>NW_026851289.1:0-385602 GCF_030913485.1 Colletotrichum godetiae | reverse complement strand
ATGGACGTAAAAGGGGCGTTCGACTCCGTCCTTCGGAACCGGCTCGTCATTAGACTGCGTCAGCAGGGATGGCCACATGGCCTGACCAGACTGATCTTTAGCTTCTGCTGCAACCGCACCGCTAGAGTCCGACTGGAAGAAAGCACAACGGAGTACTTCCCGCTGTCATGCGGGCTGCCTCAGGGTCACCACTATCTCCCATTGCCTTTCTGCTCTACATCGCAGAGATACTTGAAGACGACCCGAACGCGCGATTCGGGTACGCGGACGACATCGCCACTCTGGCCATCAGCCCCTCCCTGGAGAGCAACGTCGCAATACTCAACCGAAGCGCAGCCGGCATTCTCAGATGGGGCTTGGAGAACAAGGTCTCCTTTGACCCGAGCAAGTGCGAGGTCATCCACTTTACTAGGAAGCACGGCCAGCCAGCGGAGCTGCCAGAGGTCCGGGCGGGGGATTTGGTGGTCAAGGCCTCGACGAAACCTGTACGCTGGCTGGGTGTCTGGTTCGACAAGAGACTGTCCTTCCGGCACCATGTCGACGCAAAAGTAGCTGCAGCAAAGAGGGCAGCTCAACATCTGAGACAGCTTACGAACACAAAGAGGGGACTCCCAGCGGCCGCCGTGCGAAAAGCCGTCGTCTCCTGCGTACTGCCGATCGCGCTCTTCGGCGCCGAAACATGGTACGCAGGTATCACGAAGCCGGCTTCGAGACGCCAAGCGGAGACAGACACGAATCCGCCTCTCCAAGGAAGACCCGTCAACACAGGCCAAAAGGGGCTCGTGCAGAAGATCGACAGCGTCATTACAGCGGCAGCAAGGGCCGTTCTGCCTGTCTGGAGGACAACGCCAACCAGTAGCCTCCTCCGAGACGCCGGCTTACCGTCAGCCAAAGTCGCCTTAGAGGGCGTCCGCTTACGGGCCGCAGTCCGACTACAGAGGATTGATCGCCGACACCCGCTAGTCGCGCGGCTCTCCCAGCAGGGACAGCAACAGACGAGACTACAACGGACGGCTGAACTTCTGCCAAGATGCGGAAGACCAGCGTTCCTTCAATCACAGTACCTGCCAAGCTCACAGGATCAGATAGTAGTTCAATGCAAAGAAGAGGCTGCGAAAGCTTTCGAGCGCTGGCTAAAGACAGTACCGGAAAGCCATATGATCGTCTTCTCGGACGGCTCCAGGGCGACGAACGGAGCCGTGGGGTACGGCTTCGTCATCTACCGAGACTCCAAACGCATAGCACAAGGGTGCGGCCGACTCGGACTAGCAGAAGTGTTCGACGCCGAGGTCGAAGGGGCGCGAACCGGCCTCAGAAGGGCTCTGCTCACCAATCGCGGTCATCCAATCCACATATGTATCGACAACACCAGCGTTATACAAGGCATCCGCGGCAAGGCGCCGGACTCGTCACAAGACGCGTTCCTCGAAATCCAAGAAGCGGCCAGGATATTTGATATACGGACGCACTGGTCCCCGGGACACCAGGGCATCGAAGGAAACGAGGCCGCGGACCGGCTGGCCAAAGAAGGAACGACACTGCCGGCGCGGATGGGTCAAATGGCAACACTAGCGGGCATCAAGCGGCTTGCAAGGGAAAAATTACAAAGCCAGCACAGGAGATGGTGGTATAAAGAGCGAAGGCCGCGGTACGCGGACTTGGGGCTTGAGGCAGCTCTGTCCAGCCCTCCTGAACTGGCCTTGCCGCGGGCTACGTTACATCACCTGCTGGCGGCACGATCGGGTCACGGGGACTTCGAGCAATATCACCGACGTTTCAACCACGACGACGCTCTAATGATGTGCTCTTGTGGAGAGGCGAAAGACGTGGACCACCTGGTCTACTGTCGACTAACGCTGGCGAGGAGGCAACGGTGGCCGACCCTCCACTCTCGCAGTATGCCCGAGCCCATAGGCCCTATGGGATCTCTCGAGGCCTACTTCAAGAGATTAATCACCGACCCACGAGGCTTCGAGGCCTTTCTCCGCGTGACGGACTTCTTCCAGAAGATCTGTCTGCGGTAGCAGCATCCACACCTACGTAGATGTGAGTGCGGACTACAAAGAACCTCCCGATTCCAAGGGACGATTTGGGAAAGAATGAAACTGGGGCACCAGCGGGAACCGGGGACAGACAGAACGCGTAGTGGCCACAAGGCATGATTTGGAGGACGATGTAAAGAGACGACGTACTGTAGAGTAGGTAGCCTTGGCTCACGGCCCTCCACGCCATATACCCTTCGGGAGGTCTGCGGTAAGGGCTCTAGCCCGGCCGCCACGGCGTTAAATACAACAACAACAACAACAACAATCCTCCTTCGATGGCGTGAACACTATCGGGACTGACGCAATTCAGTTAAGTCACTCATCGGAGATGATTTTCCTTATTTCGAGAGGGGCTGAAACTGTGATCAAATGGGGCAATTTCGACTACTGTCAAAAGAGTGCGAGTGATGAGGTTATCTCCCCGTTCTTACCCGTCGGCGGTAGCAACACCAGATTGATGCAGACCCCGCTGTCGAGATCCGCCGAGATCCGGGCACTGAGCGAACACAGCCCAACTCGTCGATCTTATATGCACGTCTGATCAGAAGAGACTGTTATGATCAGCCTGATAATAACTTTGGTAGCGTGTAGATCCCTTTGCAAACTGTTTTCGGCATTGCCATTCTTTGATGGAATGAAAGAAAAGCATCTAGTGTAGGAGGAGAACAAAATCACAAACTAAGGTATTCATATACTTCTGACCGCCTCCCGAGTCTTTAATATAAGTTTACCTACATCATTCATTCATATGAAAAACATTCCAGCGGTTTAGGTCCATGGCCTCATGAAGACAGTCTTTGACGGGGATAGACGGGGAGATGATTCTGGGGAATGACCCAACTATAACCAAGCTATCCAGAATTCGGAATGGGCGTTGCATCCTCCCCACACTAGTGAATGCTCCGGCCCACCTGGTTGACAGGGGCTGCCACCCTCGCGTAGAGTTCTACACCAAGGACCTGGCTCAACTTCTCCGAGAGTTAAGTCTGGGAGCATCAACGCCCGGCATATCGTCAACTCTAGTCTTGATGGCGCAATTAGGAGCCTGCCATTTCATCTGTCAGATGAGTTAGATAAATTGTATAAAGTCGCCATGGCTGTATCTCTCAAAGTAGATGTCAGTATGAGATGTGTTGTACCTTCATAAGCCTACCTAGACTAGCAGCCAATCTTCTAGCATCAAATTACCGTCAGGTACCATGTTTGGCCACCTCAAGTTGCGGCAGTCTTTCAACAGATCGTTGACTTCAACGATTCTGCTTATTGCTGTCTCTCAATTCAATTTTGGCTTTGACCAACAAGGCTTCAACTCAACCCAGGCGATGGACGCTTTCGAGCGGCAATTCGGCTGGTATAATGCCAAGACGAAAGCGTACTACCTCGAAAGCTGGTGGCTTTCTCTTTTCGCCGGTCTGCCCTATATTGGATTTGGTATTGGTAAGTTTGAGCTGAAACTTCTTCGTTGTGGTACGAGTATTGCGAGTATTGACAGCCCCGTCACTGACGTAGGCATTCTGATTGGGAGCGCAGTCAGCAAACGATACGGTCGGCGAATGTGCATGTTCTCGATGAGCATCTGGTCCTGTGTGGCGACGACAATAATCATGACGTCCAGAAACCGGGATCAGATTCTCGCTGCCAGAATATTGGCCTACATCTACATCGGCATGGAGCTCGCTGTCGTGCCCATCTACCAGTCTGAAATAACCCCACAGCGAGCTCGTGGTTTCGTAGTCGGCACATACCAGCTGAGCCTAGCAGTAACTTGAAGAATTCTTTTCTCACGTATCGAAATTTATGCTGACAATTTCTTTCAGACGGGGGGTCTGGTCGTTAACGCCGTGGCCCGAGGTACCGGGAGCTTGAATTCGGCTGCGGCCTATCTGATACCGTATGGACTCTTCTACATCGTACCCGTGATAGTCATTGCCGGAATCTGGTTTGTCCCAGAGGTAAGTACCCAGCAGTGCCTGATCGTGGTTTCACAAGCGCGGCAATAGACTGATCCTACGTCTTACGGAAGTCTCCCCGTTGGCTTGCGATGCAAGGTCGCAATGACGAAGCACTGATAGCCCTCACTCGTCTCCGCCAAGGCAGCTTCACTGATGGGCAAATCGCGACAGAAATGTCTCAAATTCACGCTGGTATTGATTACGAGGTCGAAAAGGGTACTTTCATGGACATGTTCAAGGGTAAACAAGTGACGAAACGAACCATGTCAGTCATTGGTGTCAACTTCTTTCTACAGGCTACGGGGTCAATCTTTGCTTCTGTCTATGGCGCCATTTTCGTCAAACAGCTAGGGTTCATCAACCCTTTTACTGTCACCATGATCACCTCGAGCATCAACATTGTCATGTGTCTCTGCTCCATGGTCCTATTGGATAAGTTGGGACGGAGGTAAGGCCCTTAGTTTGCATGATGCTCCTCAAGCAACAGCTACTTGCACCGATTGGCTGACTTATCATCGGCATTAGAAACGTCATTTTCTTCGGCGGGTCGATTCAGACGGCCGGTCTCTTCGCCATGGGCGCTCTCGGACTCACGTTCAATCCGAGCGTCGCCGTCAAGTCATCTATTGTCGCGATGATGATTGTGATGACTACGGGATTCACTCTCGGATGGGCACCAACATCGCATGTCCTCTCTGCCGAGATTCCGAGCATGCGTCTCCGTGACATTACGTATCGGACGGCCAGCGTCGTCAATATTGCAATGCAATTCACCGTTGCTTTTACGCTACCATATTTGCTCAACGCCCCGTACGCGAACCTGGGGTCCAAGGTTGGTCTGATCTTCGGCACAATAAGCTTTCTCTCACTTGTGTTTGTCTACCTCTGCGTGCCAGAGTGCAAGGGCCGCACACTCGAAGAGGTGGATATGCTCTTTGATCTGAAGATCCCAATGCGGAAATTCCAGGACACAATTCTTCCAGCCCACGTTCCCCAGCAAGGCCTCCATAAGGTTGGCGAAGAGCTGGCTTCCAAGGTGACAATGCCGTCAGGATCCAAGCTACAAGGAAAAGATTAGAAACAGTTCAGTACCAGACAGTGCTTTAATTCAGGCAAAATTGCATCGGGCGCAAACAATCACAGTGGGTTGGGAGCAGTGTTCTGAGTGCAGCATCTATCGTCAATTGCAAAAACCTGTAAGCAGTACATAGATATCTCATTCGCGATACAGCCAAACCCAAGAAAAGACCAAAGGAGTGACGCAAAAACCATGATACTCCCCCGTCTCGCACACAACCGTTACTTCATCAAGACATAACGAACTACCATGCATATTATCCTCCTCTTTCCAAACTCCTGTCGTGACGTATCCGTACACTTGTTTCGATCATACCCGGTCGGTGGAATCCAGCCATTTAGAGCATGAAAGCACCAAGAGCAAAGGCACCGGCGACGATGGCACCGACAGCGCCGAGCATGCCGTTGCTGCCGGGGGTGTGGAGGCCGGGGGCAGCATTGCCAGTCTGGCGGCCACCGCCAACGATGGTGGAGGTAGCGATGGAGGGAAGGCCACCGTTGCCGGAGGTGAGGAAGGTGGTGGTGATGGTGGAGCGCTCGCTGGAACGAGTGCGGCTGGAGGAGGACTCGGTGGTCTGGGCACCGCCGCCGAAAGTGGTGGTAAGCTGGCTGCTGGCAGTCAAACGGGTGGCGAGGACAATGACGGTGTTGGCGAGAGAGGTGGATGAGGAAGCGTAGCCGCTGGCGCTGGGCAGCTGGCAGACGTTCATGATGCTCTGGATACCTGTGTGAAATAACAGATTAGCTCTGATTCAGAAAGGGGTTATGAGTCTGGATGAACATACCCTCAAGGCTGCGCTGCTGGTCGGAGGGAACCTTCTCGATCATGCAGGCATTGCACTGGCCAGCCAAGTTCTTCAAGTCGAAAGAGTTGTTGGTGCAGACACACTGGGAGTCGAGCTCATCCTGGAGCTGATCGCTGTTGTTGTTGCCCTGACCGGGGACGAAGTTGACAGTGCAGATGTTGCCAAGGTCACGGACGGGGCGGCAGATGGCAGAGCAGTCCTGTGGGATGTCGTTCTGGTTGATACGAAGATCAGCGTGGACAACCGCCGCGGCGGCGAGAGAAAGAGCAACGGCCTTGGCGTGCATTTTGATGGTTGTTGAGGGTAGTTGGTTGGTTAGAAAAGGTTGAGAAGATGCTGAAGAGCGAATGAAGCCGAGGCTGCGAAAGATGTAAGAGTCGAAAAAGGGTGCGAGAGACTAGCTGTCGAAAGGCGAAGTGAAGCTGTTGTGTGAGAGTGATCTGATGAGAAAAGAAAACGACTACCAGACGGGTTCGTGATAGGATATTTATGTTCTGGGGGTCAAGCGTTCATGGGCTCATTGGGCTGCGTGAACCCTCCTGTTTTGCCCGGAGATCCGCTTCGGCAAGCACCCAGGCTGGAGCTCCTGGGCGTCGAAACAGTCATCTCTGCTGTGCCATGACAAAGAAAAGAGAGTGGCACTGATGGGTAAGAGCAACCATCAACCACGAGGCGGGCTGTGGTGTGCAATGCCAAGCTGCATCTCAGAGCCCCGAGCAGTCCAAGCCTCAGACCAGACCGAGACTGAGTGACGCTATCGGTATTCTGGACTGATTGAGCAGGCTGGTTAGGTACGCCCTCAAGCAGCCCTGAGGTACTCGCTGACTCTGGGCATGACCCGGCTCAGAGCAGGGTGACGTGGTCCAAGAGCCATGCATCTTTGGACAAACATCTGTCGAAGCATAACATCGTGAAACGCCTTTTTTGCCTGTCACCCGTGTGAATGTCTGCCGCCGTTCCTCCCCACGTGAACGGCGTGTACTAGTGCCTCCGGTCAAACCTTAGTTTGTTAGTGCGCCCCAGTACTCTATCTGTGTAGAGCGTACGGATGGACCTGGCTAACATGATGGAGCCCTCTTCCAAGCGTAGCGGATGCGGGAAGACATGATGCAGGGAGAATTTGATGCAAGGCACGGGTCTTTGCAAAGAGGGCACTTGGTGATTGCGGCGTTCGTTTGATCCCCCTGGCAGTCCATCCGTTAAGCGGCTCGTAAGAAGATGCGGCGGGAACCGACGGTTCGGTCCCTACGATATTCGCTAGGCTTGAGGGCCATTTTGGAATCCTTCCCAAAAGCAGGGTCGACAGGACGAGGGGTTGGGAAGGACTTCTCTTGGCAGCGGGAAGAAGCGTGCTCAATGCTCGGAGTGATCTTGGCCGCAACCAGTGCCACCCCCTGCACCTACCAGAGAACGAACTTGTTCTTGCCCCCAAAGTTACGAGAGGCTAATCATACACAGCCGTGACTTGGAAACATCAGACATGACTTTGCGGTCCAGCTGACAGCTCAAGGTACCCCGGAGGCGAGTAATGAGGAATATTTCTCCTAGGCATTACGCTGCCAAGTGCAGTTTCTCCAGTTGCCACAACCTTTATTGCTTTCCTCGTCCAAGAAAGTATTGTCAGCGAGAATCTGGGCTGACCAGGACATCCGCACGGCGCTCTCAGTCCTCCTCCATTGTCCCGACGATCTCCCCGTCGTCGAGCTGTCGCGTTTCACGTCCGGCCGTAGCACCGGGCCGTGCCCTTGAGCTAACGAGTGGACTTGGCCCAGGTCTGCCCTGCACTTCCCCAAGTTATCCGTTGAAAGTGGGAGTCCTCTCGCTTCGACTTGGTGCCTGGGGGCGGTGTCATACCGAAGTGCCGGCTAACCGGTTCAAGTTGGGTTGTTGTCTAGCTCTGGGGCAGCCGTTGAGAAACCAGACATTCGAGAGACCCACACACGTATGAATAGAGTCGACTAACGTAGCTCGGTAAGGAGAGAGATCCGCGGGGAGACTAGAGAAACAAAGGTTGTCCGTGCATTCGCTCCGGAGTGGTTTTTCCTGCCCTTGACTTACTTTTGAGTCTGAGTCGCGAAAGCTGTACATGGAGGAAATATCATCTCCGAGAGCCTGGGCTGGATCAAAGAGTTTCGTATCAAGGAGATTGAGATATTGCCATCTTGGCATCTTCCCCATGCCGAAGACCAACCCTCGGCTTAAGTCCGAGTCGTTTAGCCTGGACCGTTGTCGCCACACAACACCACCGACGGCTCGATCCAGTGCCAGGGCAACACAAGGTTTCCGTGGATCGTCGCCTGGGCAATTATTAACTTCTAGTGCCCGTTGAAATTAGACACTAACAAACGCCTCTCAATCAAACCCGTTCCATTCGGATTCTAGCCCGAAGTTCGAACAAAGCAGTTTGTCAAGCCTCGAGAAGGCGACCATTAAGACACAATGCTCGGTGATATTTGAACTAAGTTCGCCTCACCCAGCAGCGAATCATCAAGCAGTGTAGGTGGTTATTTGGAACTTGAGGGTCCAGCAGATGAAAGATCTCGGCATGAATCACTCCGCCTGTTGTCGTTCGTCGCCCACTTGAGCAGAGTTGCGCTTTCTCGGCAAAGGTGTTCATGCCGTAAACCCAACCAGAGCTCAGGTCAGTCAAAGGCTCCAAATATGACCCATCGAGATGGCGAGTTCGTCCAAGGTCCCACAACTCACGGATCTACGGGCCATCCCACTGCCCCAAGCTCCCATCCATCTCAAGTCCCTTGCCTCGTATGAGAACATACCCAGGTGACTGGTTCTTTGCAGTAAACGTCACAGATGTATCACCAAAGCTGCTGGGGTTGTGGCGGAGCCAACCTGCATCGTGGCGGATGGTCTGCATCTTTGGGGGCATGGAAAAGCCCCAAACAGGAGTTGTGAGTTTACGTCGAATTGATCCAAACATTTAGCTGCACGCTGCACCCCGGTTTTGAAGATGGAGGGGGCGACATGGCTGACTTAAGCCGAGAAACATCTGAGATATCCGAATAATTACTCGGCGGGAGGTGTTTTTGATGACTGCCAGACTGGCTCCTCATTCGACATTTCGCCTTCGGACTGGAGAATTCCCACGCACGGTGCCACTCTATGCATCAAATGCATTTCATGAATCACACAAATAGTAGAGATGAAGAAAAAATCCCCCAAAAAACTTCCGACCTAGCCAACCTGGTCGATATTTCTGCAGGAAGCCAGAGAAAAGAACTACCAGGAACTAGCGGCCCGTGCCCTTCGTCTCACGGTGCAATCCAAGACGATCCTCCCAAGGACAACGAGGACGACGACTGTGGCTCGGTCTGCACTGAGATTACACGGCGGCGAAACATGTCAAGGTCGTCTGTGCGGGGACAAAGAGCCAGCAGAATACGGCAGGCATCACATGTCCAAAATCCGTCGGTATTGTCGAGGGCTGTCAAGGCGAATGGTTTTTTCTCCTTCGTTTTCCGCGCTGGCGCATCCTCGGCGACACAAATTGTGGTGAGGTCCGGTCAAGCGTACGTCGCAGATTCGCACTTGGCTGTGTTGCCCCAGTTCACAAAATGATTTTGCCGCCAACGCCAGAAGCGCAGGATGAGTCTTGGCAAACAAATACACTATCGGCCGAAAACTTGAGTTGGATTGTATGAGACGATGGATGCATGCTTACACATAAGGCGAGGTAGTCGAGATAGATAGTTGGGTGGTCATTGGATGCACGATAGGAACAAGTCACGAAGTGTCTGACAAAAAGCAGAGTGCATTCTATTCGGGGATGGGCACGATGAGATAACTACACGTATCAACCTCACTATCCGTCAATCCGACCGGTTAGGGAAGATTTCCTTTAACAACGCCTCCATGCGAACGCTCCCAGCACGCTCTGCTTCTTCCGACGACGGTGATGGTAACGGACTGCTGAACAGCGGGGCCCGGATCTGGCGGTCTGAAGGCGTCGGAGTATCGACGTATCGGTTAATGGAGTATGCAGAATCCGACGATACGGGAATTATGGGTCGCTCTGCCGGCGGGGCCGCGGCCGGGGCTGTGGTCGGGACGGATGGTGGGGCTATCGGTAATGCGTCGGGGGTTCTGGAAGGCAAGAACGCCGGTAGGTTAGCTTGAGGGACTCCGGAGTTGCAGCGCAAACGATAGCGGTGAGACTGGAACAGCTCGATTAGTATACTCACTTGTGGCCGAAGTTGCATACTGCGCCAGTGGACGAGGGTGGCATTATTGCGGCAAGAGAAGAATTCCGGGCTAATGTGTAGGTCTCTAGTACCTATGCTAAAGTCGGAAAGCTGTGTGACGCGGATGCACCTGAATGGGCGGGTGGGGCCGAAAGCTGTCCGATGCCATTCAGCTGCCGGACGCTGGTGGGTCTTCAGCACTGGGAGAGTTGGGGGCCCCGAGCTCATCAGTATCACCAGTAGGTAGACGGATGAAAGCAGAGTCAAGCCAAGGTCAGAATAATGCAAGAGGTATCGACAATGATGGCTGCAGTGAAAGCACGATGGCCACAGATGAGGGTAATCGCACCGATCGGTCCATCGGGGCATCGGGGGCATACGGAATATTTAAGAGCATCAGGTCAAATTGATTCACTGGCAGGGGAGAGAACAGATCTGGCTGTAAAGTATTGATAGACCATCCAGCAACCTCTCTCCGCGGAGGCAGCCTTACGCTAAATGAGAAAACGCCCCCCGCAAACCGCACCATCAAGCAACAACTGTGTGAGGTCCCGCAACGTGGGTGCCAGAATGGCGGGAAACGCCATCTGGACAGTGACGTGATGGCGCGTTCCGAGCTATCCACCCTGGCACCCTCCATGCTTTTAATAACGATCAGTATCATCAAAGTCAGCGGTTCGCGGACGACCATCGCCACACGAGAAACCCATATTGGCTCCGTCCGGTAAGGCAAATCATAGGGTAGGTTTACGTGAGGATGGGAGACCACGAGATCACTTGCTTCACAAACCCTGGAAATGTGACAGCGATCCGCAGAAAGCAGGTACGTACATTCAGGGTCTAGAACACCCAGAGAACAGAGGGTCCAGGCCTTTGGATGTCATGAACCCGCATCGCCGGGGATGGAAAAACTGACAATGCCATGAGCCGTTGCATCGTTGCATCTCTGTACCCCGACACACAACCTCGTTCTCGTAGCCAATCCTCATTCGATGGAAACACGAAGTGAGAAAGACTCGAGTCCAGACTCTGCAGCCAAGATGTGCGCTGCCGTAGCTGCATGTGACGTCAATCCCCAAGACTAAACAACGGGGCGTCGGAGAGGCATCCGATGAGGAACCAGGGGAGGGGGTTCTGTTGCTCGAGAAAAGAGTCTAGCCCTTCGCATTCCTGCGCTCAATTTTCAACAGCCACCACCCCAGCATCAGTGGACACCAGGCGAGAGGGTCCAGTCCGCAGCAAACACTCTTCGCAGTTCGAGGCCCCTTCTCCAAAGGTCTAGACTAGCTAGGGTATCAATGACGTGTGCGGCTCGATGATGATTCTCGGACTGTGATGATGTCGCTCTGAGCTGCGCAATTGTTCGACTTGCGTTGCTTCTATTGCCCAGGCTGTCATGACCTGAGAAAGATTGCTGACGTAGGAAGAAAAGCAGATTGTCGCGGTGCCACGAAGAAGGGTGCCTAAAGGAGTCACTGGCAAACACACATCTCCCTCGTCAAGAACCGGAAAGTCGAAAATTGCCCATCCCTCGGTGGTTCGTCTGCCATTTCCGCCCACCATACCCCTCTTGGACAGTTGGACCCTGACTGGTTGCCGCCAGGGGTCCAGAAGCTAGGTACTGGGTGGTCCCAAAACTGCAGAGATCGCTGCCCACGCTGTACCCCCACCAAGGGCCGGCAAGGGAGCGCGGAGATCGTCAACAACGGACGTCCCAATCCGAGTAGGCTTCCCTCGGAATTGGCATCTGACTTGACGCCCCTCGTACGATATCTTCTTCAAAATGGCTTGAACCGGATGCGCTCGGGTGAGGCAACGGAAGCCTGACAGAGTATCCCCTATGCTCAAGGTCAGCTCAAGTCTAGGGAGGAAACCGGCAATGACATCACCGTCGCAGTTGGTCTGACCGTCGGGTTGCTCGCCCAGACAAAATGCCTATCGATTATGCGAACCCATAACACATACGAGGCTACCGGATAGGTCTCCATACCCCCCGAGATTCATTTGCGCTATCTGGTTCCTCCGTGCCACGATTTGTTTTCTCATCAACGAATGTGTTCAAAACATAGGGGGTCCGTGGTATGCTATCGTTAATATTAAGGGGTCTTTCTAGGATTACGTACACCCTCAGTGCCATGCAGCTCGTCGTCGCCATCGGCAACATGGACACAGGTCACACTCCAAGCTTGAGAAACGCCAGAATCGCGAG
Organism: Colletotrichum godetiae; assembly: GCF_030913485.1. NCBI lineage: Eukaryota > Fungi > Ascomycota > Sordariomycetes > Glomerellales > Glomerellaceae > Colletotrichum > Colletotrichum godetiae. The sequence continues at coordinate 373,314 of NW_026851289.1, read as the reverse complement.
GTTTGTTCCTCGCTGTCGCCATGGATGTTGGGCCGAGAAAGGTCTCATCCTCCCCTTTAGACTCCGCCCTTGAACTTTTCCAACCCGCATCGCGCCAAACCCAGAGTTGGCGGTAGCCAGTCCATTACAATCCAGAGGCTTGGCTGAAGCCAAAGTTACACCCATCTTCTCTTCCAAAAACGTAATCGAAACCGTCGTCAGGGATGGAAAGTGATGGCGACGATGGGGAAGCCAAAGGGGCCTTGTGATCCTGAACCGATGGCACATCTTGCTTGGAGCAGCATTGTGATCGCGGCTTCTTTGCCGAGGCTTTTTTGGCAGAAAGTGAAGCTCTTTTCAGCTTCGACTGTGGATCAGATTCCCTCTCATTCCATTTGCATGCCAGAACCTTGAATTGGACCCTCCTGGGGTGTGTATGCTTGCTGTTCTTGCTTTGGGTGGCGTAGAGAATGAACCTCTCCTGTAGCCAGGATATGGTGTCGACTACTCTAGACTTGACATCCCAGTGATCGTTTGGTTCATAAAAGACTCTGCCTTCACATTTGAAACCCTGTCGTGCAATCTTCGCCGTCGGATCTGTGCTTGAGGATTCGGTCTCTCGCTTTGTGTTGTTGGTCACTTCCAATGTCTCGAACAAGTCAGCCACTTTGTTCGGCGATAATCGACCGTTAGCAGCATCTTCCTTTGTACCTAGCCAAAGCTCAAGTCAGTGTATCTTCCACCCTTAATCAAAGGAGCATTCTTACGCTTCTTAGACGGCTCAAGGGTAGTAGACTCTTGGGGTTCAATATCTGACGGCGGGGCAGTGGCTTGATCCGGGGCGTTCTCTGGCCATTTGAGGCTCGCGTTCTTCTCGACTATAAGATAGTCAATGAAGTAAAATGTCTCTAGGTTCGGCAAACACTGGGCAAGAAATTCGTAGAGGTGGACAGGGTAGACCTTGGTCGCATGGCCAGAGTAACGGGTGCCGCAGTGGCCGCACCGAAAACCGCTGACACTGGTTTCCCACGCGTGGCAGTAAGGGATGGCGACGTGGCGGATATTAGCAAGTTCATTGCATCTGATTGATTGAGACATGCGACACCAGCTTCGAAAATCGTCGGCGGACAAGTACTCGAGGCAGACCACGTCAGAGGAGCCGCCGAGCGAGACGACGCAACCGTCCTTTAGCTTCAAGCCACCAGGTGCATTGGTTAGACGACGAACGACTTTGGCTGCCTCGAAGCAAGTAGCCGACAACTTGTTGAGGACGTGATTGACGGAGACGTAGTTGGAGATGTTGGCTTGGGGTATCGGGTATCGGGGCTCTAGGATGGCGGGCCAGACCCTCTTAGGTACCACCTCTCGTGCAAAGTCGAGAAGGACATCGTCTTCGTTCTTTGGATCTTGGTCATCGAATGATCCTGGCGGCATCGGTGAGGGAAAATGAATGATTCGAGCCGCAGTCCTCAAACGTAGGAAATGCATGCCAGGTTCGAAGATGGCATCCTCCCATATTTGCTCTCGGATTTCGGGCGGCAAATGCGAAAAGTAGGTGAATGAACGAGCGGAAGCCGGAATATCAAACTTGACTGGTGATGCCATATGAGCGGACATATTTTCCTTCTGCTTTTTCGATTGTTGATGTCTAAAGCGAACGGATTGAGAAACTGATGGAAAACTATCGATGGTGGATCGTTCCGTAAGGAGAGTTAGTGAGTATGCTGCTGTTCCCGAAGGAGAGTTGAGTGGAAGAATCTTTTCGGCTGGAGAGAGGCGAGGAAGCACGCCCTTTTAGAAGGTGGTAATGGGATAGGCCACTCCATTTGGTGATGACTGACGGTGATTCACGCAATCAACCTAAGCAAAGGCTTGCGAGATGCTCCTGACTTGACTTGGGATAGTGGAGGTAAGATGTCGAAGAAGGTGAAGGGAAGAGGGAGCGGCGGTGATGCGGTGGTGAAGGTGGGAGGAAGAACTCCCTGACGAGTCACCTGGAGGTAATCAAGAGGAAGGGTCAAGTTTGGTGGGCAACGAATATTGTGAGGGAGAAGGTGCAGAGGGATTTTGTGTGCCTGTCTTTTAAAAATCGAGGTGTATACATTTACGATACCTTTGTGGACAATTGAGAACAGCTAAAGGAAAGAACAGTGAGGGAGGGTATCCATCTCATAGAGTTGGCCACTTCAACGCTCCTTTCCGCCTTCAGGCTGTCTGCAGCCCTTACCATAACTCCCCAAGACTGGTAGTTACCTGCCCTGGATATAGAATCCTGATGTCAGACCTTTTATAATTCATAGTCAGAAATTGTCGTATTTTTGATGGCGTTGGTAGGCTACTTGTTAATCCAATGATCACATTGAGATACAGTAAGATAATAGTGGAGGTCTTACAATCTCTTATTGAATAAGAAGAGGTTGAATTAGGTGAGCAGGAGCAAGTGTAGTGAGACTTGGGACCTGAGGTAGCACCTGGCCAGCTGTCACCAAAACTCGGAGCCGACTCGGACCTGTCTCGTTCTAGACCCATAGCACGATACGTACCGAAGACCCACCCTCAGTGAGGTACGTCCCTTTGCTGGCCGTGAAAGCCTCTGGACACTTGATAGTAGACGACGAAAAGCATCCGACCGAGTCAAGACTGTGAGACTTTCGACGTCTCCTTATCCATCGCATTGATTTCAATACCATAATAACTGCAATACAGCCGCGTCGATAAGTACGGCATGACGGACGCACCCGATACAAAAGCAATCCGCCTGTGAGCGATGCCGTCGTCAAAAGCTCCGATATTCCCGCCATTGCGACGGAAACGAGACACGCTACACGCTGCACGCTGCACGTGATGCGCGGGGCGCGGGGCGCGGCCTTGACTGCTCAATGGGCACGAACATAGAATCAAAGGGCGTTGGAGACATCACTGAAACAGAAATTCTCCTGAGTGACCGTCTGGATGATGTCCCTTGAGATATGTCCCTAGACCTTCGCTTAGAAGACACTATCCCCGACCTGACGAGTAGTGTAGGATTCGGTCAAGCAGACGAAGAGATGGAGCGCATGACCGGCAGATATCAGGTCGCGGACCCAGCAATCCAGCGTCGAGCTTTCTTCAAACTTTCAAAGACCAACGTCGACCTCCATTACTCCTTGTCAAGTAATCACATTCACAAACCGCATCTCAGCCGTTGTCCCTTCGCCCCGCCATCCTCAACCCGCAGCGTAGGCAGTCTTACTGCGCCTGAACTTACACTAATCGCCTTTCAAGACTTCAGTTGCAGTAGCATTCTATCATACCAGGAAGATGTCTCACAAGCGCCCGGGACTTTGCCTGCCCAAAGAGCGCTGTCATGGGACAGCTCATGCTCCAAATTTGGAACTTTGGATCCACTGCTGCTCGTCCGAGGCAGAGCATCTTCGGCGCTTGGTTCTCACACCACCGTACTCGTCACTACTGTTCGCTACCAGCCAGTGGCCCTTACCATTGTCAGCTACTATCTACAACCCATCGCGGTCTTTGAGAAGATATTCGTCTACATACACCAAAAAAAGAAAATAGAGTCAATCGCCTGAGACCCAATCCAGCTGATGGAAGGAACCTAGTTTGGCGCCTTTTCGAGAGGAGATGCCCATCTTTAAGGTCTGATGGACAAGAGCTGACTGGCTCTTGGGTGTTCCACAATCGATACTATCATCGCCGGTAGCCGTCGCATCTTCTCGAACCATCTCCCCTACTCGATCTGGTCGTTTCCATGAGCTCAGATCCAAGGACCAAGCTTCCACACCACTGTCTATTCAGCCCAAGAATGACATTGAACGCATGCAATGGCCTTTGACGGTCGTGACATAGTTCCAAGACAATAAAAGGTGTGGCGTCCAGCCCGTGTCTTCGAAGTAAGGAACGGCGAGCACTTGTTAGGCTGTCCCTCAAGAGGTATAATGTCACCTCGTCCATCAGTACGGGACTCCGAATCTCGTCAGACCGGCATTTTGATGCCCACTGCTACACCGACGTCAAGTATCTCATGGATGCAAAAGTGCTTTCCCCCCACCACTGGGGCCCACAACGGCGCATCGATCCAGTTCAGTCGGCATCGCCCTCCGACTATTCTCTGCCAATTCATCCAGCCCAACATTGCAGACAGCCGGTTCTTCGGCAAAGACTCCCACCGGCGTCCACGTCAATACTGGTAGCTCAATCGGCATGGTACATCCGCGCGGCAGATTGCTCCCGTTTGCGCACTCATTCGACCTCAAATCTGCTCACGTCGCCTCACTCCACCACACTTCCGCGGTACCCACGCAGAATCGGTATATATAGTTGGAGCAGCCTCCCCTCCGACCGTGTCTTGGCACTCTTCTCGTGCCATGGCCCATGGCCCACGGCTTTCTTATCAGTTGACGGGCTTGTAGGGGCAAGCCTTCGGGTACCAGTCCAGTCACGGCTCACACCAGTCAAAAGCGGATCGTGTTCACGTTTCCGTCCCCTCCCCCTTTTTCAATCTCTCTTCCACTGGACCCCCACATTTTCATATATTTGTGACGTTCATCCACACAGTCTACGGCACAGCGGTCTGCTTTCCAGTCTCGATCGTTCGATGAACTCTCGCCTACGAGCAGCGGGCACGGATGGACGCTCATACACGGTCCAGGGCACTGAGCCTGGTCAAGCGGTACGCAAGTTCTGCGTCTTCGAGCGTCAAATATCGGCCGCGGGCTACGACTCAGCCCGCTGTCTCCTACACTGTCGTCAACAAGCTGCGGCCCCATATATCAGATGCCACCCGCAAAGCCTAAGCAGTGGCTGGTAACGCCGTGAGCCAAGACCAAGACTTTTCATAACAGTTTGCAGTCACTTTTCAGAAGTCAGGCAAAGAGAAGATTGTTTGAACAGATATACATTGCAAAGCTTGAAAGACGCCCAGCTGCAAAAAAGGTGCGCTAGACGCCCGTGGTGGTGGTCGACTGAAAAAGGTGTTGTGCTTGCAGCGATATATACACCGGGTATAAATCTATTTACATGGTTTGAGAAACGAATCAATGTGCTCATTCAAAAGACCTTCTTCCCAGTGGAAAAAAGCCTTGGGTTTTCTTTCCTCCTGTTTTTCATCTGCACACACTGCTCTCTACCAACGCTTAGTGGCGAAGGCGGAAAGAGCGAGCGTGGCGGCGAGCCTTCTTGGCGCAGGCCTCGTCAGCAGCGCCGGAGACCGCGGGGGTGGCAGAGGGAGCGGTGGTGGAGGGAGCAGAGGGGGTGGCGGGGGTGGTGCTGTTGGAGCCGGAGCCAGAGCCAGAGCCAGAGCCGGAACCGGAACCGGAGCCGTACAGGGCAGGGCCGGGGATGGTGTAGCTGGAGATGGTGGCGTAGGGGTTGAACTGGATACCGGCGTCGGTGTTCTTGTACAGTTCAGTGCCGAGGGTTCCCTCGGGGTTGGCGGTGCCGGAGCCAGTGATCTTGACGTTGACGCACTGGGGGTAGTTCTGGGCGCCGTTCAGGGAGCCAGCGCCGTGCATGGCAATGATCTCGTGACGGAGAACGTAGTTGCCGGCAGCGAGGTCGGAGGGGATGGTGGTGGACCAGGTGTTGTTGTTGGCAATGAGCTTGGTGGCAGCCCACTCCTGGGTGGCGATATCGATGCCGGACTCGTCAATCTTGACCCACTTGAGGGTGGTCTTGTCGACGGAAGCCCAGTCGTCACCGTCGACCTTTGCGGCGTAGGTGAGGACGGGACCGAAGTGAGACTCAGGCCAGGCGGACCACTCGAAGTCGACGGTGCCGCCGGCAGCGACGGTGGAGGCGACGGAGCCAGGGGCACCGTTCTTGTGGCAGTTGATGTCGGCGGTGGCGTAGCCGGTGCCGTCAACGAAGCCGTTGTCGAGGTTCTCGGCGGACCAGGCAGAGATGGAGGGGGGAGTGCCACCGTTCTGCTTGAGGTAGTAGTAGTCGAGCTTGTAGCCGGCCTCATAGGCGCCGTCGAACTTGAAGCCAGTGACGGTGCCGTGGGCAAGAGCGCTAGCGGCGAAGGCGCCAACGAGGGCGATGGTGGACTTGACGGAAGACATTTTTGAAAAGGTCGGGTTTGAGATGTTCTTGAAGAAAGAAGGGTGGTTTGGGAAGAGAATGAATGAGCTTGAATTCGTTGGATGTAAGAGTTTTGCAAAAGAATGTCCCAGCTTCACACAGTGAAGAACTGACGGTTGACGGTTGGAAAAAGAATGAAGTGGTGAAAGAACCAAAGAATGTGTGCGACCTGCAATGTTGGATGAAGAACTAAGAGAAAACCTAACTCCAAACAGCGAGGACATCGTCGTGTTATTTATCCCACCGGAAGACTCTTGTGAAAGATGCCAAGCAAGCAACCCCCTTTCGTCTCTCAGACTCTTTCCAGTTCCCAACCTGGTCAGTTGGCTGCCAAGATAGTCCTCGCAAGCGCCTGATAGCTGAGCCGCCCCTCAACCCTGGTGAGGTAGAAAGACTGGGAGAAGGGCCAGGTGGAGATGGCAGAAACTTCATAAGACCGAAACACCAATATGCAAACCAGAGTGGTGGAATTTTGGGGGGGTGGCACCCGTCGAGGCCGGGGGGGAGACCAACACAGCGTCACAGCAGCCGGATGTGCTCCGATTTGGAAGGGATACCGGTCTAGGAAAGATGAGATGGACCGTTCCACTAAGCGGCGTAGGCGCTCAGTTTCGTAACGTCTGCCGTTGGTTGTCTGGGCGCTCTGCCGTTCTCTGGAAGGATCAATACTCCAAGCCTTGAGGACCATGATCTGGCCCAGGGGCTCAAGCTGGGATCATGGCTGGGGTAGTGCGGCGCAAGGAAGGTGACGGTCACGATGGAGTCACCTAGGTATGCTGCTTAGGCCATACATAGTATTGATTGCAGACCCAATGCCCAGTCCCAATAGTTTACTCATCACCACCGAAGCCCTGGCGAGTACGACTCTTTCGCCCGGAAACGACCTGTGTGGGAGACGCAGGGGATCCCGAGATAGCCATGGACCAGCCCCCCGACAAGCATGGGAAGTCAGTGATCCTCCCTGGCCACGGTACCTGGAAGCCTGAGAGGTAGTGAAAGCACGCAAGCGAGTTGCCAGAATTTGCCAGGCTTGTCCCGAGTGAGAAGACTCCATCGACCTTAGTCATGGGCCAAGTTGCCGCGTTGAGAGGGTGACCGGCGGGAACTGTACAGATACGGCGCAGCACGGGCGCACCGGAATCTCAGACGTAGCGCTGGGCTTGAAACAGACCCTCCTGCCGCCCTTAATATGGGAAGGTAAATCATAGGAGGATCGGATGCGCGTTACCTAAATGCCACCACACTCTCCACCCGAGGCCAGTGCGTGCCTTGTCTTGCCTTGTCTGACTGGCAGCTGCTTGTCTGGCTGACAGCATGAGCTTCTCGAAGATAGCGTGGTTCGTGAATGTCCAGTCCAAGTGGTTCGGAGCCGAAGATGATGAGTCCTCAAGGGCTGATGGTGACGACTGTTCGGATACGCCCCATCTTCGCCAAAGAATATATGCATATCCCCGTAGCCCCATTCTTGTCTGGTGAGTCTCAAAGACAACCATAAGACGTAGTTCGGGTGCGGATGCTCGCCGGTGATGCAGACTCTCTCGTTAGTCTCTGCCCTATCACTAGACTGCGGTCTCTCGGTCTGACCTCACTCTCTGCAACTCTATTAGCAAAATCTCAAGAGGTGAGTTGTGCAAGTGCCTCGGTCTCGCACTTCTCCGTATGGTCGAATAATTAAGGTGTGGTTCCTGGCGCCATATTCCCCTGAGCATTGATCCACAATTCTGGCGCGCCCACGTTTTTTTCTCTTCCCATTGAATTTTCTTTGCCTTGCCTTGTTAGGTTCTACTTCCCGCCGTCTGCCCCCTTTCACCATGGAATATGGATCCAGCATGGCGCGCTACTGAGCCATGCTGGCCCGTCGCATTGTGAGTGAATCTCGTTTCGGGCATTTCCATGCGTCGATCTGTGTAGTCGAGATGAACTCGCCAAGACAACTGCCGCCAGACCGTTTCTTCTTTAATGCGCCGAGACACTAGGGTGGTCATGGGCGATTCCGTCTCGTTCTACGGGTTCGTTGACTGATCGGTCAATCATCAGTCTGATTCTTTCCATCCCCTCTGTCCGTGGGCACTTTCGATGAAACGGCGCCCGCATACCTGTCAGCGACTGTCAGCAGGTTTGTCAACTTGTCAACCGTCAAGCGACTCGCCGACCAAAGGCTGGAGCACTCGGGAGTCTAGCGGTTGTAGCCTCAAGAGACCCTCTCAGTGTCTCGCTCAACTTAGAGCCTTTCAAGATGCTTTGACGCATTCCACAACCGCTGAACTTCGTACTTGCATGCGACCGTCAAGTCCTGCCCTCTTCCCCCCTATGTTGGCGTGATTCATGAGCTGCAGTTCACAGCGTCGCGCCGAGACGGCGTTGCGGCGCGTGATTCCTGTGTATCCGACAGGGCTGGTCGCCAAACGGTCGCAGCGCCACGAATCGTGATCCCAGCCTCAACTTGATTGGGTTAGTGTTTGTTTGAGATAGACTTTGATGGTCGTCAAGCCCCCTCCCCTGACAGCACTCTCGAGGATCGCTGCATATCAGAACTTCTGCTCGATATGACGACAACAGCGGTGAACACTAGCACCCGCAAGCTGCAAGTTGCCCAGGCTGAGTGCAGGGGACATCTCTGTTGGGTATGAGCAGCCGGTGTCTCACGGCAGATCGATCGCGGTAATGGGCCCCTCGTGCCCCTCTCCATTCTAAACCCCGGCCGAGTATGTCAGCAACGTTGTTTGTGGCGAAACTCTCAATTGAATCATTCTTAGCCAAGCTTTTTGTTGCGTTCGATGAGAAAACTTTCTTGAAGGGAACTGTTTTACAAAAATGCCTGGATGGCTTCCCAGAACGCGGCAGGGCTCTCCCACATGGGAAGATGGCCGGCGTTTGGCACAATCTTCAACTCGGCGCCGTGGTCGCCCAACGAACCCTTGAAACCCTCCATTGCCTTCACTAGCGCACCTTTGCCGTCACCATCACCCACAACCAGCAAGCCGGGAACTTGGCAGGATCCAAGCGCCGGCTTCAAGTCATAATCCCATAGCGCTTGGCAGCTATATCTGAAGCCTTCTACGTTGTTGGTTGCCACCATTTCCGTCATGCCTTTCACGAGGCTCTCCTTCTCCATCGTTGCCGGATGGAACCACCGACCTACCGTTTGCTCGGCCAGCTTTGCGATTCCGGCTCCGCTGTTATCCTCCGCAACCGCGATGCGATCTTTCCAGGCCTGGGTGTTGGCGGCACTTGAGGTCACGTTGAAATCGCAGGCAATGAACTTCTTCAGCCTGTTGGGATACTTGAGCGCAAAGTTGGTTGTTGTTGCGCCTCCCATCGACACTCCGATAAGAGCGTGCAGCTTGGGGATGCGAAGTGCGTCAAGAACGGTGCGCAGGTCAGAAGCAAGCAAGTCAAGCGTTGCCGGCACAGGCGGGCCCGGGATCGCGTGTCGGCCTCGTGTGTCGTACCGCAGAATGCGCAAGTCGGGGCGCTGTTCCTTCAAGATCTTGACGACTGGGTCCCACATGTGCAGAGACGTCAACAAAGAATTGCAGAATGCTACGGTAGGTGCCTTTGAAGAGGTGTTGCCTTCCAGCTTGTAAGGTATCGAAAGTTGGTCCTCGGCCGTGATGTAGGAGTCGATCGCTTCGTCCTTCCCGGGGACAGTCGTAGTCTTGCCATCCGGAGCCGTGAAAGTGGAGGCCGAGGCCGGCAGCTTCGCCAGATTCTCTAGGTCGCGAGATGCGGGACCAAAGACGTAAAAGAGAGAGTAGGTGCGGCGGTTCATGCCTGCGACTTTCTTCACCATCTCCGCCGCCCAAGGGGTGGCCGTGGAAGCTTTGTGTTCCGGACCGCCCAAGCCATTTGTACGGGCGTAGTCGTGTAGTACGAAGAAGGTAGTCTTGCTGCCGACGCCATCGCCGACAGAGGATATCTTGAAGAGACGGGTCCTCAGCCAGCCCGGAACCTTGGACAGCATTGGGATGTGTTCCTCCTCGTACCACTTCTTGAACTCGGCCTCGTCGGACTCGTCCTTCAGAGTGGTCTCAATGGCGACGAGCTCGATGCCCTCGGCTTCCTCGTCAGAAAGCTGCTCAATGGGGATGAATAAAGGGGCCTTTTGCTCAATGACCAAGTCGAAGAAATATCTGGTGACGGCCACCTGTCCAATGGTCTCGGCCTCACGGGCAGATCTGTTTGCGCGTAGTGTGGTGTACGTGGGTGTCTCGAGGTGGGACATATCCGTCACATCGTAGGAGGCCAGGTAGGTCGGCTCCTTGCCGTCGTTGGCTTGGTAGCGCAGCCCGTTGGTGAAGATTTGGGGGAGACGTAGGCGGGTTGGGCCGTGCTCGTTGTTGTACCACTCGTGGAACTGCTCGATAGCCAGTTCAGGCTTCGGCTGCATAGTAACGTAGAGCATTCCCGGGGGAGCCATGGTGACGTTTCGACTCAATTGGCCTTTGGTGTAGATATACTGACAAGTCTGGAAAGTTTTGCAAAGGAGCAAAGACAAACGGCCGGGGGGAGTCGGCAGGTGAGGTATTCTGTCAAGGTGACTTCGGGTGCCGTGGGAAGCTCGGGGCGGGGCTGATGACGAACGCGGGGTCGAAATTGGAGAGAGGGTCCAGCGCGTTCGGGATCTTGACACGGCAAGCTGCGCGACGGGGATTCAAGTCAATGCCAGCTAGTCAATCAAGACAAGCTTCCAAGGGAGAGGCCTTGCAGTAGTTTCTTCGACGAACAGGCTCAACTCACTTAGCAGATGCAGCTGATAGAACTCGTGGCTTGTCAATTCAAGAGACGGTAATCGTGGGGAGGAAGGGTATCGGCAACAGCGATTGTCGAAATAAATAATCTGGCGCATTGTGGCGGAAAAGTGTTCTGCCAGAGCCTCTCGCACAGCTGCCGCGCGATTGATGATTCTTCCAGGAGCATGTGCATTGTGCGATATCGGTGGTAATTATTGACCGTTTTGTTGAAGGACCTTGACTGATGGTTAATGGTGACTTGTTGCATCCGAATTGAGGCGAACAAGACTCGGCATCTCTCGATCAAAGAAACAGTAGTCTTTCTCCAAAGCATCTCATTCTTCAATGACACGTGCGAAATGAGTAGATGGGACGGGAAACGGTGTTGAGGTTTCGGACGGAATTGGCAATCGGCTAGAATTCGGTAGAAAGCGTTGGGGCCTTGCCACTTACCTAAGTGCCTATACCTTCAGTTTCCTCCTCTCTTTCCCGTTCGTGCGCCTGTTCAATTCGGAATGTCAACAGTTCGAAGAATCAGACGGCAGGTGCATCCATCGCCATGGCCACCCGTGGTTTCCTTACTACGTAGGTTCCTTCTTCCCGCTCGCTCCTGCCCCCACGCCGGCCAGCTTCATTGAAGGAAGCCACCACCCTCACACTCACTACCGTCTGGAGGGGTAGCGGCAGGTGCCGGAGGCCAGCCAATGATCGCCGGTATTCTCCTTCTGGTTGGCTGAGATGTGGTCCCCTGACCCGTAGTAGGTTAAGCGGAGAAGGGCCGCTCTCTTTTGGGACTAGTGCGAAAGGGCCCAAAAGCCGTTAGCGCGGGGCAGATAGAGCTCACGACTGTTGAAGCTTCTCGCAATCAAACGTGTCCGGGAAGCTCAAGCTTCTCCTTACATGCGAGCGCAGATATAAGAACAGCGCACCCATCAATTCTTCAGTAATCTGCACTACTACTGCATCTCTCGCGTCGTCATCTCCCACTACTCCTTCTATCTAATCTCCACCGCTTCATCAACAATCGCTCCAGCCACAGTAAACAGGTCCACTTGGTCGATCCAAAGACGACGCAAGCCTGCAGTCTCTGTCTGTTTGCTCTTCCGTGCCGTACTGCCTGTATTCAATCATCTCATTCAGCGTACTTCTCGGAATTGACTGGCAGAAGACATGGATAGAAGGGTGGGCTGTTGCTTTCCAACATGTGATGCATCACCTAGGATAACTGACACCCGTTCCAGGTGTGAGGTGCTCTCAGGCACATTCAACGTTTGATTCACCATCTTCCCCCGACGACTCCTGAACCTGATGCACCTGGCTTCTACTTCTGGTCTCATCATTCGAAAAACTCACATTGTTTCCATCACAAGCCCCTGACCTACCCCTCAACCCACTGCTGGGCGTCTTCCACGGACCCTCGTGAGCTTCGGTCTCGTCCTCAGTCTAAGCCTCGCCTCGTAGCTTCCACTTGAACACGCTGTACTGCTAATCATCGCGGCCTTGCCATGGAGGTTTACTTGACAAACGTGCCTAGGCACCTGACGGATCGGACCCTGGAGAAGGAGCTTAGGCCGCACATGAATGCTCTTGGCATCCTTGAATGGACCTGTTCGTCAAAGAGCAAAAACAACAAGGGCTGGGTGACTTTTCTCAACACAGCAGACGCAAAGAGCTTTCTGAAGCGTCATGGAAAACAGAGCCTCCCTGATGACGGGGCAACATCCAAGTCCGCACCGAGGGGAGGAAAGCCTCCAAACCAACGAGCAAAAGCGAACCTGTTTCTTATGAACACCCCCGTCTGGGTCGCCCCAAGCAACAGGCCACCCGACCCATTCATGCTCAAGAGCCTTACGCATCGTCTAGAGGAGAAGTACAGACAGCGGAAACAGCAAGACGCTCCCTCTGCCGACGACCCCATCGTATTTCAAGTTAGCCACCTGGCTTGCGGTCACAACTCGTTTCAGCCTGACAAGACGTTGATGTTCAACGAACAATGCCGCTTCTCTCAAAGAGGCCTCGCAAAGTTTGGCAAGAGAATGCTCATTCTGAAGTTCGAACAAGGCGCCAAAGTCGAGATCCCTCACTCCTCCATCGTCGAGATGATACACACCTCTGCTCCATCCACGTTTACCCTTCTCCTGAGTGAACCACCACGATTCTACTTAACCAAGTCCGCTTTGGATGAACAAATGGAACGTCTAGGCTTGATCGATGAATCCAGGAGACCTCAGGGAAAGTCATCCACTCGCAGTCTTGGCCTATCCAACAGCAAGGAGCACACGAAGTGTGCGGGAACTTGTCTCGTCTATCAGCTGGGAATCTTTGGACCCGACTTCGATCACAAAATGATTAGCCTCAAGAAGAAAGAGATCATCCCCATTGCGCACTCGAAGGTCACTCTCAACCAGATGCCCATACTCCACGGAATTGACTACCACGTTGAGTGGGCGAAATTCTATGATGGTTTAGTCAAGGCCGGAACCGCCAAGGCTTTGCCGTTTGGCATCTTATTTCAATTGCAGTCCCTGGTTTTCAACAACTTTTTACATCCACGCAGTGCTCACACGTTGTTGGTGTCTCTTGAGAAAACTTTCCAAAGCGCCAAACTAGAGGGCAGACCGAAGCCCGTTTCCGAGCAGGCGTTTAAGATTTTGCATGGCACTGGCCAGGATGGAATCTCCTACCCATGTCATAACACCGACCCGAGCGAACTAGACCCCAACGAGATCCTCAAATATCTTCTTTCCATTGAGAAGCGCTTACAATCGGAAACTAACATTGTATTCAGAGACGTCCTGTTCGAGCCTGAGATAACCGATCACCATGCCTGGGTTTTCAAGGCTACGGTGACCCCCACGAGAGTTACCTTGCATGGCCCCGACTTGGAGCCTCTCAATCGCATCCTCCGCAAGTACCCGAACCAGACGGACTACTTCATGAGAGTCACCTTCGCCGACGAGGACGGTAGTGATCTATTTTTCACCGGCAAGGTTTCCTACGATAAGATCTTTGAACGCTACAAGAACATCCTCAGCAAGGGCCTGGAAGTTGGCGGTCGAATTTATGGATTCCTGGGTTTCTCCCACTCCTCACTACGGTCCCACTCGGCTTGGTTCTCAGCTCCGTTCGTCGACGATTGGAACAAATTGCAGTTGTACGATAACATCATCAAATCGATAGGTGACTTCAACAAGATACAGATCCCGGCCAAGTGCGCGGCTCGCATCGGACAGGCCTTTTCGGAAACGCCATCCTTCATCTCTATCAGCGAGGCCAATATCAAGCGCCACTACATACCGGATGTTAAATCAACGGAAGGTGAAACTGAGCGGGTTTTCAGTGATGGCGTAGGCACAATCTCGCGCGAAGCTCTGGAGCTGATTTGGCCACGCTTGACACGAGGCTCGTTGATTTCCACTTGTCTACAGATTCGTTGGGGAGGTGTCAAGGGAATGCTGTCTCTGGACACACGGCTTCAGGGTCGAGCGGTGTGCATTCGGAAAGAGTCCATGGAGAAGTTTCCCAGTGATGACTGGGATAACCTGGAAATCTGTGACGTGGCATCCCGACCTCTCAAACTAGTGCTCAATCGTCAAATGATCAAGATCTTGGAGGACTTGGGCACGTCCAGAAAATGGTTCCTCCGATTGCAAAAGCTGGAGCTTGATCGACTTCGGGCCGTCACGGCTGATGCCTACAACACGGGAACCTTCTTGCATCTACAGGGTATCGGCACAAGTTTCTTCTTGTCGACCTTCATCAAGAGTCTTGACAGTTACGGCATAGATTACCGGCAAGACAGGTTCTTGAGAGCAGTAGTCGAGTCAGTTGTTTTACGAGAACTGCGATTGCTCAAGCACAAAGCCAGAATACCAGTTCCCAACGGCGCTACACTATTTGGCATCATGGATGAGACGAGATTCCTCAACGAAGGCGAGGTCTACGTGTGTTTAGATACTTATCGAAGACCAGGGAAGCCAGCTGTTGCCGAATCTATCAAAGATGGTACCTTGATCCTCGTGACGCGGTCACCAGCTCTTCACCCCGGCGACATCCAGCAAGCCATGGTGAGAATACCGCCCGCAGACCATCCCCTACGGAATCTTCGCAACTGTATCGCGTTTAGCCAATGTGGAGAGCGCGACTTGCCTAGTCAACTTAGTGGCGGTGATCTTGATGGCGATTTGTATAACATTATCTGGGACCAAGAGGCTACACCACGAGTGGTATGCGGAGCTGCCGACTACCCCAGAGTAACACCGAGGCCACTCGGTCGACCGGTAACGAAAGAAGACATGGCCAACTGGTTTGTTGACTTCATGAAGTCTGACGTACTCGGTATGATTGCCACCAGACATCTCATTCTCGCGGACAAAGACCATGATGGCACGGCGAGCTCGGACTGTATCAAACTAGCCAGCTTGCATTCAACCGCTGTAGACTTTTCGAAGACGGGTATCTCAGTCACGCGGGAAGAAATCCCAAAGGCACCCGTCTTTCGTCCGGACTTGTAAGTATAGACTGCAACTCGATTGAGCTTACTAATACTGACACTGTCTCACAGCCTTGCTCCCGCTCCGCCCGCTCAGCTGTATGATCGAACGCACATCGACTTCCTCGGTAAAGACGAGGCAGTCGACGACGATGACGACGGTTTCGCACCAACGTACCGATACTATAAATCAGACAAGGTTCTCGGCGAGCTCTATCGCAATGTCGACGAAAAGCAGATTTGGGATGAAGAGATCAAGAGAGCCATTGCCAAGACGGGCCCCTCGGTTTGGGATCAATTTGTTGGCCTGATACAGCGAAAGATCCAGGACTATACTCATGGGCGAGTGAGTTGGGAAACAAAGCTCAAGGAGGCGAAAAGTTTGCGAGACGTGTGAGTTGCCCTGTGACATATGGTGTAGCAACTTCCAGGACTTTCCCCGCTGACTCTCACTACAGATACGAAGATCACCTCTTCAGTGCCATGACGACGTATTCCGACAGTCACTTGAAGCAGTTGACAGAAGTCGAGGTGTTCTGCGGCTCAATCTTTAATAAGACCGGCGCGCAGACTCGACGTCAGAAGGACAACTCGATGAAGCTTAAGCAAGAGTTCGATCGAGTAGCCGACCTCATGGTGCAACAAATGCGGCGCAGATTCCGCAATGCTGCAGATCAGGCTTCCCAAACTGCTGATATCTACAGCAACCCCGCACCACGAGGTACCAGCCAGGTTGACGATGACCTGGAACGACTCCTGGCACCGAACAAGGATGCGCTAGAGATGTCGTACGCTTGCTTCATGGTGGCATTGCTGCCGAGTACCGACACCGAGCGCGGACATCGAGCATCGCAACTGGATAGTTTCAAAGTCATTTCAGCAGGTGTCCTACTCAAAGAGCTCACGGAGCTTGCGAATCGCGTGAAGGGTGGCAAACTAGTCGACCCCAGTAATGATGACGCCGCGGGTGGCGGCTTTGTTGGTGTCACTGGTGGGCCAGCCACGTCGTACGCGTACAGTGGCTATGATGTGGATGTCGGACAGTATCCAAACTACGGATATAGCCATCATATATAGAGTATAGTAGCTGTGGGCGCTAGACCGCGATATGATTCACAAGCTGTTATACGACATCAGGGCTGGATATTTGGTGCGCTCTCGTCGAAACTTCAAGCAAGGTGTGGTCCGCGCCCAGTTCAGTCCTTTGCCATTCTCATGTTTAAGTATTTCAAATCTGAAAGTTCCACTTACTTGCAAGTTGCCTATCGTAATTACCGGAACAATCGCAACTGACCACCTTCCACGGCGATACACTCTTCGCCTAAGGTACGGCAAGCGCATGTTTAGAAGCTCCCAAGCTTGCAGTCATTCACAGGCACGCTCGGCTGTGGTTTCTTGTAATTTGCAGATCACACCCGGCGGGATACTCTTCATAAGCAAGACCTCGCGCGGCTGGTATGTGTAATGACGACACCGGGGATCGTTACAATAGCTGGGGGCAGTCGAAGACCGCAGCGCATTTAAGGATTGTTTGAGCGACGATGACGGACAGTTCCGTAGCAGGCTGGGACTTTTCATGACTCGACTTCGTCTTATCCTCGGAATCCGCTGGTCCCAGACCCGTGCCATCACGGGAGCCAAATCTAGCATCCGTGGACCGAATATTCTAGCTTCATGACCTTAAATCATTGCCTACTTCCCGCTTCAAGCTTATCCGTATTACCCTTTGCCATGTCGGAAACCCCAACTGCTGACGAAGATGGACCTTCACTTCATATCATCCTGTGGCCAACTTAAGCAAGGAAATTGTGTTAGATAAACCGAGGTCCAAGCACCGCACGGATAGGCACAATGCAAGGAATAGAGGACCTATCCCCCTTCTCCCCCTTCCATTCGTTTCGTCGTGCTGGTCCTTGCGGCAGAGCAGTCGGCCCAAAGTCTAAGTTCATCCGCCATGCTTTATCCTCGTCCACACCATTCTGCCATCGAACAAAAGTAGGGAGCTAACCGCGGGGTCAAGTTTCTCGGGTCTCGGGACATGGTAACCCTGCCTACCTTTGGCCGCCAGAGGAACTTCACGGCTCACTTCAACTACGTTGGAAACTTTCAAGGTCAGAAGAAATTCATGCACACGTGGTGAGAAGTTCTCCAATTGTCGGGCGAACCCGCCTCCATGGCAGAGAAGCTGCTTGCTGGCCAAAGCTTCAGGATCGCCGACCGGCACCCCAAACCTTTTTTTCCCACTCTTCCACCTCGACAGACTTTCGGCACTTTGGCGGGGCTAGTTTCGACCCCCCTTTCTGCGTCACAGCTTTCAAATGGCACCTGGCGCCTTTGTTGTTGATATTGGATTTGGACCATCTCATACCTTGCCCTGATGCCGTTTGGCAGGTAACTTGAGCTGAACACATACGGTGGGGCCATGCGCGATCATGAATCGATACAGAGTCAGCAAGCCAAGCGGGCCCCATAGCAAGTCATCGCCTGGGCGACGACGATGTCTGTCGTGCCGCAAATTGCCGGCCGCGGTAAGTGGAGCGAAAACGCGACTTGGGATGATACGAGGAAACGGTCGTTGACGAGTATCACAGTGCGATTGCCGGCAATCGCGGCGTGCGAGGGAAAGGTCACAATCGAGTTCCGCAACCTCATCTATGAGTGAAAGCTCACCGACCACCAATGCGACCATTGAGTCAAAGATCACAACGCCAGGATGTCTGAGTTCGATGCCTGGAAGTTTGGAGCCTTTACCGGCTGATATCACCATGGCTTTCTTCGCGTTCGTAGGCGATTCACCATCACCAATGACCGATATCTTTTCGCTTTCATTCATGCGGACGTATCTCGACACGTCAATACCAATCCGTGCCGTCGTGACGACAATTGGCAAGATATGCCTGGAGTACTCCAAGACTACAGCCTTGGAAAAGAAACAAAAGGCAGCAGCATCGATCATAGCCCAGGACCGATATAAGCTGAAGGAGTTCCTGGACGTTCTCACATCTCCTGGGAGCAGTGATCAGCACTTGATGTTGTTGTACGGGATCTTGATGGCTTATGCAGAGGTGCGTTGAATCTCGAGCCCCCAGAAATTGCAACGCATTTTCTATGGTACCTATCGGACTCAGAGCTGACTGTAATGGCTTCAAATAGACAATGACCGGCCAGTCATGGCTCTTCTTCCAAGCCACAATGAGAAAGCTTACGAGCAAAGTCCAAGATCAGGTCCAACAGCGAAAAAGAGCACCACTTCTGTATTTCGACAAAGGGTTGCTGATGAACTACTCCCTGTTGGCAACTTATCACTGTCTAGTCTCGTTCGAGGACACGTTTCTTGTCGATGTCGAGCTCTATGATCCAAAGCCTTTCGAAAATATCGATGCGATTACTAGCCAAGTACGCATCAACTCTGCCATATTACACCACTACACAAAATATGTAGCACATTTCGCGCGACTGCACCATAAGTAAGAAATTCATTTCTCAGGGACATGAGTTGAGTGTTGTACTAGTAGCTAACAATTCTAAACAGGGCAACGAAGTGGGTGCGACAAGCAAGACACGTATTAAATGACCGCCATATAGCTGCAGAACCGCCACCTCACGAAGAGCTCAAGGCGGTACTATTGGAAGCCGGGCTACTGCAGCAGGGATTAGAAATCATTGAAAATTCTGCAGCGGTCATCGACGTGATGGAGAATCTTCGGGGAGAGAGATACGATGACAGCGACCAAGCGGACAAGACCGACTTCAGCATTTTGCGCGAGGCTTTCTACCACTTCTCGCTTATGGGTATAACACGGACCTTTTGGGACCCGGCATGGAAACTCATCGACGAGGATTTACCGCACATGACAGACATGCCGGATCTTGAGGGGCATGGGCTCTTCGTTCTTGAGAGACTAGAGCAACGGACTCCTGTTGTCGGACTAGAATCGTGGAGCTACCTCGTTGTTCTCATGGGCATTGCCCTTGAGGCTAAGAAAGGCGATATCAGGCAACGAGTGGATGTCCTGCTCAACGACATTCTGGGCAAAGGCTTTGCAATCGCCGGGGCTTTGTTGACTGATGTGAGGATGATTTGGGGAATGGATTATGCATCCGGACACGAATGCATTGGGCCTAGCTCATGAGGGAAGATTGGTGGAGGCGAACATTGCTTACACAACTCAAATCAAGCCAAAATACCCAAGAAGCAAGTGCTAGTAATTCAATGTACATTACAAGACCACAAATAATGCCAATGTCACGGTAAGATCTGATAAAAAAGAGGATTTCTAGCCAATCAATCGATTTCCCGCACAACACCGCCTTGTCGGTTTTACTCAGTTCCCGCTTGCCAAGTTATACATGAATTGCCGACGGGATACAGTTCCGACCGTGATGTGATGCTTTTTACTCGCGACGGATAAATCTTTATACTGGTGAAACAAGTGGCTTCAACTTCATATGTAATTCAATTGGCTGACATGACGTAATGTTGTTCAGACCCTCCCCCGCATTGAAAGTCCCGCAATCGGCGTTCAAGAACGAATATCAAAACAGAATGACAACCGAACTGAGAGCCTCAAGACTAATTCAGACAGTTTCCCGGTATCTCAAGCAATTTTATCATCGTTTTCGTTCACAATGGCACCTCCTGTCTGCAAAAAGACGTTCAAGCTGAACAACGGTACGAGACTCATCGCGCGACGAGAGATAAGATGCATCCCATGAGTGTTCATGAGCTGACCAGCCTTCTCCAGGCCTTGAACTCCCCGCCGTCGGTCTGGGAACATGGCAAGGTAAAGACAGCCCCCATACCGAACGCGTTCCACAGAGTCTGACAGCCCAAAGGCACTCCAGGGTCAGATGACTCCAAGGCCATGGAGGAGTCCGTCATACACGCCCTCAACGCCGGATACCGTCTCATCGACACCGCCCAGCTCTATGGTGTCGAAGACATTGTAGGCAAGGCCATCCGCAACAGCGGCATCCCCCGTGAAGAGATCACCGTCGTTACCAAGTTCTGGGGTGAGTGGCATCACGACCCGGCGACGGCGCTTCAGATTTCACTGGACACCATGGGCCTCGACTACATTGACGTCTTCCTCATGCACTGGCCGTGGGCCACGACTCCGGCACCGGAGAAGAAAGTCTTGAAGAAGTGGGAGAGCCCGACCTTCATCGAGACCTGGAAGTTGATGGAGAAGCTGGTCGGTCCCAAGTGCAGGTCAATCGGCGTCAGCAACTTCATGCCCAAGGTCATGGATGAGCTGCTCAAGGAGGCCGCGATCGTGCCTGCTGTCAACCAGGTCGAATTGCATGCGTTCAACCCGAACCTGAACCTCGTACCCTACTGCAAGGAGAAGGGCATTGTTGTCACGAGTTGGAGGTGAGCATCTCCAATCCATTGAACCAGGGAAACACTGCCACGTTGAAAAGAATGTATGGGACGCTAAACGAAACAGCACGATGGGTGGCTCGCGTCCATCTCAAAATGAGATTCTCAACCACGAGCTCTTCACCAGCATCGCCAAGGCACATGGTATCTCCGCAGGCGTTGTGTCCCTTTCCTGGTGCGTCCAGCGCGGTATCGCAGTCATCCCAAAGAGCGCCAAGAAGGAGCGCATCGAGGAGAACATCCGCCTCGTCACCCTTACCGAGGAGGAGATGAACAAGATCAACGAGGCGCACAAGACAATCAAGAAGGAGAGATTCTCCAACGGCATTGCAGTGCAGCACATGGAGATTGATGGAGTGATGACCCAACAGGGTTGGACGTACACCGATATGGGCTACGAGGATGAGAATGGCAACTGGTTGGCGTAAAATGAATGGATGCTAGAGCGTTGCTTGAGGTTAAGGAGCGCAGGGATTCGGTGTAAAGCCCAAATGAAAACTGAATACATATCCGCCGCTCCAGTCCAAATTTCATCCGTAATCCCGTTGATCGTATCAATACGCTTACAAATCTATGGGTCGTTTGCTCATGCTGTACGCAGAGCCAAGCCTATGCTTTCGTCACCGAAAACGCCTATAACTCTTCATGTCAGCGGAGTTAGACTAAAACCGGGGAGGCAGCCAACTCTAGGTGCTGCTGCACTAACGTACGCAACATGGCTAGGCCCTTGCGCACCGACCCAATGAGACCCCTTCTACGAGCATCTTTACGTTTTTTACAGATTAAAAACTAATCACTATAAACTAACACGGAGGTGCTGAAAACTTGGATAGCTCAGATGGAATAAAGCGAGCTGCCTTTTGACGGGCCGACTTACGCATAGTCCGTCGCGTCCAAGATAAAGCAAGTGAGTGAACTAAGCCAAGCCATGCTTGGCAATAGCACTGTCTGAATCGGGGAGTGGGCCGCTAGCGTCGCAGCGAAAAGCATAAAGTCAACCACAGCAGCCTCTTCATCTTTCTACTAAAAACTTCCCCTCAATATCCAGAAAATTGAACAGCCCGGAATCAGTAGAAGCCGCCAGAATGGCCGGGTCACATCAAGAACAGGAGCTATCATTGAAGAGGACAGGATCCTCCTCAGCGTCAGAAATCATTCAAGTATCATTAGGACAATTACCAGCGCAAAGTGAAGCCCTAGAATCGGCAGAAGATTGGACTGGCCTGACATCAAGCAAAGAGCGGAGGAAACTTCAAAATCGACTGAACCAGAGAGCACGCCGTTAGTCCACCCTGTATTCCTTGACTTACCAAAAGTTATTGAACACGGTCTAACTGAATGGTGTGCATCTAGGCAGAAGAATGAAGCAAGAAGTGTTTCGTCAAATGAGTCAACTAGAGGGAGTAATAAATGACACCATAGCGGAAGCAGAATCACGCAGCCGTCTGCAGAATGGAACCACCGGAGATGAAGGCTACTCACTCCTACCATGCCCCAAACGAAGGAACGAGTTGATGGTACTCGCACAAGAGGCACGAAGAAACTATTCCCTAGGAACTCCGGCGCCCCGACAACTCAGCGCCCTCGTCAAGCTCAACCTGCTTACTGCGCTATGGCGTAATACGCAGATATTGGGCTTCAACATACACTCCATCTGCGAGGACGAATTCATTTCTCCGCACAATCTGCAAGGCCCGGATCTCCCCTGCTATTCTCGCCAAGAGCTCTCGTGGCCTCCATATTTGCGTCCGACGGAAGCGCAGAAAAAGATTACGCATCACCCATTCCTTGACGTGTTCCCATTTCCTTCTTTGAGAGAAGCCGGGATCCGGGCCGAAGAACTTGGTTTCTTTGATGAAGACGACTTTTGTCTCGACATCTTCCATCTTGATGACAAAAAGGACGGCGTGGAGCGACCACGCATGATAGTCTGGGGCGAGTCTTGGGATCCCCGGGGTTGGGAGGTCAACGTTGCGTTCCTGAAGAAATGGGGCTGGATGGTCCGAGGCTGCCCAGAGTTGCTAGAAGGCACGAACTACTGGCGTGAGAGAAGGGGCGAAAAGAAGTTGAACTTTAGCCTCAACCAGTGATATTTTCAGGGTATCGGGGCAATACGTATCGTTGAGCGTTCACTTTCATCAATTGTGGTACAGTTAGAACGCATCAATTTTCAGAAATTACAATAGGGGTACGGGTAAGGATCACATGTACAGAATGCTTCAACTATATCGAACTTGGGTTGAGTCTCGTTAAAGACTGAAATTGCTATATATCGACTGTAGGTCTTTAACACAGTCCAAATCCCCAGGGAAACCATGCAAGCTAACTCATGGTACCTTAGTTGAACGATTTCCCATAAAGCCCTCAACAACAATGGTTTCATCGTTTCCAAGTAGTTACTCAGAACGGCTGAGCAGTCGCATGCCAGAAAAGCTCGCCAATAGCATATCTGTCAGTGAGCGGCTTAACCTCCTCCTTCACACATGTCTTCTCCACCGGGACTCCCTCGAATCTCGCCGCGATCCATGCAGCAATGTCAGCTCTCGCCGCCTCCAGGACCTGGCCGTGACCCATGCTCGGGTAGACTCTAGCATGAACAGGGCTCTCGGGGAATGAGGTGCAAGTCTGGTTGAAATCGTCGAGCGTAAGGTTGTTCGGTGTAATGGTGTCGGTCTCGCCCGAAATCACCAACATTGGCGCCGCGACGGAGTGTGGGCCCTGGCCGTTGTAACGAACGGCCCAGTCGTTGACGACAGGGAGTGTCAGCCAGCTGGTGTTCTTGTAGAGCTGCTCCGGGGTGAAATCGCCGACGATAGCAAAGCCAGACGTGAAGCACGACTTGTCTAGGGCACCCAGGCGCTGCAGGGGAATCTCTCCAAGGTAGTCCGCAACCTTGATCTGGTCGGGGAAGAGCAGAGACAGAGACTGGAGGAAGTAGACCGAGAAGGGATCGTGGGCAGCCTTTCCTTGGGCGAGCGCCAGAGAGGCGGGAATGAGCTTCTGCGGCCGCAAAGCAGGGGCGGCAGCCACGGAGCCGACGAACTCGCCGGCTTCCAAGAGGGCTTCTTGGTCGGGCTGAGCCAGACGCTCGTTGGTTCTCCATGCCGTCATGGCGCCCTCGCTGTGTCCATAGACCACCCACTTCTGTCCCAAAAGGTCGCCGATGACCTTTCTAGAGGCAACGAGAGAGTGTGCGACATCGGCAACGTGGAGCCAACCAGACTCATACATGAAACCTTGGGGGATATCGGAACCCTGGCCAGCATAGTCGGGGGCAATAACCGCGTACCCAGACTCGGCGAGGATGAAGGGGGCTTTCCAGTCGTAGTAAAGGCCCTTGTTGTTTGTGGGGGCACACAAGCGGCTACGGCCGGCAGTTCCGTGGGTCCAGACGACGGTGCGGAGCTTATTCTCCTCGGCCGTAGCACCGGGCTTGGCGAACGGGTTGGAGAAAGGCAGGAGAACCCAAGCAGATGCGGGGATCGGCTTGCGGTCAATGTCTTCGGTCACATAGAGGACCCTTGACAATGACAGACTGGCGGGGATGGTCCAGTTCAAAGAAAGCTGCGCAGCGGGCACGTTCTCCCATCGCAAGATATCGCCAGGCTTGGCACCGGTGAAGTTGGAAGGAGTAGAGTAGAAGGGGTCGGACACGATGTCGCTCACCCAGAGAGATGCTTCAGATTCGTAGGTCGTCTGGATGGCGGTTTGGCAGGCTTCATCGCAACCCTTCTGGCACTCGGCGTCGCAGATAGGGTCGAGGGCAGAAACGATGCCAGCGAAGGCGGCAGCAACAGCTACGAAAGACTTCATTTTGCCGGATGATCTTGAGTTGGAAACAAACGTAACCCTGCTGGATGAGGAACGGGAGGCATACTGATCTCTACCAGCACCTGGCCTTTATACAAGGTCGAGGACGGAAAGGGGGTTCATCTCATCATCTGATTGTTATTCGCAGATATGATTACAGGAGCTGGACTCATTGAACTTGAACCTTAATTCCACGCTTTACCTACACAATACTACGAGCCCAGTCTGTTCAGCGGTCATATTAAGCATACGTATGATGCATGCTTGGTGGTCGCCCCAGTGTCGCATACAACTTCCCCTTTTGGGATGGATCACCCGCCCCTCGTTGCAGCGCATCCATCCCGAGTTGTGATCGGGGAATACGCCAGGCCCGGAACCACGGTCATCGGCCTAGGTAGGCACTTGTCGATAAGCATGACTGAGTTGTTTTCAGCTTGAAGTTGGCTCTATCTAGTCAAACAGATTCTCGGAACGCTTCCGACCCATTCCGTCTGATCTTCTAGCTGCCTCTCAATCGTGAAAGGCGGACTTCGGAGACTTCTGTCAAGCTGGCATGCATTTCACCCCACCAAGCTATGGTCATATCGGCCTCCCACCGGCAGCTGTTCCCAGTGATGCGGTAGTACTCCACCCTCGACGATTGCAGCTTCTGATCGGCCCGCCCTGGCAATCATGAGCATGCACATCATATTGTGTGGTATTGCATCCTCAACTGTGTACATTAGATCCAGTGAATTGTTAATCATCTATTAAATACATCTCGGCATAAAGCATGGCATCTACCCAGAACAAGGCATCTGTTACAATCAACTTCTTTTCCCCTGGTCTCATGATACCGTAGGCGGCAGTTTTGATGAGCAATAGCTCAACTCTGTCCCTCATTTATGTTCTCTTTACTTCACCACTAGAGGACCTGCCCCAAGTCGTGGTCTCTAAGCCATCACCTGATCAAAGCGGCACAAGAGCCAAGAAATTCATACCTTCCATTGAATGGATGATTGAACACAGGGTCTGCAGTGGAGGGAAATCCGATTCTCCCGTTGAGTGCGCGCATCAACAAACAGATGTTAGGTGACCGAGGAAGACATATATCGGTCATCATAACCAGGGCTCAAAATGAAACCTGACATGCATGTTATGATGACTGTCATGTGATGATGACTGTCATGTGAATTATTACGATGATTTACATTGCAATGCTCAAACATTGTCTGTAAGTTCATTTCTTCCCGGTTATCATACCTTTGCTTTTCAATCCAGATTTCATTCAAGCAGATCACGCTTCAGTAGGCTGCAAGGAACTGAGCTATTGAGTGAACAACAGCAGTATTGAATTCAACATCAAGCACTTCAGTTGAACGGAAAAATGTTCTTACACTTGGTTCTCCAGCGATAGGCGTCTAAGTTTCAATCACCCCGGGTTCAAGTCTCGAATGGGGGTGAGTAACAATTTTGTCGGCGTTGAAAATATTTGCATAATTACAATGGCTCTCGATAATTTTGTGTCTGAGGTTTCCAGCATGAAAAGTTCACTGATGCATCTTGGGTAGTAATACCTACTGATGGACACAAGTTCAACTGCAGGATCGCCATGCGAACGCTTAATTTGGACGGTCGCTTTCGTCATCGCCACACCGAGAGGCCGTGCCGGCGTGACCGAAGGAAACTAAGCGATGCCTCTTCCCCGCACCATGTGGCATTCCGGCTTCAACTACCGGCAAGACAATTCAGGGTTAGCCATTTCTTTGCAAGAGTGCAGTTCAGAATCGTTTCTTCCTCCTTACCTGCGTTTTCAGATTCACGTGCAACAATGGAGAAGGCAGATACGGCCGAGGTGCTAGATGTATCTCTGTGGCCAACGGCGGCAAAGTTTGTCTCTCGATGTTGCGAGTTCTTGAATGAGGTGCAAGACTTGTGAGTACTCCTGACAAGAGATATGGACATGAATCTCATCAACTCACGATAATTGCGCCAGGACACCCGGTAAAGCTTTAGAATTAAGACTCAATCAAGACTTTGGACCGGGCAATCAGTACTACGAAGACTTCTGCGCCCACATCAAACAAGGTCTCGAAGAAGGGTGGGTGGCTCAGACTGAGATCGACGGACGGAAATATCGGCGGGGCAAGATCGCACTACCTTCGGCGTCAACGAGATACTTCAGCATCACAACCGTGTTTATGGACAGCGATACTGAGTTTAGGGGACAATACCACGCTCACCCTTACGGCGAGATAAATTGTGTTGTCCAGCTAGATCCTACGGCTGAACTCAAAGGAATGCAAGGTTGGCAGGGTGCTGGCTGGACATCCCCTGGACCTGGAACACATCACTTTCCCGAAGTCCGTAAAGGGGCCTTGGTGGCACTATTTTTCCTGCCCGCTGGTCGAATCTCATATAACGCTCAGCCAGGTGCACCACAGCCATTATCAGTCTAGATACGTTAGCAGAACACGATCGGTTGGATTGTGACAATAAAAAGACTTCGATTCTCTAGGTACTATTTCTAACGAGTGGCACAGCTCTGATCCAGTACCTTACTAGGACTGGGACATTGGCGGATAACAGGATTTTAATAAGGCAATTCAACGAAAGTGGGACTGAAAAACAGAAGAGACTAGGAAAAGGTAACAGAGCAAACTACCATCAACTTGCAGACCTCGACGCAATCCATGAAAGGAGGCTCGGTTGAGCAACACAATTCTCACAATCCTCAGAATTCACGAATCCTCAGCATTGGTCTTTTTCTGCCTTCTCAAGCTGGGCCCATTAATTTGCCTTTGCCCAGTTGATGTCTGGCCCTGACCTTGGCTTGGTAGCAAGGCGCATCCGAAATAGTAGGCGTGCATAGACGGAGTTCCATACACGTCTCCATCGTAAGTGGCGTCAAGATTATTGTGTTGATCGCCAGCCCCAGATTTTGTACAATTGATGTACAGGAGAGCATTGTCGGTGGAACTCGGTGTCTGAGTTATGCATGACGAAGCGGGGGAATTCGCATGACCAATGTTGTCATAGTTGAAGTGATGTCCAGATGGCTGCATCGCCATTCGATTAAGGAGATCCGGGTCATTTTCGATGTACGCTCCATTGACTTGGGTGACGCCCTCACCAGCCGTGCAATCGCGGTATACTGTCCGACCTTTCATGTTGACTTCAATTCCAATCGGGAAACCCTGATGAGGCCAATTTTCAGAAGAAGACCTGTTGCTGGTAGGAAGGGGATGAGCTTGGTTTGGCCCTACATCGCAGCGTTTTTCGGCTTCTTTGGCCAAGTTGCAATGATAGTCGTGGAGAACGGAGGCAGGTTCCCAGTCCCGAGACCTATGTGCATTTTTCACAAGCGCAACTGAAGCACCACTCGTTGACGATGATGAAGCGCCGGCCTGTCTCTCAAACTCGGCAGCATCATCCTCGAGATCAGGCAATAGGCTCTTCTTTGTGTTGCGCAAGGAACGGTTCGCCATGGCATGTATGTCTGACTGTATCTGGTGGAGTGTGCTGGCCTCGATATTGTGTATGATAAGAGAAAGTTGAGACTTGCGCCTTTCCAGTATATCCAAGGTGTTCTTCAGATCTCTCTCTTTACGGAGAAACACAAAGGATTGAAACAAACGGCTTCTGCTCAAAGTTGCTTCGATGTTGTGTTGGTCGACAATCTCTTGTAATGAACGAGTCTGTACACCAATTTCGGTTGTCTGAAGAAGAGGGTTGAGAGATATAGAGTTGGAAAGATCATGGAGTTCTTGAAGTTGTGTTCGATAACATTTCAAGGCTGATGGCGCCTCTTTTATCTTTTTCATGAGCTCGAGAATTGCAAAGCAGGATACCGCTAGCTGACTAGCAGCAGCCGCAACTCCTATGACTTCGGCCATGACGGAGAGAGCGTTAAGGTGAGTCAAGAACTGACAACTCCAAGGATGTGTGGAAAGAATACTGATCACCACCAGGCGGTGAGAAGCCTAAGCCAATAGGTTTGTCCGCACGACGAAATCTTGTACTTGTACTCTTAAGATAGCATAGTGGTGTGGCCGGAAAGCATGCGGGCAGACCTATGCGCCGAACGAAGGTTGCGATAACGTGGCAGTAGATGACAAAGTCGGTCTATGTTTTGGGGGCTGCGGAGTGAAGAAGTCATGAGATGCCTATGGGTGAACTTTGTATATGTTGAAGGTGAACAGAGATACATTCCACGTTGCGATGTAGGAAGAAATAAGGCTGATATGCAAGACCGGGCAGGGTTTATCCGGAAAGGGGGGCTGAGTCTATAGATGGACTCTGTTCAATTGGCTTGCGAAGAGCTGCACCAAGAGAATGGTTTTGAAATCATTGGTTTTAACACAGGCTGTTGAGGCCATAACGCCGTGAGCCTGTTTTTCTATGGTGTGAAATCTCAAGCCTCTCCTCTCACCGCCATTAGAGCGTAGTTGTTAGATTAGAAGGGGGTGTACACACTGCTTTAGCTCAATGGTAGACTTGTACTGCCATGAACGACGAGTATTAGAACAGATAGTGTTGATCATTTGGGGGCTGGAGCTTTTCTATCTGTCAAAGTCAAGATGCCACAACACTTAACCGGGACTGGCGCTCGTGATATTTCAAAACGCGCTCCACTGACCTAATTTGAGTCGAAAAAATAGCATCTGGTTTTGAACACTACTTAGTATGTAAGTTGACCTAGAAATCCCCTCACTTTGCTCGGATGATCAAAACTTTTCACATGTTCAAAGAGATCCACGCTCTGCGAGGCTCCGAATGCATGTGCCTATGCTAATGAATTGATTGGATCGATGAATCTTGGAGGTGGTGAGTTGTCCATTGGGGGCGAGACTTGGGCATATTCCTAAACACAAGATGGTGGGCATGGTGCCCGATTCGTGCATGTTAGCAGCGCTGTTGGGAAAAGCTGTAATCAGGCTGATCTCGGGCCTCACATATTCATAAGTTCTTCTTAGACAAGAGGCCAATTACTTGATTAGCTGATGAGGACCCGTTGTGCTAAGCATCTCGCGAACTGATCGATACTAACATGCTCGAAATGGAGAAACTGATGCCTGCACCAATACGCGACTATTAGTCTTTGACGATGTTTCCCGTCTCGCTTCTGCTTGACATCTTCCTACCGCGGCTTAGATGCAGGGTACCTTGTGCCCGTCTCAGAAGCTTCTGCTCCTCCTTCTTTCACAATAGTACCAGACGCGTCGGGATTGCTTCGCCTACTTGCTGCGTGCAAGACTCCGTGTCATTGGGCAGACCCCTGAATGCTGACTACTTGGCGCCTCACACCAAACGGCCCCTTGCTTCGACTTTGGCGCAGCGATGGCCACACAGGCATGGTCCCAGCCCTCCCACAACAGAAACATTGCCTAGCAAATTCTCCCAACTTGGGTTGCCTTCATTTAGGCTAAGCACACCACCCTCCGAGTCATTGCGATGACTGACTGGCCAAACGAATTATTGTAGTGGTTCGATTCGCCGACGATGCCACCGAAAATGACCATGAACTCCGACGCTGCAGGAAGACGAACCGAGTCCACATACCCGTACAACGCATCCAGCAATGTTTGCGCCGGAGCTAGAAATCAGTACAACGGGCCCGCCAGAATAAACAAAGGAACGAGCATCAATAACATTCGGCCGGTTACAAAGATCAACAAAAGTACGAATTACTATATCCGTACGTTTGTTTTAAATGGCAATACACAGTCATCGAGGTCTTGTCAAAATTGCGATACGAACGATCCGGCTGGACGAGAGATTTCCCGTGTTTCGCTCAAGACGACACCCACTTCCGACGGTCGGCAGATGTCGCTACCCAACAACGTCGACCGAGCCAAACATGCACCTGTCTCGCCCCGTGTTTCTTATTCTATCCACATTGAATGGATAAATTTTATCATTCGCCATTCGAGCATCCAGGGATTCGACCTCATCTGCAAGTTTCTGATGTGGTAAGTTCAGTCTGCACGATAGGATTCCGAGCATAATGCGAGCATTGCTAACGAAACTCTCTTCATAGCTTGATTGTCTGCTATACTAAAGTCCCTTGGCAATCCGAAAACCTCCGCCGAAAACGCCTGGACATTCTCCATCTTCTAGCAGACCTGATTCTCCGGCGCCGTTGAACAATACTTCCACCCCCCAGCACGGCCTGATTGGTCGTCCAAAGGCTCGTATGAATCTTCTCGGATCCTAGCCTGAACCAAGGAATCTTAAATTACGAAAAAGAACGCTGCTTGTGTAGGACGTGATCGGCACTAGTTGAGGTGTAAGAGCAAGATTTAGAACAAAATCTACATATGGTCTCCGCAATATCTACCTCTATGTCAGGAATCTGTCATGTTCAGAATGGAAAGCTTTTTCATCATGAACTCGTTCGGGACTTGAGTCACCCCATCTCTAGCAGTGCTCAAGGCAGCTTTCTCCCATTCATCGCATAGATGAAGCTGCTCTTGACACTTTTGCCTGATGACCTCGACGGAGTCCACCCCAATGGGAACTCTAATCGGGAATGCCTTTCCAGTTGCTAGGCCCTGCCCTTTGATAACATCCCAAAGAACTGGTGGAAGTTTTTCAACGGATGATGGGAGGTTTGGGAAGACTTCTATCGCGATCCTTCCTACAGCCTCACCATAAAACCCTTGGTAGTCCGCGATACTTGGGAACCCAGGAGGAGGCCCCTTTTCCTGTGGCTCATCCTCCTTTTTGTCGTTCATGCCAGAGTTGACACCACCAGGCTCGAAGATAACGGCTTTGATACCGAGATGAGCAGTCTCTTTCTGGAGACCCTCAACAAACACTGTGTGATAGTTAGGCCCTTGGATATTATCATACACCCGTGGCTTGGGTTCGAACTTACTTGTGAGTGCACCTTTAGCCATGCCATAGTGAGCCATAAATGGGAAAGATGACCAGCCAAATCCAGCACCGATGAATCCAAAGATGCCTGACTTTCTCTCGCGGAAATGCGGAAGAACGGCTTGAACGACCTTCATCGCTCCGAAGAGGTTAGTGTCGAACATCTTTTGAACGAATTCTTCACTGCAGAAAGGTCGTTAGCAGTGACCCATTTGACTCTTCAGCAAATATTTACTCTGCCTCTTCAATTGAAGACAAAAGAGAATAGCCGGCATTGTTGATAACGAAGTCGATGTGCCCAAAAGTTTTGACAGCTTCTTGCACCTGGGATTTGATATCGGCGAGCGGGGAGGTCACATCAAGGTCGAAAGGGATGATTGTATCCGACTTCTTGTCTGCTAATCGTGTAGTCGCATTTCGGCCTGTAGCAATGACCTTATCGCCTCTTGCGGCGAACTGTTCCACGAGGGCAGCACCTATGCCCGAAGTGGTGCCCGTGATAAGCCAAACGTTGGGTTCCTGCATGGCGTAAAATGGGCGTTCTGAGTGGATGGATCTTGGTGTCTCTAGGGGCTCGAAGAATCTACAGAACGCGGCGTCATGCGATTCAGGTGGAACTGAAGAGATATATGTAGATCGTAGAGAACAGCGTAAGCACCACAAGCTGACGATAACTGCGGAGAAATCGGTCTGCCGATAATCCTCAAGGAGCAAAGTGCATCAAAAGACGTCATCATCTTACCTTTTGGTGTCAGCAAACAATGGTCTTCGGTAGCCGGATGAAGCCCAAAGTTCCAACAAAGTCCGGCCTTAAAAATGGGCTGCTCGGCCTTCGGACTCTGGAGCCAAGACGGGCCTTACCAAGCAGCCAAGCACACATGCCGGCGCTTCATCGGAGGTTTTTGATTCGGCGCCGCTTCTACCGGTCGTCAGCCGTAGAACAAGAGGGTGCAAGTTATGCTTACTGCACCAAGGCTAGTCGCTCCAAGCTGGTGGGGTTCTGGGAGTTTGTCGATGATCTAGACTTCTTTCGCTGAATTTTCCTCCATTTTCGATCCTCAGTATTTATTGCTATACGGACATGCATGAATTGAGGTACTTCAAGATATAGCTCTCTTATGAAGTCCAACTAATTTTGTATTACTAGTCTCTGTCTATCAACTTACTGAAACCCAATCCGGATGCGCTTTTCGTATCAAGCCCGTTGCAGGCAGTGTCTCATCGCGTCCTTCAAATTAGCGCAAGGACATAACCGACAGCGTTGGTTTCCATTTTCTTTCCTTCAACGTCTTTCGCACTCGGAGAAAGCGAGGTGGCTCGGTCGAAAGCCTTTTAGACTGGCAGCAGCAATCAACGCAGGTACGCGAATTTGGGATGGCATGGGAGCATCGCTCAATCCAACGTTTCCCCCTTTCCAAAACCGCTTGCTCAATACCTCATGATTGGGCGGCTTCAAACTCGGTTCGCAAATCTTCCTACCAGGTGTGTGTGGATTCTAAGCAGCGGTTAAACACACTATTGGGATTGTGAGTTTGACAGATTCCTTGAAAGTCTATTGGCGCTTAAATCAAGAATGCGTCCTTGCGCCATATGAATATCCCAGCACTGCGGGTGCTTCCGGACTACCACGCGATGGTATCATGAGCAAGGATCAATTACAAGGTTCGCAACCGACTTGTGGATTTCTCCAGATGTCCCCCCCGCAGAGCATTGTGGCCCTCCATGGGGTATCTTACCGTATCTACCGAAAGAGGCCTGTCTTCCCCATGCGCTAACCCCGTGAACGGACCCGATTGCACCGTCAGTGGGGTTTCGTGTCCCCGCATCGCGAGAGAGCTCGGTAGGACGCTACCCCGACTCGGAGCTAGACAGCTAGCCGCGCCATAGAAAAGCAACATCTGGCTGAAGCTTCGCGCTGTTGAGTCTGGCGAACTAATTCACGACGAAACTCAAGAATTTGATGCCAAGGCTCTGGCGTCAACTTGACCACCTCATCGCCACTGACATGAGTATATATACTATGGCCGTTCCCGAAATGCCTGTGATGCCTTGTGGGATGAAAGACATCATCACTTCTCTGGACCCACTCAGATAAATCTGGGAATAACGTCAAGATGCGCTTCTTCTCAATCTTCACAGCCGTTGCGTCGGCTGCTGTCGTAGCCGGGAACCCCGTAGCCCGACAGACTAACAATTTTGCCGGCTACTTGATCTCGACCTTCAGCGACGCCAATCCGAAAGTCCAGTTTCACTTGTCGAATGGCAACAGCGCGTCTAGCTTCAAATTCCTCAACAAGGGCCAGGCAGTCCTCACGTCGACCGTCGGTACCAAGGCTGTCCGTGATGTCTACCTGACGACCAATCCCTCGCGGTCAGAGTGGTACATCATTGCCACCGGTGAGTTGTCTTCAATCCAGATAGGAAAGTCATGAAGCTAAGTTTTACCAGATCTTGACATCAATGCTTCCGGCTTCAACTGGGACAAGGCCACGAGAACTGGCAGCAGGGGCATCGTTGTCTGGAAGTCAACCAACCTTGTCGACTGGTCTGCACCCACCCTGAGAATTGTGGAAGCCGACACCGCCGGCATGGTCTGGGCTCCCTCGGCCGTTTGGGACGATGCAAAGGCCCATTGGTACGTCTTCTGGTCCGCCCGGCACTACCGGTCCACCGACACGGCGCACACCGGCACCGCAACCCTCGACCGCATCCGATACACCACGACCAAGGACTTTGTCACCTTCAGCCCGGCCCGGGACTACGTCGCTCTCGCGGATACTCCCCTCATCGATCAAGAGTTTCAGTACCTCGGCACAGCTGGCGCCTACGCCCGCTTTCTCAAGAACGAGACCACCAACCAAGTCTACCAAGAGGTCACTTCCGACGGCATTTTTGGAACATGGAAACGTATCCCGGGCTACGTCAGGAACGAGAGCCCTCGCGAGGGACCTGCTTCGTACGCCGACAACACCACGCCTGGATTGTACCATCTCCTCTTAGATGACTACACTCAGTATGTGCCGTTCCAGACCAGCAATATCCAGTCACCTAGCTGGCAGGCTGGTAGCACGTCTGGCTTCCCCTCTGGATTGAAGCATGGGTCTGTTACGCCAATCACTCAGGCTGAATGGAACGCACTGAACTCGAAGTTCCCTGCTTGAACAGGAGGTTATTGGACTATTCACGCATTGGGTATGCATTTTCGCTGTATGTATTATCCAAGTGCACATTACGACCTGAATGAAAGCGAGTTTCTAGTAAGAATGGCTGGTCCTAAGGCCGTCTCAATGCCCTGCACTGGATCATGAGTGTCCTGATGATCCCATACCTACTTGAGATTGCATCCAGATCGATTACATTGTGGGGGTAATTAATGTAATCAGTCAGCTCTCATTGGGGTTCCGGAATCGGCATAGACCATGCCAAGATTATTCAACTCGCGCTTGTCAGAAAGTCGGGACGCGTCGGCTCATGTGGTGTCCCTTGGGCAACCGAGCTACTGTACCACATCCTTTGAAGCCCTCGTCTCCCTTGAGAGCCAGCAACGTCATCGCCTGACGATGTTGAAGACGCCCATTGAGTAAGGCAGACCGTCTTGCTAGTGCTATCGCAGCTCAGTAATCTTCACCGAATATCGAGTTGCCACGATGGTGCTCCGGCAAGGTCCACCGGCAGTTGCACATGTTATAATCTTAGCAAAATGAACGCCTGCCGTAGACCATACGTGTTTGCCTCCAAAGTCGCCACAAGAGGCACGAAAAGAGGGCCAAACACTTTCACATTCATGATTCATACGGTCCTTTGGGAACATTAAAGGTTTGCCACGGTGGAAGACTTGCACGTGAAAGCATCCATGGGGCTTGCATGCCTCCCACCTCGGACTTTGCCATCTCGAAGTTTGTTTTCTTGCAGCGGATATTGCCGTACAGGACAGATGGACTGGTTAGCAGTCATGCAGTGAATCGTACCTGGCTTACCGAAAATGCAGATCCTCTAAGTGCTAGGGACACCAATCGACTCCTGCTAGCTCTCGCTAAAGAGCTCGGGGAAGTGCGCCGGTGGCTTTGTGCCACCTCGTTTCCAGCCCCAACGAAGAGCCCGACATGGCATGTCACATTTTAGCCAGGGCTTTGATTGGGAGCAAAAGTGTGGCGTTGGACGTCTACGGCTGTCTCTGATAGATTCACTGGATTTGCCAGGCAAATCCACAGTATCAATGGCTGGCGGTTTGCCCACGGAGATTGGTCCGGTGTTGTGGATTGAAGGAGTTGGCTCTGGGTTTCGGGCTTTAACAAACCCAGCCGTCTGCGTTGTGGCGGCTGAGGAAAACCGTGGCGCGGCCGCATGCGGTGATGAATCTCGAGATATTGTCTCCTCAGTAGTTCAGTTTCGCCGGACACGGAAAGCGTTCATTGTTAGTGTCTACCTTTTCGTGTTCCAAGAATCTCTTTACATTCCATTGTCCTTAACGTGCCCGGTCCCAGGCCATGTGCCAATGTTATTTTGCGTCCTTGTCTCCGATTCCTACATCGACTTGATGAGTTGGTCTCGATTTTTCTTGATTTTTCAATGCTGACTGAGCAAGTCTCGGTCGAGAAAGTCTACCGAAGTCGATACAATCTTGGAAGACCACGCCAGTTCCCAGGTGCCGTCCGTCGTATACGCTCTCTCGACAGGGACGGGAGGGTTGACAAGAATCCGCGATGCACAATGAAAGCTTCTCGCGAGGGAATCCTATGCCGCCGTACACTGACGCCACCAGAGCCCCGTGGCTCATTGGCATGACCGCAGGATTTCTTGGAATTGCGTCAATTCTCGTCGCCTTACGTGTTTACGTGCGGGCTGTGGTGTTGAAGAAATGGGGGGTTGACGACACACTCATCGTCATCTCATATGTAAGCGTCTGCACCGTGTCACCTTCGTAACAATGAGAAAAGCAATAGCTGATTGAACCGTAATAGGTTTTAACAGTGCTCACTGGTACCATCTTCTCCATTTGTAAGCTCGTGTAATCGACGCAACATGATCAGAAAGACACTAACTCAAACTTTACAAGGCACCACCTTTGGACTTGGGATGCATATCTGGACAATTCCTGATGAAGTACAACAGACTGGCCGCAGGGTAAATCTTCCCCATATGGTGAAGATAGAGTTGAGGATGCTAACACTTACAGGCGACGATTGCCGCGACTTTGTCATATCACATTACCTTCATCTTTGTGAAGATAGCTTTGCTACTTCTGTACCGACGGGTGTTTGCGCACCCCAAGTTCTGCCTGGTATGCGATGCAATGCTAGGCTTTATTGTCGCATTCGGTATTGCCGTGGTAGTATCATCCGTCGTTATTAGTGCCCCAGGTTGGAGAGGGGACACCTTTGCGTTCGAGCGATATGACCAGGGAACGTGGTGGATGGCAACAGCTGCAGTTCATCTGGTGACCGACATGATCATTTTCTTCATGCCGATCCCTCTCTTGAGCAGCTTGAATTTGAAAAGAGCTCAAAAGGCAGCGCTGATAGTCACCTTTGGCGTTGGATTCATGTGAGTTTGTGATCTATCTTCGAGTTTTGAAGTATTGCGCTGACGGTAGTGTTTAGCACGACAGCCATTTCTGTTGTCAGGATGTCCACCCTCACGCACGTTTTCACAGCTGACGTGACGTGGGATGTAATCCCGTCATTGATCTGGTCCGAAGTCGAGCTGTGCTGTGCCGTGATATGCGCTTGCATACCAACACTTCGCCCTCTTCTTCGCTCCCCGAGATCTGCGTGCTCGCAGTATTACAATCGACAACGATCTGAAGCGAGCACCGAGGCAAAGTTGTCTCGGAAGCGGATGAATGGGGGGACATTCGGAAGCCACAGTCAGCAAAGCATCCAAAACACAACGACGATGGATTTCGACATGGATATGGAGATGGACTTGGAGGCGAATAGGGAGCCGGAAATGCCACCAGACGCGCCTTACATCCAAAAGGGGAGTTTTCAAGGGTTGACTATTGTGACAGACATCACTCCAGCGATGCCCGCTGGAGAGTCCGACGATGGATCTGACGTGTTCGGGCCGCTGGATGAGGAGATCGCAACACCGTTGAGCCCGCCTCCCAGATCGTACACGAGCCCTGCAAGACTTGCTCCTCGATCTCGTCCATTGTCAGAGTCAAGTAATGAAGAGTGAGGAAAGGGGGAGGGCGAATCTGATAATACAGGGTCCAAGTTGATGCCAAGAAGAGGATGATGATGGAGGGAAGCAGGTGCGTATGTGTTTAGCAAGGCGTTGGGGATCATTATACCATGGGAGCAAGATTTCCACGACAGCAGAACAGAGCCACAGTAATATACCTTGACACGATGAACTCTTGGAGGAGCAATGCAGCGACGTGTGAATAGCATCAGAAGGACGGACTGGTGTTGTTGAAGGGAGAAGCCCAAGTCCGAGGTGGATCCAGTGGACCAAGTGGACCCTGAAGAAAGCTACTGAGTCAGGAACATGTGGCCTCGGCGCACCTGCGTTATTCGGGGTCTCGGTTCCGGGTGGGCCGCTAGACCTGATGAGTAACTCTGCACGTGCTGCGCTAAGCTTGTCGAAGAAGGCGGTCGACTCTCCGAGGTATCGGTATTCTTAGATAAGCCGGCAAAATAGCAGGTGTCGCCCGCCCGCACGTCCCCGCCATCGCCGCCTCCGACAGGACACCGAAGTCGACAACTTTCCGTTGCATTCCACTCCTCCCGCCTGCACGCCTTCCCTTCTGCCACCTTGGCTCCTCACAAAACTCTCGATCTTTCTATAATATCACAATCGCCGATTCAAGCAGTCTCGAAGCTACCCACAATGTCAAACGGGAACGGCGAGCATGCTGCCGCGGCTGCCAACGGTTACCCCGCCAAACCCCACTCATCCGAATCCGAGCCGTCCCCGCGGAGTTTCCAGGAAGTGTGCCACGAGCTGAAGGATAAGGTCGATGCCTTCTTAGCTGATGATCAGAAGACGGATGTTTTGCGGAATGTTCAGAAACAGCTGCGTGCGTCAATGGGCGTCGTAGACGAGGCGTTGGCAAGATACAGGTGCGCGACATGTCATGTCAGCTCTTATCTCATGTCCACATGGATCCGCTAATGCGCCGAGGCAGCCTGGAACAGATTTCAATTTCCTACAATGGAGGCAAAGACTGTATGTCATCACATCTTATACACTGAACATTTCTCCTGTGGTATTGCGAACTATCCAGGCTGAGCCAAGGCATCGCATCCAACGTCGCATACGGTCATCCCTCTTGGTCTAGCGTATGATGCTGACAGACCAATTCGACAGGCCTCGTACTACTGATCATACTCCTCGCCGCCCTCGCACGTCGATACCCCTCTCATTCGAAAGCCTCCCATACGAACGGTTCGAATGGCACGACTTCCTTCCCTCCCGAGTTCCAGGCAGTGTACATCGTATCGAAGCATCCATTCTCCGAAGTTGACGATTTTGTTGAAGCCACTAGCGCCGAATACCACTTAGACGTAAAAAGATATGCCATGTCAATGAAGGATGGACTCGAGGCATACCTAGCAGACAGACCAAACGTAAAAGCCATTTTCGTGGGGACGAGGAGGACAGATCCCCACGGCGAGAAGTTGACAGATTTTGACCCCACGGACTCCGGGTGGCCTGCGTTTATGCGGGTGCACCCTGTAATTGATTGGCACTATGGTCAGTTTCCTTTCGCCGTCATGAAAACGCGATGATTCTTGCTAACTCGTCTTTGCAGCCGAAATTTGGGCAGTAAGTCATGGCACAGTCACCAGGTCGTGGTGCGGCGACAGTGCGATGGGGAGGTTATACCGGCACAAGGATGTGAGCTGACCATACGCTAGTTCATCCGACATTTAGAAATACCATACTGTCCTCTATATGATCAGGTAATATGATTGATGTGGGGAAGCTACGACAAGATGACTGACTTCTTTTAGGGCTACACGAGTTTAGGCGGAACACAAGATACCCATCCCAACCCCCAGTTGAAGACCGAAGGACAGAACGGTGCGGGGTTCCGACCTGCATACGAGCTGACGGAAGATGACGAAGAGAGATTAGGTCGTGATAGATGAAGTAGTGCCGTACGACTCATTGTCGTTGACTTGCGGAGCCTACGAGAGTTTTGATTGAACTCGAGAGTAGCAAGATTTATCATGGAGGAGCCATCTGTATAGAGAGCGCATAGACTTGCCGCATCACAACCAATCTTCACTGATTCATTTTCAGCCAGTCGCGCCGCATACACCAAACGTGCGAGGCATATGTTGTTGTCTAGGACTTGGCTTGTTGACTCACGAGGACAGTTCCTATAACCATCAATACCGGCAAACCCACGATTGCTCCGTCAAACAGCATCTTTCGATGTGAACAACGACGAGGGTAATTCTACGCCTGTGCTCCGTCTTTTTCTCTGCCTCAACTTAAGGCCATGGCGGCACCGGCTGCGCTGGTATCAACAAGCCGCCGAAACGCGCACATTAGTGGCAGTATACGCCAAAGGACTTGCGATGCACGAAGAGATTCTGAACTGTTAACACACCCAGATTTTGACTTTCTTTAATTATCTCACTGCTGTCAAGCTCAAGTTAGTCTCGGTTCCCGCATTACAATCAATCATCGGCTGTCCGTCACCGACTCCCGCAATGTCGTCAAGCCCCGCGCGGCAATGTGGACCTTATCGGCATGTTATTGGCGCCTTATCATCGGAAACCTGGCCCTTGCGATCAGGATGTCGGGTAGCTGGCCTGAATCGTATTAGCATGGCCACTCTTTATTATAAGACGTCTCCGAGCCAAGGCGATGTGCCTTCTAGAGCGGGCACGAGCGTCAACTTGCACGACTTTCAAGCACGCTTTGACCGGGCTTGTATTGTATGCTCCGCTGTCAGTCTCATGACCCGCGCTTGGCCTTAATCATGATGTACTCTGGGTCTACTTCTACGACGGTATTGTCAACTATTCTTCTGCTCGTCGGTCAACATGTTTCCGCAGGGCCAACTGTGAAGGTGTTGAACGGCACCTATGAGGGCCTATTTCTTCCTAAATACCAGCAAGATGTTTTCCTTGGAGTGCCGTACGCTCAGCCTCCCACTGGCAACCTCCGCTTCAAAGCACCACAAAGCCTCAACTCAACGTGGGATGGCACTCACTCTGCAACGGAGTACGGAGACATATGCATGCAATACACTGTAAGCACAGGCATTACAGCTTGTTGGCCTGAGCAATTAGTACTAATTAGCCCTCTAGACTCCTCCCAGCCACTCAATGTCTGAAAACTGCCTCTCACTCAACGTCATCCGTTCGAGCAGCTTGAACAACTCTGGGCTTCTTCCTGTCGCTGTGTGGATTCATGGGTGAGTCTTGAAGCTCTTGTCTCGTCCTTGTCTCAACAACCGTGAACTAACAGAGCTTCAACTGCAGTGGCGGGTTATATGCAGGTTCGTCCAGAGACAACGACCTTACGAACTTTGTGCGCCAGGCTTCAGCAGCACGGAAACCACTTATAGCCGTCTCCATCAACTATCGACTTTCAGCCTTTGGTTTCCTCTGGGGGTCTGACGAGGTAAAAGCCAATGGTAGCGCCAACAACGGCCTAAGAGACCAGCGCCTGGCCCTCCATTGGATTCAAGAAAACATGGCCTCCTTCGGCGGTGACCCGAATCGAGTTACAATCTTCGGCCAAAGCGCCGGGGGCTTGTCCGTTGGCAAGCAACTCATTGCCTACGGAGGCCGAGAAGACGGCCTTTTCCACGGTGCGATCATGCAGAGCGGTGGAATGGCCGAGAAGTGGCCCTACAACGTGAAAGACCCAGCTGCCTACACCAAAGACCTCTATCGGAACCTGACGGAGACAACTTCTTGTGCGGACGCGGCCAGTCCGCTGGAGTGTCTTCGCACCCTGCCCGTGGAGGCCATCTCCGCCGCCCTGAATGTGAGCATAACGCCGGTGTTCTCGGGTACAGGTCTCGGTCCCTGGCTCACTCAGGTTGATGGCGATTTCCTCCAAGATGGTCCCACGGCGTCCCTTGAGAAAGGTCACTTCGTTCGTGTGCCAATCATGTACTCCACCACCAGCGACGAGGCAACCGTCTTCATGTTTGGCGGAACGCTGGACACAGACGAAGACTTCAGAGCTCTAGTCGCAGCAGGAGGCCCAGATAACTCCACCGTATCCGTCATTGAGCGACTTTATCCCAACACCAACGGCACAGGGCTTCCGGTTGGGTACAGCCCGACTGCAGAGGACAACCAGCTTGACGGATCCCAGTGGAAGCGCGGAGTCGAGTTCCATACCGATGTAGTCGAAACAACTTCCAGACGCATGACGCTGAAGGCATGGGCTGCTGCTGGCATGGAAGCTTATTCCGCTCGCGTCAATCTGTTGCCTCCCAGCACAACTCCTCGCCTGGGCTCACACCATTCGATAGACGTCTCGTTCATATTCGACGCTCTTGACGAAGAAACGATACGCGAGCCACAGTTTGCGACGGCGTCGAAGCTCATGGGTAGAGCGTGGGCGTCTTTCATGTCGGATCTCAACCCGAATAATCATGGAGGTAAGCTAGTGTGCGTTTCCAGACTATGGCTCTGAGCTCCTTCTAACGCGATGCATTTCAGTCCCTGATATCCCTATATGGCCGGCATGGACTGCTGAGAAGTCAAACAAAACCTGCTCCAACTTCGTTTTCAACGCTGATAACGATCCGTCTTCCAAGTCTTATGTCGAAGAGGATGATTATCGCCTACGTCAAACAACGTATTTGGCAAGTGTAGCGCAAAATCAGATGTACTATTAGAGGACAGAGCGGTGGTGCATGTAATGATTGATATCATAGCAGCTTCAGGTCTGATGCATTGTTGGTTTTATTTGGAGAACCTGTGGTCTATTCAATCACAAGGTAATGTGACAATATCTAGTTCCCGAATCGTACTCGAGAAGCACCTCCGCCTCCATCTGATCAACATCTACAACGACTTGACGCCACATGCTCAACTCATATGAATCGGCCATGAAGCCGGGGAGGACCATCGCGCACAGATATTTAGTACCCTTCGTCGAAGTAAAGCCTGATTTATTTACCAGGTCACCAGTGAGATCCCTCACATTCGGCCCTACAGCCGATTGAGGGGAAAGAATGGCTACCATGTTCAGCCCTGGAAGACCCATCGGGAAGGTTGAAGGCGGATTCCAGCGCACAACCATACCAGGCCGGATGCGCTCTTTGAAAGGGACGTCAACTGCCTTGGGGTCCGGGTCGACGCTAGACGATAGCATATCCTGGTTCATGGCTGTCTTCCGACTTCTGTCGGTAGGCTCTGCTTCGCTCTTCACTTCCGGCTTCTTTGAGGCGGCCTTTTGCGAATCGATGTGTACGCGCCAGAACTTCGCGTGAAAGGCGCGAGCTTGGTCCTCATCGACTCCTGGAGTCTTCAAACAGCGGGTGAGAAACTCGGGCGTAGGAAGACGGAGTAGTAGCGGACCAGTCTCGGTAGGCGCAACAAGTTCTCCAGATATGGCAGGGCTTCCGGACTTGAACATATCAGCTAAGTTGTTTGATTCAACACGGAGGATAAACTTACGTTGGTGTTGATCCAATTCTTCAACTGGACATTGTTCCAAGTTGCAGGCGTCTCAGAGTCATAAGACTGAGCCTTGGCTTTGGGCAACAAGACACGCAACATCTCGGCATACTTTAGCGTGTTCTTGCCAGCGCCAGCATCCGGAAGACTAGGGTTGACGCAAGCAAGCACGACAGTCTTGCAGCTGCGTCTCCCCGCGGGATCAAACACGTGCTTGAGAATCTTGGTGAGAGAACTCTGCCGGAACGGGATATACGTCGGGCTCTTGGTCTTGCCCGTTAGAGAAGCCGCATCCACCGTTGCTCTGCCCCTGATGCAGTCCTTCAGCACCGAAAGACTTGTATTGATCTCCCGGGCCTCTTTCATGCGGTCGGGCGTGTGGTTGGCTACATCTCTGGCGGCTTCCGAGCCTGCAAGATCGATGAGGTAGAGGAGTCCGTCTTCGGCCGTTGGTAAAGGACTCTCAATGCGGATTCGGCAGATGGCGTGGGAGCGAGAGGATGCATCATTCTTGAACGTCGATGCTGTGCGGCGGAAGGTTGCTGCCTTTTCTATGAGCTCGAGTAAAGTGGCTGCTTCGGTGATCTCGTGCTCTAGGGCGCCGGCAAGCTGCGTGACACCGAAGGAATCCTCCAACACCGAGATTGGCTTGCGAGAGTTCAGGAGGTCTAGAAGACCTTGTTAGAGCAAGCTGAGGCCTTTGGCAGTTAGGGGAAGTC
Organism: Colletotrichum godetiae; assembly: GCF_030913485.1. Taxonomy (NCBI): domain Eukaryota; kingdom Fungi; phylum Ascomycota; class Sordariomycetes; order Glomerellales; family Glomerellaceae; genus Colletotrichum; species Colletotrichum godetiae. The sequence continues at coordinate 329,656 of NW_026851289.1, read as the reverse complement.
CCACGCGACGTACCGAAAGAAGAGTTACCAGCCAACTCAATGATGCACGCATACACTTTTCGCTCTCCTTCCATATCCCCGCTCATGAGCGACTTGGCGACTAGCTTCTCAATCTCGCTGACTGTGAAGGTCTTGCCAGAGCCAGTCTGGCCATAGGCGAACACGGTACTAACGCCGCCGCTCCATGCCCAGGGAACCAACGGCTCAACCAGATCTCGGTAAATCTGTTCAGATGTGTCTTCCGGGCCGTATGCTTTGTCGAGCTGGACTGAAGTGGTCTGGCAAATGTGTCAGCACAGATCACGATGTCGAAACTGCGGCAAGCAGGTGACTGCTTACCGTAAGTGTCGGAGGTCCCAGTGGCTTGATGTGCTTTCGGATCTGGTGGATGTCTACAGCGCCATTACCGCTGGGTCGAGGGAAAACTCCACGGATAAGACCTGCGGACACTTCATCCTCCAAGATTGGCCGAAGCCGAGCGGCAACAATCATGTCCGGGTTGGAGGTGGTGTTCGGATCCTGGGGACTGGCCGCATCTTTTTTGGCTGCTTTGGTGCTGAAGGCCTCAACAGAGGCTTGGTACCACGGCGTATGTTTGATGTGGTATTCGTCCATGGCGACTGATTTGCCACGTCAACAATGTGCTGAAAAACAAAAATGTGTGTAATGCCCTGGCTTTGAGGAGCTTTTTTGTATCGTAATTGGGACTTTCAGCAGGACTTTTATCTCATCAAGACTTCTTTCTTCATCGTCAAAATGTTCCCATCTCGTCTTCGTTGGCAAGTGGGGCCTTGGCGCGTTGGTCGTATTATGCCGAATCTGGAAGGAACGCGAGAGACGAGGAGCACTCCGGCCTCAGAAAATCGCTGCCTGGATTCCGTCGCTGAAGCAACCAGGCAGACAATTTTGGTCAATATTGCGGTGAACCCCCAAAGATGTTGACTTATACTACAGAACATGTGTGGAAGCTCTCGAGATTGTGATAAGGAAGGTATGCTGCATTGATAGATGCCTAATCAAGGCTTCCATATTCTGCACGCCCTTCGCCTACCTTACCTTTACCTTCTACACCCTCGCTCTAAACACATACTTACCTTATGCAGGTGCCTAACTTAACAAAATTGTTCATTGGCCAGAGCTGTACGGATATTTGAACGATAAGGGTTCTTTATTACATAAAGAAATATTGAAGTCAGATGAATGATGTATCATCTTTGCTCCGAAATTACCAAATCCCTGCTCTGCCGTCCTCTTGATCGTCATATCTGGTTGCTGGAATTATTCACAGATTGTCTCTTCGGACCTCTGGCAAAGGTGAATGTCCTAGGCGACAGAGCCTTGGCATTGCCCTCCGCATCCTTTGCCGGCTGCACATATTCTGTAGTGATAGCAACTTCGACGTCCTTTCGAATATCGGTATTCTTCCGCCGGTTACTGTGACTCCTTCTGACGCTGTTCGATTGCGTGATATCAGCGGTATCAGCATGAGGATCACCCCAGGTCTTGACGTCTTGCATCTTGTACTCGTTCACCATGCGCTCTTCGCTCTCGTTGAACGTGATGTTGGTGATCGGGTACGCTGAAGGGGGTCCGCGACCCCGCCAGCTTTGGTTGCTTCCAGCCCCGAAAGTGCGAATCTCTTTCGGCGTCGCGTCGGTGAGTTTCTGAGTCGAACGAAAAGAAGTGAGAAGAGAGCCGAAGACCGGGCCCAGCCAGATCTTGATGATTGAAAAGACCATGGGTAGATTCGCCGTGATGACAGCGACAAACGTCTCACGGACAGCCCATGATCCGGCTAGCTGTGCGCCGTTCTGGGGGTCCTGGGTCGCATGGGATGAGTAAGTGTTGCTGTAGTACGGGGAGGGAAACTCACTGTGACAATCAGGATACAACGTAGGGTCGCGCAGACAACTACAAATAACCCTCCGCTAAAGAGAAATAGCAAACCCCATTTCTTGATGGGCTTGAGCCTTGCTTGCCACAGCATCGGCAGGGGAATAGACAAAAGGTAAAGATCCGTGGACACGTTGAATGCCAGATATACCCAAACAATTTGGTTGGATATGGCTGGTTGGCAAACGTCTACGGAAACATTGATCAGCATGGATATTTTTGTATCAAACCGACAGATTGGGCTTGTCTTACTTCCAGGATCAGGATTGATCTGCCAGTTCTTGTGAAACGGACGGCATGCGAGGAAGAGATTCATGATGATAACGATCCAACTAATGATGAGAAATCCGAAGCCAAAGTAAATGCGAAGTCGGTAACCGCGACCAAGGCCCGCCTTACATGGTCAACATCTGAGGTAATTAGGGGGAAGATCCAAGTTGTCCACTTACAGTCAGCCGTAGATAGAACACCAGTAGTGATGCCTTGAGCGACCACAATAAGACCGAGTAGCTTGACCAGCCACACAGCTGAATGATGGAACCGACCACCCTGGAAGGAAATCAAGTCAGCAAGAAGACTCATCAAGGGCGCAAGGTTCTTACCTCAGGTGATACTCCTCACTGTCTGGTGAGAGAGCCGCTCGTTGCTCGTCCGTCATGGCATTATTTGCCATACCCTTAGCAACAGCCCCAACGGAGTGCGCCAACGCAGTCTCAATCGCATAGAATACCTACAGCCGCCATGAGATGTCAACTTCCGTGAGAATTAGGCACTTAGAGTCAGGAGTGACTAACCGCACCGACCCAGACAAGGTAATCATCCGCTTGAAGGCCCTTGAAGCCCACTGACCTAACTCGAGCATATGTCCTTAACATGGTGAAAAGAATTCCGACTGCTAAGAGGGTCCACGCCTCTATTGTGAATGACTGCATAGCGGCTTGGGCTGCGGCAGCAGCAGCCTCCGCCGCAGCGGGGTCCATGGAGGCAGGGTCGGAAGCCGGTGATGACATGCCGGCGTCCGATACTGTAAAGAGCGACTCTGAAAAGATGGATTGCAAACCACAGAAATAACGAGAGAAAGTTCGACCAAAAAGCTCAGGAGGGTCTCGGAGAGGTGTGCATGTTCCCGGGGGGTCTACTTTGTATAATGTTTCGTCAGAGCCCCCATTTTCGACGAAGCCCTTACTTGATTCGATCGACACTTGTCAAGCCCGAAAGACCGGCGCCGATCCACACCCATGGCTGCGGTTGAGCTCCATTCCCGTTGATACCCTCCAGCTGTGCCACCAGGAGAACGTTTGAGGTTTCCTCGACGTTGATTACATGTGCCGGAAACGGCAGCGGGTGGAATCGCAATGCGGAATTCTTTTCAAGCCCACGTGCTTGGTCTGGCATGAAAGCATCGTGATGGCAGGTTGTTGATTGCTCAAACGATTACCGATATAACCATAAAAGGGCACGGGTAAGCCAAAGAACCCAAATAGATTGTAAGTTAGCAACTGGTACGCAGCAAATACCGATGCCGGTATCCAAGCAACTGCATGATTTCCGTCACTCAACAAGATACCGGCTTAAATAGGTTTGAAGCCTCGTTTCCAGTGTTTTCGACCACGACCCGGCAGTGCAACCTCCGGATTGTGCACAAAAACCGAGGACACGGTAAGTGGCAGAGTATCTCCGGCATGTCGAGCTGACATTCTCGGAGTCCCCGTATTCTTACGCTGTTGGTTTGCTGTTACATCCATGGCGCATTTCTTTGCCGTTTGTAGATGCCAACAATTGGTTGCGCATCACGGCATCGTGCCATTGGAAATTTCAGTCAAGCTAGCAAACGGCTCGTTGTTACCCTAGAATAGAGAAAGTTTTGGAGGATTGAAAGACTACAACGTTATCTTCCCTGCCCGCCGGGACCCTAGAGTACGATACGCGCCTTGGGTGGGACGAGACAACAGACTGGATTTGTGACCGGTCACCGGACTTGCTACGTTCAGAAAAGTGTATACATGTGAATTGGTTCCTGGATGGTTCGGCGAGTCGGCCAACTGCATGTCAATGAGCAGGGGTGTTCTGCCATCCGAACCCCTTCGGTCAACGGCTGACTCGCTCATGGCATGTCTCTCCAAAAAAAGGTAGCATCCAAGCGTTCAATATGGCACAACTGTTGACGCTCACATATGTAAGCCCTTGTCCATAAGAGTTCGTCCGGACCAACATCTGGTTGGTCCAGTGTTTTGACAGCTTCTCACACAATGCGTTTACGAGTAACCCTGAAGAAGAGCATCCAATCGCAGACGCAGTCGCGGGGAACCTGGAGGAATTCCCGACGTCCCCGGCGGACGCCAGTCGTAGTCGCCCGCCGTTATACGTAATCCCGAATGTAACCCCAAAGGAAATTGGTAAAACCAACATGCATCGCAGTCCTCGTCCGTTGGAAGTGGACCCGGGGTTGGTTCTTCAGAGTTTAATAAACACTCTTGCAGCCAAGCCTGCACTCAAGCACAAACTCAGGGGCGCCCAACCCTGCCATCACTTCTCAATCTGGAATATTCACGCAAACTGGATATTTCCGCACGTAGTATCACCTTCCAAACAGAGAAGATCGGCAGGACATGGGATCCCGGGGAAGTATCCCGTAGTCGTCTCATTCTAACTTGGCGGCCGTTGGCGAACTACATCCCGTTAGTCGCTCCTGAGTCGCGCCTGAAGCAGAGGTTCATCAAGATTACTTTCCCGGCGCGTCTCCGACTGTTTCGGCGACAGACTACACAAGTCTCTCAAACTCATATTCACAGCTGACAAAATGGAAAAGTTTGACTGCATTGTGGTGGGCGCAGGTAACTTATTCCCGAGCCTCTGGATCTACGTACATGTTTCCAGACATACATTTCATCGAGGTTCAATGGGGTGACAATTCCGAAGACTAACATGATATTGCAGGATGGTACGGTTTGGCCGCCGCAAAGCAGTATCACTGCACGCAACCAGATTCTTCGCTGGTCGTCTTCGACTCCCAGCCCACCCTCGGCGGCACTTGGGCCAATGAACGCCTATACCCGGGCTTGAAAAGCAATAACATGCTGGGAACTTACGAATTTCCTGATTTTCCCATGGACAGTGAGACATTCAACATCAAGCCAGGGCAGCATATTCCAGGCGAGACCATCAGCGTCTATCTCAAAGCTTATGCGGACAAGTTTGGCATTACCGACAAGATCCGCTCAAGCCACAAAGTCATTGTGGCTGAACACCAAGAAAACAACGAAGGCGGCTGGTTCTTGACAGTCGCAAATGCCAAAGATGAAGAGAAACGAGTGTTCGCTCGACGCCTGATTGTTGCGACTGGCTTAACATCTGAACCGTGGCTGCCTCATTTTGATGGGCAAGAGTCTTTCGGCGGTCGCATCTTCCATGGCAAGTACTTTCAGCAGAATGCTGATACCCTGAAGACGGCAAAGACTGTGACGGTCTTTGGGGGCACGAAGTTCGCATGGGATGCCGTCTACTCATATGCGACTGCTGGTGTGAAGGTGAACTGGGTCATCCGGTGTAAGTCTACTCGAGCCTGAGATTTAGATATATCAACTGACTTAGCGATAGCAACGGGCCATGGACCTTGCTGGATGGCACCCCCTTATGTTACACCACTCAAGAAATGGCTAGAAAAGCTTGCTAGTTAGTGTACTTCTCCTTTTTCTTGGATAACTTTGAGCTGACCAGAGCAGACACGAGAATGTTGACTTGGTTCAGCCCATGCGTGTGGGGTGATGCTGATGGCTATATCGGCACGCGTAACTTTCTCCATGGTACTGCCGTTGGAAGAAGCATCGTCGATGCCTTTTGGAAAGTGCTTGGCGGCGACGTGATGACGCTCAACGCCTATGACTCTCATCCTGACACGGCAAAGTTGAAGCCCTGGACAGAGGCGATGTTCACAGGCACCAGCTTCAGCATTCTCAACTATGAGACCAATTTCTTTGACTTAGTCAAGGAAGGCAAAGTCAGTGTCCATCTCGGAGAGATCGATCACCTCAGCGCTGGGAAGATTCATCTTTCCGATGGAACCGAGTTCCCTGCCGAGGTCCTGCTAGCTCACACCGGCTGGAAACACGTTCCACCGATCAAGTTCCTCCCAGAGGGTATCGAGAAGGAGCTCGGTATACCACATGCGCCCATCGAGAATGCACCCCGAGAAGATCTCGCCGGCCAGGCGGACCTTGTTGACCTCGCCGACAAGGAGATCTTGCAGCGCTATCCAAGGCTCAAGAACCAACCAGTATGGAACAAGAGTTATGTTCCCTTGACCGACCAGAAGGGCATCGACAGCGACGACGCAGTGACCCCTTACCGAACCCTTACTCCCTACATGCTCCACCACTTTATCGTACCGCCATCGGAGCGCTTCTTGCGAACACGCGACACGGCATTTATCGGTATGGTTTGCAACTTTAGCAACGTTATCACGGCTCATGTTCAAGGCCTTTGGATCAGTGCATACTTCTCAGGCCTTCTTGCCAAAGATCCTGCGGAAGCAGTAGGTAATGACTCGGCGATGCAAAAGTTGCAATACGACACGGTCTTGCTGAATTGTTTTGGCAAATGGCGTTACCCTACAGATTGGGGCTCCAACAAGTGCCCAAGCTTCGTGTTTGACGCTGTTCCTTACCTAGACCTGCTGCTGGGGGACCTCGGCCTCACCCATTACCGGAAGAAGGGATTCATGGCCGAGTGGTACTCGCCTTACGGGCCAGAAGACTACAGCGATGTCAATGAGGAATGGCAGGAGAAGTTCGCGAAGGGCAAGGCCATTGGTGCTACATCGAATCAAGATTGATCTTTCGATATGATTAAATAACATCTCATTTCTTTCAAACGGAGGATTCACGTATGAAAAATCAAGAGGGAGATTTCTATTTCCTACTATGGGGTTTATATTGTTCGCCACCCCCATGAATCATTATCGTCTTGACCGTCGTAGCTGTGATAACTGTCCTTACTTTACCACCACTTCAGCAAAAGGTTCACTTGGTGTCCTCAATGCGAAGAAGGTATTTCTTAGCAGATACTTTGCCAGCTTCGAGATTTTTGAGTGCCTCTTCCAAAGAGCTGAGACCTTCGGGAAGAACCTCATAAGGATGACCAGTGAACCACCCCTCTTCCAGTCCACGTCCGAAGAAGCGGTAGAATACAGACCCAAATTCCTTATCTCCCAAAAGAGGGTCTGAAGGGTCATTTGATGCATGGACTGTGCCAACCATAGTGTACAGAAACTCGGCTTTAACATCACTCGGGAGGTTTCGTAGGAAGACTGAGATCTTGCCACCTGGAGCCAGGGCCTTGGCAACGGTTCGGACTGTCCCCTCTTCGGAGACGCCATCCAGAGCATTGATGATAGACTGTCCCCTAGCTGCACGGCGGATTTGCTCAAGAACGTGGTCTTCTCCTTTGCGGTAGTCGATGACGACATCACCCTTCTCCTTGCTGATCAATGTTTCCACATAGGGACTGCCACTTCCGGCAACGGCGATGATGGGATGGATGTTGGAGAGCGTCGCTAGCTTGATGGCAAAGGCCCCAACAGCTGTGGCACCTCCATTGACGAGGAGAGGCAAAACTGTTTTGGCTGGATTCCAGGGAAGCGGCAGATTGAGCTTCTGGTACAAAGCAAGAGCAGCGGTCATGGCAGCTAGTGGGATCGTAGCCGCCTCTAGAACACAACTTGTAGGTAAGTACTCATTCGGGATTGCATATGATGAATAATGAGGACATGCCCTCGAAGCTGGTCTTCTCTGGAATGAGAAAGGTCGACTGAGCCCAAGCGATGGAGTATTCGGCATAACTTCCATGAGGGGTGTTCATTTCGTGGAAAGCCGCAACGCGATCTCCCTTCTTGAAGCCGAGCACGCCTTCGCCAACACTTTCAACAAAACCAGCAATATCATCTCCGTGATTCATAGGAGGTAGGTGAGGGATCCAAATCTTGGGGGGTTTCCAGTCTTTCGGATTGGTCCCAGAGATGGTGGTTTGGATCAAGACCTGTCCGGGTCCTGGGGTTGGCACCGAAGTATCGTGGATCTCAACCTTGAGATTGCCGTCGAAGATTGCTTCTTTCATGATTGATGTTGAATGTTCGTCTTCTTGTAGCTGTTGATAGATAGTGAAATGAGATAGTGATGCTTTGCTGTTGGGGTCAAAACTCTTGTGATGATCGAACAAAGCTAGGGGGCGGTCGCAATGACTTATGTACATACGGCATTTCTAGTGCCTAATGTTTGACGGGATTCCATCTCAACAACGCGCAAGTAACTCATGAGAACATGGACGGCAATGCCCGGAACCCCATATGACAAATGACATCGTGCTCGGAGAGATTCTGGTCAGCAAAGTCAGCATGAGGTTTCCTTGAACTGAAGATTTCATAAGCCTGTGTTGAATCGGAGGAAAGCATCCACATCCGACGGCCGAACTTCGAGCCTTCCTTGATTGAAACCGCTTTGAGTGCTCCAGTTGATGCCGTGCACAGGTGTCTCGGTCTTTACTCAAGGCACAAAAGTTCCGATAGTGGATAGGAAGCCCCAAATGTGAGTATTGGGGTTGGTCCCACTGTAAAGTTGGAGACTTGGAGACTCAGAGAAACCGAGACAAGGACCTCCATTAGCATCTCTCCGTCTGCCTTCCTAGTTGTTTTTGGCTGTTGACCATTCGAATGATGTTTATCTTTATGTTGATAGATTCATGGTTTCTCCTGTTCCGGCATTGTACTTCTTTCGCAACTTCATCAACAGCGTCTTCCCGTGTGTTACGCTTACATCAAGCACGGATGCGGGCCAACATGGAGTTTGCCTAACGGCATTGGGCTGCCGCTTACCGTAAACACCTACCTACATTATCGCCAGCATGAAGAGCAACGCCAGGGAACAGGCGTGCTGCCGGCAAAGTCAGCCAGCAAGCCAGGGCCGGAGCCGGGTCTCCGCTCGCGGTCCGGGCCGTCAACGGGGCTCATCCGGCGATGTTCCACCCCGATAGCCGGCCGCTGGCCCGAGCATCCCGGTATTTAGAAATTGCTGGAAAGCTCGAACTTTCTCTCCTCACCCTTCCTTAATTGTTCTCTATTACGTCACAGACACGGCATCCCGCGGCCATGTGCGCGTTGCACGGCAGGAGAACTGACCGCAACGTCGCAACGTGGTACGATGGAAACGCGAGGGTTCTCCTCGGTTCTTGAAATTGTAGAAAATTCATCTTATTTATCCTATAAATCATTAAGTCAACTTTCCCTTGCTCGTCTATATCTTCTATTTGCTTACCTACTACATTCGCAATCCTCTGTCGTGAAGCATTAATGCTTCTTCCCTAAATTTCGGGTAATGTCTCTCGCTCAGCATGTCACCCAGGCCGAAGGCTTCGACTACGAACGTCCCACAGAGCAAGTCGATTCAAATGGCCAAGGCGAGCCCATCTTCGGTACACTCAACCCGTTTAATGCAGAGAGTAGCAACGACGATCCGCAATGGAGACGCTTGAGCTTTGCGCCTGTTGAGACCGTACACGCCGAGAAGCCAATCGCAGCTTATAAAGTCTCCAACACCAAACGATGGGGTAAGCGCAGCAGTCTGAATTCTGGACGGTCTCCCAACTTCAGAACTGACACCTCGCAGTGCAAGTAGCGACTAGCATAGTAGCATGCTGGCTAGCTGCTGGCATTGTCTTTGGATTCGCTGCCCTCAAGCCTGTTCTCATCGCCGAAGGCGTCTACAGCGATCTCTGCGATACCGATGATCCGGGCAAGATGGACAACGGCGAATACATCCCTTGCACCGAGCAAGACCTCAGGTTGAACTTGTTCTTCATCGCCGCCTCTGTCACAGCCAATGTTTCTTCACTATTAGCTGGCTCTGTTCTCGATCGCTATGGCCGGCGGGTTTGCTGGGTCGCCTCCTGCGTTTGCCTCACTGTGGGCTGCATCCTCATGGCAGTTTCACGCAAGTTCACCTACTTTGACGGATACTTCCTAGGAAACATCATGCTTGCCCTTGGCGGAACTTTTGTCTTTGTGTCCAGCTTCCAGCTCGCCAACGCGTTCCCAAAGTACAGTGGACACATCATCGCACTGGTCACTGGGGCCTTTGACGCGTCGGCTGCTGTCTTCCTCATCTACCGTGCGGCATATGAATCAACAGATGGCGGGCTCTCAATTGAAAAGTTCTTTTACGCCTACATCGCCATTCCAGTCCTAATTCTCATGGCCGAATTTGCTTATATGCCGGTTCGGTCTTATCACACAATTCCTCAGCTGGAACAGAAGATTGAGAAAGTTCAGGACGAGACGCACGATGTACATGAGTCCGACGATGAGGTTGATGATGTTAGGCAGTTGCGCAAAGTGCGCAGTGCTCGGGCTGACCGGCGGCTGTCGAAGCTTGACCAGATTGAAGAAGTTGCTGGTGACGCTGAGCAGCGGGAAGAGCGTATCAAGGCCAATGAGGAGCGTCAAGAAGCCAGTGGGGGTCTGGGGAGTCCTCCATGGTGTTCCGGCTCATGAGCAGATCCAGAGTCCATGGTTCATTCTCATACTGCTTTTGACTATTGTTCAAATGTTGAGGATGAACTACTTCATCGCAACTATTCATGCGCAATATCGATACATGCTGGGCTCCGACGCCGACGCCAACGACATCAACCGTTTCTTCGACATTGCCTTGCCTGTCGGTGGACTAGTTTCAACCCCGTTTATTGGTGTTCTCCTCAATAATCTCAGCGTACCGGCAGCCTTTGGTGCCTTGACTGTCCTGATCGTCGCCATTGGCGTCCTCAATTGCTTACCCTTCGCATGGGCGGGATATGCTACGGTTGTTCTCTTCGTCATCTTTCGCCCCTTGTACTACTCAGCCATCTCGTAAGTTTGGCCATTCTGTTTCTTACCAACGTTCTCGACGTCTCGTATATTAACCAAGCCACAAGGGACTACGCAACAAAAGTCTTTGGTTTCGCCACCTTCGGACGTATCTACGGTACGATTGTGTGCGCCTCGGGCCTAATAAACTTCGCCCAATCTGGCCTGGATGCTCTTACTCACGGCCCTTTGCACGGTGATCCCACACCTGTGAATATCACGCTTGGGGCATCGGGTACCGTAATTGGGGCTCTTCTGACGGCATTCGTCGCCGTCAAAGGTCGCACTTTCGTCACGGAAGAGAAGCCTGAGCTGGATGCCTTAGAAGAGAGACAGAGACTACTGTCATCGGCAGGGCAGGACTATGGAAGTCTGGAATGAGAGGTTTGATTTTACAAGATGACCCCTCCTAATGAAGAGCAAATCCGATTTCTCTCTCCTTGGCCTTTATCAACTCACTTTGAGTACTTGCCGTCTCAGTTTAGGTATCATCAATCATCGTACCTTCCAAATTTTTATACAATTGGGCGCATAGCCTTTGGATAAAACACTGCCTACTAGTACTAAGACAATCATTTCTCTTGTAAGATTATGACTGAGATTCTTTGAGCATCGGAGCCATCTGATTAATGGGAGTTTTTTGCAAGAAGTATCCGTTACCAGTCTAAACTTCCGTCCTTTGTCTCTGCTGAACTGACTTATGGGCTACGAAGTTATGTCACTCATGCGATAGGTTCGAAGTGTTCTATCAATCCGTAGCGATTCTTGGCGACGGATCCGTCCCCCTCGGCCTCCGTCGCCTTGTAAACTCAACCCATAGTTCTCCTTCTTCTATCCGTTTTTCGGAAAACTATTTCCGGATTTGTTCTGACGGCATGCTTTCTAGCCAGATCCATCTATCAAGCTGGGTCTGATTGGGTCGTGGAAGAATACAAAAATTCTGTGCTCGGTTCCGCTACTAGTCGGTACGCGGAACGCGTGGAATCCTTGAAGCAGTGACGTTGGCCTAGAGCAACTGGCTCCTTCACGAATACGCATACGGGACGAGCTCAGTATGGTTAAAAGTGACTTCGTCTATAAAACTCTTCAAAATCATCTCCAGACACAGGCATGCTATCCGCTCTTTAATCATCAATTCGTACACAAAGTAGCTTAGAGGCACAGACAGTCGACATTTCCACCATTGCACCTGGACACCATTCCTCACTTACAGCAAGTCTACGGTCACCCAAAATGAACTACCGTGGCGTTGTATACGATGTTGGCCTTCACTTCACCGCAGACGGCCCGTCTGTAGAGCCATTCGATCCCAAACTCGTGGCCCACGACCTGAAAGTTATCGCTAGCGACCTCCACGCCAACGCTGTCCGCATCGAAGGCGAATCTATCCAGCGGCTCGCGGACGCCGCACGTATCGCCCACTCATTGGGCCTTGCCGTCTTTTTCAATCCCTGGAAGATGCACGCACCAGCCGACGAGGTGCGAACATACCTTGCCGAAGCAGCGCAAGCCGCCGAAGAACTTCGTGGAGAAGGACTGGACATTGTCTTTGTCTCGCAATGCGAGTATACCATCTTCAACGAGGGTGTATTCCCTGGCAAGGACCTGATGGAGCGGGTCAAGTGGCTGAGCGAGCAAATCAAGGAAACATCCGATGGCCTCAGCATCTCCGATTTACTACGCGAGGCTTGTTCAAAGCTCAACGACATTCTGAAGTCGTTTTTGGAAGTGATTCGCCCCGTATTTCAAGGCCGAGTGACGTATTCAGCAGGAATCTGGGAAGTCATGGACTGGACACCCTTTGATATTGTTGGCGTCGATCACTACCGTCAGGGTGAGAGCGAGAGCAAGTATCTCAAGGGGTTGGAAAGGCATCGTTGCGAGAAGCCGCTTGCTGTCATGGAGTTCGGGTGCTGTGCATATGAAGGCGCTGCACCACTCGGAGCCGGCGGCTTCATGCCTCTTCAAGGAACCAACCCAGACGGTACCGGAAACTTTGCGGGGGGCATACTACCGAAGTATTCAGAAACGGAGCAGGCTGATTATGTCGAGGCAGTCATCAGGCTGCTCGCCGGGGCGAAGGTGGACGCTATGTTCGTTTACGTCTTCTCGTTCCCTACGTATCGTGCCGGAGAGGGTGCGCGGAATTTGGACATGATGTCGTTCTCATTAGTCAAGACGTGGCCGGAAACGGATGAGAGGTCAAAAGAAATGCCACCGTGGGCACCGAAGGAGGCGTTTGGGAGAGTGGCTACTGCTTACAAACAGCTTGGCAATTCCTGAATTGTAGAAAAGGTAGATATAGTGAATCCCCAAGAAGTTTGATGTTTTCTCACCTCACACCACTAGACAAAATGATCCCATATCAGCGGAATTTGACCTCGGGAATAGCAGAGGGTGGCATGCGCCAGTGACTCGGAGACGAGCCTTCGACAATACAAGTAGATTTACGTCGCAATGACAAAAAGTCAAACAAGCAATGAGTGGTTTATGAAGATAGTGGGCAGATAAATGCGTCTCTAACACAATCATGTCCTCAGCCCATCTGTTTGAAAGACTGGTTGAAAGATTAAGCACAGGTGAGTGGCGAGTGAGATGCGCCGATTCTCCGGTGGCCTGTACGATGCTGAATAATTGTGCTGCGGGCCCGTCTGATCTGTTCATGCAGCAGTTGGGGTACCCCAACTCAATGGGGACGGCCCCGATTCCACTGGGGCTGGTAGGGTTGGAGACGCTGCCCGAAGCTCCTTAGAAACCCGCGGATGGGTAACTTCAACAAGCCTTCTTCTAAGAATGGGACTTTACCAGATGAAAATTTCATGGATTCATTCAGTATCTCTACAACTGCTGTCCGAGGACTGTCTCAGGGTTTGGACGAGCATTGAGTAAATCTGCCCAGCCTTCCTGTAACAAGCCGTTCGAAAGCAAACATTGAACCCATTTACACACCCGGCCAGCCAGCCCCTTCGAAGACGTGGCAAAGCACGTGAACTCTGTGCTAGTCACAGGAAAGTTGCAACAATCAGCGAAATGAGTGCTACTTTCCACTGTTTTTCATCTACATGTCATGTTCTATGTGTGATTGATGTTGGTTGGTGGTCGCCGCAGCAAGCCAAACTAAAAGAGTCAGCCGCTTTGGTCTGGGTACTTTGGTCCTGATTAAGTTCTCTATTGCACCTCATTGCGTAGGTAATCAGCGTGATGACAAATGGCCTGAAAAGAAAATGCTTGGGCCTGCTTCTATCTTTCCTTAACATACAACTCGACTGACCATTTGTGTGGTGCTGATTTCAGTCCTCCTCACTCCAAAGTCACGTTTTGTAGGTGCAACATGGCCTCTGACAGTGTTCGTACAAATTTGTCAAAAGCTTGTCATGTCTGCCATCGCACCTTTGCTCGAGGCGAGCATCTGAGAAGGCATCTGAGAACCCGTACGTGTCGCACACAGCCTGCTTTATAATCACTAGGACGTACACTAACCAGGCCGATCATTTCGCGCTTCAGACACGAAAGAAAAGCCGTATGGATGTCATTGTGGACAAGCCTTTGCCAGGCGGGATCTGCTGACCCGCCACGAGCGTCTCTATCACGCTGCGGGTACTGCTAACACTCCACTGGCAACGTCTCCAATGACTCCAGGCCTGGGCCAAAACTCGGCAGCCCACAATCCCTGGCCGGTCTTTAATGAAGTCACACAAGGCACTAGCCAAATGACATTGAACGTATCGGGGCAATTGGAGAACCAAGGTTCAGCTGCTCCGCAAGAGCTGATGCAACAATTTCCTTACGGCAACACCCCTGATCTACTGAATCCGCCTAGTCCCATGGAAGCTATGCTTGACATCTCTGAGTTCTTCGACGCTGTCGGTCTTGACTTCCAACACGGATTCGACCTTTTTCCCTCCACAGGATTCGCTACAGAGGAGCCGGAGGAATCCACACCTATCCTTAGAACGGCTTCAAGTACGAGTCGATACCAACCAACTCCTGAAAGTCAAGACCAGGCGCTGGTCTTGAACGAGTCCCCTCCATGGCGAAACATTATTCCAATCCCAGATGCAGAGACTGGCGAAGGCAAGTTACGATTCTCTGCTTCATTATCCTTATTCCAATACCTGAACTCCTAGATGGCGTCACTACATCCGTCTCTAGTCTTTTCTTATTTTACTCTCTTTCCCTGATATCCGCATATGGATAATCTCGAAATAACGCAAACTCAGAGGAAGACTGGAGACGGAAAGAGTTACACCATCTAGGAGTTGATGGGATGAGATTCACAGGGTCAGACTTTCTAATCGTCACATCAACATCTTAGATGACTTTCAAGAGCTGAAGCCTTTGAGGCAACCGTGGAAAGTCAACGAATCTCAGCGGAGCCAATTCGTTCAACATCTCAAACCATACGCTACGGCGCTAGGATCGTTTAGGCTCCCTTCCAGATTGTCGTTATCAAGATACATCGCTGGCTATGTCGACGGATACAACGATCACCATCCTTTCATGCATATGCCAACATTCTGCATGAAGTACTATCGAGACTCTCCAGAGCTGGTGTTGGCACTCTTGGCCGTCGGTGCTCAACTTCGATATGAGACACGCAACGCTTCTGCACTGTACCGAGCTGGAAGAGCAATAATCTTGCATCGCATGGAATCCGGGGAGTTGGCAAATCAGCCTGGAGGATTATGCGGAACATGCAGATCATCAAAGCCTGTCGCTTCGACAATGAACGAAGCCAATTCTCCTACTGCCGCCGCACGCCTGGACACTATGAAGGCAATCTTATTATTGGCAACCTACTCTACTTGGCAAGAGGACCTCTGTCTCGTTCGGGAATCTCTTGAATATCAAGGCCTCCTCGCGCGGTGTCTGCGAGAGAATGGACTTGTAAACGACATCTCTCACAACGACGAGGACCTGGACTGGCAATCCTGGGCAAGAGCCGAGTCAGATCGCAGAGCAAAGCTCGCTGTCTTCTGCTTCTTGAACCTTCAAACACTCGTCTTCAACGTTCCGCCAGTCATCTTGGCGAACGAGATTGACCTATGGCTGCCAGTAACTTGTGATGAATGGCAGGCGCCTAGCTTCGCCTTGTGGCTTGAGGCTCGCCGCAAAAGCCCAGCACTCGTTCGTTTCCAGGAGGCTTTCGTGAACTTGGTCCAACCTCGCACGGAAGAACGTCTGGTTCTTTCGCCCTTTGGTAATTTTGTGCTGATACACGCAATCTTGCAGCGCTTCATTGTCGCAAAACAACTTTCTCTAGACCCCGCATCCCCGGGTTATGCTCCCGAAGATATCGCGAAATTCGAGTTGTCGCTGCACCGGTGGCGCGACCAATGGTGCAAGGCTCCCGAGTCCGTTTTAGATGTTAGGCATACCAAGGGATCTCTGTCTTGGACAGCCACGTCTCTGCTCGGGCTTGCCCACGTGCGCCTACATTTTGCTTCCAGAAGACCGCAAGAGGTTTGCTCGGGTGACCCAAAGACTATTGCTGGAAATGCCTGGGATGCTCGGCCGCCGGAACGTGGGCCTCAGCTCGTCTACGCTCTACTTCATGCAGTCCACGCATTGAATATTCCTGTACAACTCGGTATCGACTACTTGGCCAGCTGTCAGGCGTTCTTCTGGAGTCTCCAACACTGCTTCTGTTCCTTCGAGGCAGCAGTGTTTCTCAGTAAATGGCTGTATATGCTCGCAGGCACCCAGGATTCGAAAGAATTAGACGGCAAGTTACATGAGTCAACGGGATTGCTCAAATCGAGACTGACTCAAATATAAGAAAACGAACGCCAGATTATAAGGTGGGTAGAATGCATCGTCAACGAGGCCTTGGCTTCAGTCGAGGTGATTGACGGATATGACCTAAGTATCATGGAAGAAAACACCTCGCACTCTTTAGAGACTCTTGGCATTTTGGTCATCAAGTTATTCGCCAAGATGTTTGAAAGATGCAACAGCGCCTGGCCAATTATGAGGACGATCGGTCAAAGTCTCCAGGAATATGCGTGTCTTCTGGATGAACTTGGCAAGTCGCCAAATCTCGATGAGAGCAGAGGCATTGACATAAGCCCTACGACAACACGAAGTAGACAGCACATATAAACAAGGAGTTACATTATGCTGAGGTGAGCTTTCACACTTATCACACAGGTGAAGTAATTGAGTTCTCAACACGGATCACTCTCTAATATCTCTTCTGCTAACACATAGTAGCTAAGGATTGAAGTAACGGTTCATTCCGGAAGCTTGGCGCGCTCATGCGCTGATCCATGCAGGCACTGTATGACTACGGTCTTGCGGTACTATTTAAAGCATCAAGCTCAACGGGGTCACTAAACTGATTTCCAGCCATCGAGTCCATGGGAAGCTCTGATCTGGGCGTGGGCGTTGTATCTGTACTCGGTCCATTTCGACAAAAACAAGGGTCGGCCACTGAGTCCACGGGAAGCTCTGTTCTGATCGTTGGATCCATGTTCAAGCCATCTCGACGAAAGCTGGGAGAGGCCACCGGAAGCTCAAGTCTGGTCATTTCATCCTTTTCTCCGCCATCTCGATAGGAAAGAGTGTCGGTCGCGGAGACTCTCGGGAGCTCTGTTCCAGGCGCTGGGTCCGTACTCGGCTCATCTTGATAAGGATGAGGGTCAGCCACCAGGGCTACCGAAGCCACCGGAAGCTCTGTTCTAGGCGTTGTGCCCGTATTCGACTCGTCTAGAAAGGGAAGAGGATCTGCTTCAAGTTCTCTTGTCTGAAGGGGGACTACCACAGTGTCATGCCTTGGGTTCGCTTTATTGGGAGTAGGCGGTGGCACGATTATGGGTCTCCCCGACCGTCCGTCAATCCACATGATTCCCAGAAACGCAAGAACTGCTAAAATAATCGCGACTATTGCGGCTCCTGCAATAGAATTTGTCGAGGCCTCTTTCGCCGCAGGTACCGCTGTGGGAATTGTTGTGGGCTGTGGTGTGGTCTTCGCTGTAGGCACGAAGAAAGTCATGACTTCCTCCGATGACCATGATACGGAGTTAACACCTCTAAACCTAGTACTTAGCGAACGTCCCAGTTCGTCGATACTATGAACTTACCTCTCAACATACCAACGTTGAATTTCCTCGTGGCTGTGATAAGCACCAGCACTGGCGTCGTATTCGTTCTTCCAAGTCCACTCCGCCATGTCAAACAAGCCAAGCCCTTGAGGCCACGGGTCTCGAACAGCCCATCCTTCCAGATTCTCTGCGCTCTTGCTTGTTGTTCTTCCACCAACAACGACCATCTGTCGGTTTCCTACTACTGTGCAGTGGTGATCAGTCCGTGGAGACACGTCATCGAATTGCACTTGTCTCCAAACAAAACCAGGTAGACTCAAGACGAAAACATCGCTGTATGCTTTGTTAGCGGACCCAGCTGTTCCGCCGAACAAAAATCTGTCTTTGTCAACTCTGGTATTGGCTCATGACCCGGGTCCGTTCCACTTACATCTCATATGTAGTTTCGCTGCTGACTCCCACCATACAGAACCATTGTCGTCTGGTTGGTGCAGATCCTGTGGTCGTTTGACTATACCACTTCTTGGTGACTGGGTCCATGAATGTAATGTTTGAGATATCCATCCATCGGTAAAGGCTATCGCTTCCGTTGATTATGGGCTCTAAAGTTGCCATAAAGCCACCAAGGAGCACGATGATGCCATGTGGCCCAAAGTCGGGGACGTACAGTGCTCTAGCACCTCTCACTGTCCCGTAAGGAGGAAATGCATTCCTCAGCGCGGCTGTCTCGTTTGACCACTGATTTTTATGCCAATCGTAAACGACCATGCCTGGAGTAGCACGAGCTGGAGGTAGGTCTGCATCACCATTAGTTGCGTTTACCTTTGTTCGAGTTCCAGCCCAGCCCCCGAACCAGAAGCCACCGTAAGGAGTACTAGCAAATGCTCCATCCTCACTCCTCACTAATTCCGTGAACTCCGTGGGGTTGACGGGGGTCTCCTTCGTCCATTGGCCACCACCAAGACCATCGGCTTGGAACTTCCATGATCCAGTAGACAGTGATTCGTCTTTCAGATAGAGGGTGTCGGCGGTTTGTCCTCCCCATATGTAAAACGAGTCATCGTCCTTTCTTTCCCACAATGCTTGTCTGTCCATGCCATATGGTTCCTTCTGTATTTTTCGGAATGAGACGTTGGCGGGGGACCATGATTCGGACAAGTCGATTGAAAGGGTAGAGTCGACTAGGTTGCCCTGCTGTCAGACGATTGTGTCAAAAGACGACGAAAAGTGTTACTGGAAGACTCGCCTGGATGTGAGCCACGGGTCTGGTTCACTTCGTAATCAAAGAAAGTGTATGGCTTTCCTTCGGCGTGGAGCTGAGAGACCTCGCCGCCATCGATGTAGAGAAAATTACCGATGACCACAACTGAAGTTACATCACCTGTTAGCTGATCATTTCTCTTGATATTTCAATCAACCGAGTGTCTTTACCATTAGATAGGCCTCTTCTAAGGAAGAGATCAGGAGCTGGTACGTCAGATATTTCCCACGCGGGCGCTTCGCGCCAGAATCGAACCCCCAAAAACAGATGAGCACTTCTCGTGAAGTAGCGAAACAACATGTTGACTCTATAGTATGTCAACTGAAAGCTGAAGTCTGAAGCCTGGCGCCATCAAATACTACCAGTGTGCGAATGATTGTTTCAAACTTCAAAGGATGAAGTTCGATGGGGCTTTGTCAACATGGCCGCTTGTCATGGCAGACGGAGAATAGAAGACGCCTCTACCTTAGTTGATAAGGGGGGGCGATGTGATTGAATACATCCATAGTCCTCGGGCGGCTCGCCACTTTAATTCGGTAAAGTAGCACAGCAATACATGGCACGGGCGCAGTGAATGTCGAGACCTTCCCCTTCGCTGCAAAGGGCCTTCGACGAACATGAGAAAATTTAGTTGGTGTTACCACGTCATCTTCTTTCACCTCCAATGAGTTTTAACTCTACAAATACATTGAAATTGGCGTTACGCTTTGTACGACTCAAGCAGGTAGGTAGTTTCGGGCCGTTCAAGGTTCATTTACGCACTCTTCCGCTCGAGTCCTCAAGTAGACGGCGTTTATGCAGCCAAGGTGGCATGTCTATTTCAAGTCGTAGGTCATACACAAACATTTGAAACTCAAATTGATCCTGTTAGCTTGTCTCGAGCCTGGTTTTGTGTAACTGAAAACAGCTTTACGAGAAAGCTCGCGGCTTCCTGCTTGTTCATCCTAGAAACCAAAGCTTGGGTGCTCCTCTCTACACCTGCGAGAATGGCAAAAGATTCACAGGCTTATTGTCCTGATTTCCAACATGAACAAGCACTTGAAATATTATTTGACCACTTTGTTTTGCAAGCTTTATACCACAATGATTTTAGTTGCACAACGTTGGAAAGGAGTGCTTCCCACAGAAACTTACCGCGATAGTTCTGGCGCACTAGCTTCATTATGCACTTCAAGTATGGGCCAGAGAGATGTGACGAAAGCAAAAGATCGGAATGATCAATGAAGAAGGATCTCAACTTCTTGAAACTGGCGAAGCCAAAGGGACAATCAACTACCTGGTTGAGACCGGGATATGAACGACTCTCTTTCGATGAACAGATTGGAAAAGGCTGTCCAACCTGATCTACATGCACACACTATAGGCAGGGGACTCAATGTCAACGTCAACAACCTCATCCGATCAATGATTTCACTGCCATCCCTCGAAACCACTCAATATTCACAGTCTCTCACACCTTTAACTCTGCCATGCATCTAGGCACCTACTAATCTGTTTCAAATGATCCTCATCGTCAAAGGCCGAACTCTCATCTGCAGAAGCATCATCACGGAATCGCCAGCGAACATTAAGCAAAGCTAATTGATTGATACCATTCACTTAGGCGGTGAGATGAGCTAGTCAAGATCGTCAGTTGCCCATCGGAAGTTGGCCCCTAGTCGTCCTGTGCGCATTAATAGACATTGCGCCAAACATGGTTCAGACGACGATCAAACCGCAACTGACCGATCTATCCGTTCGGATGACACATGTCATGATCCGAACCCGATGGAGTCTGGGGGAAGTTCAGCCGCAAAACTAGGAGTTATTTGATGACGACCGTGCTATTTCCATTGCCAAGTTTCAGGGACCCAAAAAATGACTTCAGATTTCCTGGTACTCGTCTCACGGATAAGTGTCACGATGCCGGTGCCGGCGGGATGCCCAATTGACAGGGGATCAATGTCTACAACTACGAAACTCTGTCAGTCGATGCATCCAACGATCCGAGTATTTAGAGACTCTTTGCGTCGAGACCAAATGGTTCTTGATTTTTCATCAATCATTCTCTTATCAATCTACAGTGCAAGCACATTCGCTTCAACGACCTGGAGTCGCATTTATCTTAGAATCTCTCTTTAATTATCAATCAAGTTTACACCCGCAAAAATGGTCCGCATCACTCTCTTCGCCACTCTCGCTTGTGAGTATCAGTCGCTCGGGCTATCGGATTGAGGTCTTGTTGCTAACTTAGTCGCAACCTAGTCGCGATGACCGCACTCGCAATCACCCCCAACAACGCCGGGGCTAAGAACGTGGGCCAGGGTAATGGAGCTCAGTTCATCACCGGAGGCTGTGTCGATGACGCCGACTGTTCTTCCGCATGCTGCGCGGATGCTAGCGGCGTCGGCGTGTGCTCGGCCGAGGCGGCTCAGTTCCAGAACGGCAAGAACGGCTGCAACTTCGTCGATCCCAACAAGGCGGCAACCATTGCTGCTGCCAAGGCTCAGGTTGCAAAGCAGGGCTTCTAAGCTGGAATGCAGGGGCCCTAGCATCTAAGAAGGAGGATGGATTTGCAGGAACGCTCGGCCATACCTTGGTCCTTACATGGTGACTTGGACTATAGCGTTAGCTGGAAGAATGCCTACCTGAGTATTGTACTCGATGGGATATAACACTGCCAATCATTTTCAAGAGTTGTGAACCCCGAAAAATCATCCAAAGAGTCTGAAAATTTTCGTACCACTGTGTACTCATCGTGCTCATTTGCCCTCCTGGCTACTTGGACCAGTTGAGCTGTTTGCTCCAAGTTCCGTATTTCCCCAGTTGTTCGGACGACAGATATCATGTGATTGCATGGACAACTTGCTGACTTTCGAGCACGATGCTGAACACCTTAACCTGCTGAACGGTATCCTACCATAGCAGATGCAAGTGTAAGCATGGGAAGCAACACGCTCCCGAGTCGTTGCCTCCTCTCATCTTCACGCGCAGCGGTGCTGAGCCTCGTCCAGTTATGCGCCTTTCGAGTTGAGCCGTTTAGGAAGCTGCAAGGGTTAAGTTGTTAAGCGAAGGTTTGTGCCAAGGTCATTTTATGGCTCTCGGTTGGGCGTCTCGCAAAGCACTAGAACATCGCCCAGACATGCGTGGATGTGGAACTTCCTAAATAGCAATGGGTCCTTCGCGCAACGGTAGACTGTGCTTACTTATATAGCAATGACGTGACTAGGATATTTCATTGCGAGCATGAAAGAATGAAGCCACGTCTGTTATGACCCCTCTCACTGCCGCACGATGGTTGAACGCTCAACAGCCGAGTCTAAACTGGAAGTGGCAGCTGCGATGAGCTTAATGCCTTGGCGACCCAGATAAGCTTAAACGCAATAATCCTCCTGCCCCATGTTTCCTTTCGCTCCGACGTAATGTCACCATGCACAGAGGTTACCATATAATTGTGTTTAAACCCGCTGATCACTGTAACCCGGGGGCCGATGCAGATGCCTTTTTCGGTAGCTAGTAGACCGGAGGCTTCTGCGGCCCAGCCCGGAAGCGCGGGTGATCCCCCGCAACTATAGAGTGCGCCTGTCGAGTTGGTTATTCTTGCCTCTCGTCTGATATCCCTGGGCGTGGTATGCATGTTCGCCAATTTCTTATACGAATTTTGGAAAGAGCGGGACGGAAGTTGCTTGGAAGGAACGACAGGTTCTCCTTCCGAAAAGGCATCTACCTTACCGTATAAATGTTGACCACCCACGCCACCTCGCCTACAACTCCCTCTTTTTCACCTCTTCACCCACGAGCTTTTCCCTCAAGCCGTCTGTCAACTTCACTTTTTCACTCCTCCATATCCAAGTTCGTTACCTTCCATCATCAACAGCTTCAAGGTAAACAAGGACCATCATGCGCTTCAGCACCACTCTCGCCGTCGTCGCGGCTTCATGCGGCCTCGCCGCCGCGGCCCCCGCGACTGGCGATGTTCAGGTCAACCCCGGTCTGCGCCTTGTCAAGACCTATGAGGAGGATCCCGGCACCTGGGTCACTGAAGATGAGAAGTACGAGAAGTACACCTCCAAGGGTATTGGCTTCATCGATATCACCGATGTCTCCGTAAGTCATACTAGCACAAACTCCAAAAATACTCTCGCAGATATCATGGAATGAAGGCTAATCAAACATACAGGATGAGGAGGTCTTGGACGCTCTCTCGAACGGCGGCAACCATCTAGCTTCTCGTCAGACTGTTGTCTACCCAACCACTCTCAGCCACGTCACCGAGGCCAACTCTCTCATCACCAGAGTCAGCAACACCAACCCTCAGACTTGGCTTCGCACCTTGACCAAGTAAGTCTTCAAGCCTATCCCTCTATGAGATGCTAACTGATTTCATCAGCTTCCAAAACCGTCACTACCGCTCTACTTACGGTACCGAGGCCTCTACCTGGCTCTACAACCAGGCTGTCAGCATCGCCTCCGGCTACTCTGCCATCACCGTCTCCCGCTTCACCCACTCCTTCAACCAGCCCTCCATCATTGTCAAGTACCCCGGTACTAGCTCCAATCTCAGTAAGTCAACAATTGAGCATAAAGTCGTTGCTCAAGGACACCTCCTTCCCTAAGGTGAATTTCATACTAACAACTTATTCCCAGTCATCGTTGGTGCTCATTATGATTCTACCGCTGGATCCACCACTGCCCGCGCTCCTGGCGCTGATGACAATGGTACCGGCACTGTCAACCTGCTTGAGGCCCTCCGCGTTCTCGTCGCTGCTGGTTTCCGCCCCCAGAACACCATCGAGTTCCACTTCTATGCTGGCGAGGAGGGTGGTCTCCTTGGCTCCCAAGCTGTCTTTGCCAACTACAAATCTGCGGGCAAGCGTGTCCTCGGTATGCTGAACCAGGACATGACTGGCTACTCCCCCGGTGGCAAGGCTACTGTGTACACCGACTACGTTGACACGGCTTTCACTGCCTACGTCCGCCTCGTCACCACTCAGTACACCGGTGCTGCTCCCTCCAGCTCTTCCTGTGGCTATGGCTGCTCTGATCATGCCAGTGCCCGTTCCAACGGTTTCCGTCAGTTACACTTTCGCATTGTTAGAGTGGATATGTACTAACATTTGTTCAACAGCTGCTGCCTTTGTCAACGAGGAGCCCTTCAGCACTTCCAACCCCAAGATCCACACTTCCAGTGACGTAAGTCGGGCCATTGACCCTGGATGAGACAATCATCTAATAATTCTACAGACCTACGATAGCGTTCAGTGGAACGCTATTCTCCGTCACTCGAAGCTCACGGTGGGCTTCCTAGTCGAGGCGTCTTATCTGGCTTAGGATGTCAGAGCCATCTGGTGCATTACCCCCGACCGTCGTCGCCCTTGCCCCAAGGGACGGAGCCCGGGTGAGCATCTTTGAAGGAATACTTTGCTCCCCTTCAGACTCTTTCCAACTCCTTCAGAGTACATATTCTATCAGTCAACAATCAACACTGAACAGGGCGTGGCTACGCTCATAGTATTAACAAAATCAATTCATCACACAAGCTGAAAGCCTTTCGAATCGTCAATCGCAAGTGTCTGCCAAAGTCCCCTTTTTTGCGATATCGAGCCCAATGACTTGTGTCCAATGAATAACCCCTTTGGGGACCCGTTTTCCTTAGCCCAAATAAGCAGGTCGTTGACAAAGCCTCCAAGATAAGATGTAAGCTTCGGGGTAGCTTAGAGCCGTGCCACATGCTGACATGCCATTATGCCCTTCTCTCTTCCCAGGTCCGATGCTGACTACCTTTTCTCATCATCTTCTCCAAAACAAAGACAGCATCATGCGGCTTCTTCAACCTTTAACTCTTCTGGTCATTGGTGCACTAGTCACTAGCCAAAGGGCCGATCTCAGCAATTGCCCTCTACTAGGACCAGCCTATCCTCGTCCAAAGCTTCATAAGTCACAAGTGATCAAAGACACGCAGGAGTCATTCGCAAAACTCATCGAGAATGCGGTTTCGACCGGCGAAACGGACTTGGGCAAGATAAACACCGCTACTGCCTCGTTTTCGATCGGTGTATTTTCTGCGGACTCGGATGAGTTCCTCTACGAGCATCATCATCAGGGCACCGAGCTCGAAGGGACGGTCACCGGCGGCTCATTGGATCTGGATACGCTGTATCGCATCGGTAGCGTCACCAAGCTTCTGACTGTGTACACCATTCTTGTTAAGCTGGGCCCTACGTACTGGAACGAGCCGATCACCAAGTTCATCCCGGAGCTCGCGAACGCGCCGGCAGGAAACCGGGCGCACAGGGTGCAATGGTCTGAGGTGACTTTGGGGGGGTTGACAAGCCACATGAGTGGTATTGCACGCAATAGTACCACGACCCATCTATCTTTGTGACCATCGATAACTCATCGCAATTAGATCACTTCGTCGACCTATCTGGCATCGATGGTATCGAGGATATGGGACTCCCTCACCTGAACGCTTCCGATATCATCAAGTGCGGTCTACCGGAGATGCGACCTTGTACAAGAGAAGGTGCGTGATGTTCAAGTTTCTCTTTGATTTGGTTCTGACTGAATTCACTACATACAGAGGTACTCAATTCCTTGCTGGAGCAGTATCCCGCTACAGCAACCTGGCATACCCCAGTGTACAGCAATGAAGCCTTCCAGCTCATAGGGTGGGTGTTTGAGAACATTACAGGCGGCCCCGTAGGAGATGCCTTCGAGGCCGGTATTGCAAAGCCCCTAGGCTTGTCTCGAACTTTTTGGGATCCGCCCAAAGACGACCCAAATGCCAATGTTGTTGATCTCGATTCGTCGACGACGAAGTCGTTGATAGGCTACCCATTTGGAGAGGGGTTAGCCACGTACACCCCGTGAGTGAACTTACAAGTACCTTACGAATACCCTCTTCACCTCTCAGTCGGGGCTGACTTATGCCTCAAGCACCGGTGGTGTCTACTCTTCCATGGGTGACCTCTCCACCATTGGCCGCTCCATCCTGGCCTCATCTCTCCTACCTAAATCAGTGACTCGCGAATGGCTCCGACCGGTAACGCATACTCAGCACACCCACAGTGCCGTTGGAAGACCATGGGAAATCACACGTATGGACGTCGCCGCAAGCCCCGGCTCCAAACGCACCCGTCTCGTGGACCTATACACCAAGAACGGCGGCATCGGTGCCTACCTGACTTACCTCATCCTCTCGCCCGACCACAACATCGGCTTCACTCTCATGACGGCCTCCAAGAATGCCTACGGAGACGGTATTCCCGACTCTACTTTTGACGTCCTCAGCGAGTTGCTCCTGGAGAAGTGGATCCCCGCCGCCGAGGCCGCGAGCCGGGAGGCGGTGGGTGAGGACCTTGTTGGCACCTATGTAGCTGACGACGGATCGGACTCTCGGGCCGAGTTGGCGCTCGTTTTCGACAGACTCGGTCTGACGCTCCAAAAACTTGTGCTCAACGGCACGGACTTCTTTGCGAAGGTGGGCGGAAAACTTGGTTTTCAGGGTGCTGATCTACAATTCATAGGCCTCCAAGACGAAGGAGAGATGTCATTCCGAGCCGTCTTTTCGAGTCCTGATGCAGCGCCCTCGGGTCGGGAACCCGTACTGGGGAAGAAGTGCGGGTCGACTTGGGGAGGCGCTGGGTCACTTACGTACGGCAACATTGCCTTAGACGAGGTTGTTTTCACTGTGGGTGAAGACGGGAAGGCAACCAGTGTAAGCTTCCCCGCGCTGCGCGTGAAGTTCATCAAGGAATCGAGCAAGACATTGACGGGGGTAAAAGAGGGTGGAGTATTTGAAGAATTATGATTTAGTCAATATTCTTAAGGGTATTACTATAGTCAAAACACCTGATGGTTCTATTTACATCCGGCTCATATCCCAGAGCTCTCAGCCACTCCCATTCATAGACCTCATCAAATTTCTTCAGCCTCTATTCAAGCTCTACTCCTCCACGCTTCCAATGCAACATCGCGCCAAATGACAAAACAGATCCCAGAGAAACGGCCACTCTATGCGCGGTACTGGTTCCAGAAGCTGTACATGCGAGTCTGCTGGTTGGGAGTGAACTCCTCGTAGCAAGAGTCGTAAGAGTAGTCCATGTAGTTGTGGATGGGGTCAAGACCAGCCTGGCTAGGGCAGGAGTCACGACCGGTAGGGCAGCCGGTGGAGAAGCTGGCTTGAGCGGGGGTGTCGGCGATAGAGTCGCCGGCGCCGGTGCAGCCGCCCTGGAAGGTGTGGTAGAGACCGAACCAGTGGCCGACCTCGTGGGTGACGGTCTTGCCGAGGTTGTAGTTGGTCTCGCTGCCGCCGGGGACGGTGGAGGAGAGAATGGTGCAACCGTCACGGATGTAGGCGGTTGAGCCAGCGGCGGCAGTGGTGGGGAAGTAGCAGTACCCGAAGTCGCCGCCGAGGGTGCGGACGAAGTAGAGGTTGAGGTCCTTGTAGGTTCCCTTGCGGAGGGCACGCTTCATGGCCATCTCGTCCCCATCCTGGGCCCAGGCGGAGTTGATGGTGCGGGTGGTCTCAACCAGGGTGTAGCTGATGCCGTGAGGGGCAAAGTCACTGTTCATGACGGCTAGCTGGTCAGACAGCATCTTGTCCTATTGAGGCTATTAGAGATCGGCGGTACAAATTCAGGGTGTCCCGGTGTTACTCACAGTGATGTAGCCATTGGCCACGGTCTGGGAGGAGGCAACAACGTGGAAGTAGACGTTGACATTGATGGTGGCCGCCGCCATCAGGCTCACCGTGCCATTGTTGGCAGCCTCCTCCTCGGCAAGCTTCTTGGAGATCTCAATGTGCTCAGGGGTAGGATCATGAGTACCGCAGCCGAGACGGGCGGGGGTGACAGCGGCGGAGGCGGCAGCGGCAAGAGCCGCAACGACAGAGAGCTTGAACTGCATGATGAAGAGCTAGACCGATTGGATCGAGGCTTGGACAAGGAGACCGGGACTTGATAGAGCTAAGAGTGATAGGGAGGAAGGGAGCGAAAGGACCTCAAGAGAGGAGGATTAGCAACACATATATACTCGAGGGCATCCTCTTGGGTGTATCTCGATGTTTCTAGTTCCTATGATACATGGTGATGGGTCAAGGAGTTAGTCAGGAGCTAAGATGTTTGCGACCTTCCGGATCAGTTCAAGGCCACCTTTGGCTCTGTCAGTCAAGCTTAGCTTGGAGGAAAACACAAGTTCTGAGATCGAGAAGACTGGATGCGCGGGAATGAATGTCATGGGGTAAGCTAGAATGCCTTCCTCATTAAGGATGAACTGAGGATTTCAACATGGGCAACGGGCCATTCACCGGGGCCGGGCACGGGGTGGACATCGGTTGTGAACCACCCGGGGAAAGACATGTAGTTCTGATTCGTGGACTCTGAGATACGACGATCTTGGCATGCCAAAGTCCATATTGAGCTGAGCTGAGAGGTTGAGGCGATGCTTGATGCTTCCTCGTGCCCTAGGTGGGTAGCATTAGCTGCAAGAGTTGCATGAGTCGGAAGAGGCCGAGAAGCGCTGGAGAGTGGATGGGCACCCGCACAAGTTGCAACAACCACAAGGCCGATAAGAGATCCGATGATCTCGTTACGTCGACGGTCGAGCGAGACCGGTCAGTCCTTGATACCCCTCGGAGATGATTCTGAGAGGACGAGTAAGCTTTGAAAGCCGGCGCTAGCGGAGTGCGGTGGTATCGCGACATTAAACGCTCCGTTTAACGTGCATGCCAAGCTCTCGCCAAGACGGCCAATCATCCAACCAGGGCAGTACCGTTCAACCTCCCTATTTGGGCCTAATCAAGTTATTGATCGCGTCTATTATGTGGGAGTTGACTTAAGTTAAGACACTCTTGCTTAACAAAGTACTCTTTGGTGTTTGTCGTGGCGAGTGGCTAAGTGTCAACCAAGAGAAGTTGTCTTGGGCATCCTTGGGCGAATGGGGCTCTTGGCTGGCGTCCATCATGACGGCTTGCCTTGCATACAGCAACGCCCAAGATATGTGAAGTCAGAACAACCTTCTGTTTTCGTCGAGGGACTTTTGAGAAGAAACGGGGCATCGGTGTAGGGTTGCATAGAGTCTTGGCTTTGCCAGGTCAATGCACTATTGACAAGAATGGCCAGGACGGGCAACTGAAATAGCAGAGAATTGATTGATCGGCAGCGCTTCGCCCACCAGTGGCACCGACCCAGCGCGATGGCCTCGCCGTCCCCGAGCTTTCGAGAGACAAGGACGGAGGAGTCCGCCGCGTATGCCAGAGCTTCGAGCTTTCGATACGAGTGGCCGACCACACGAGTTGTATAAGGTAGGTATATTGACTCGCTGAAAAGCGGGTGGCTATCAATCAGGTCGTTACTCAACGATTCGAAATCCTAGATACCCATTTAGAGACTCAACTGTGGCATCAAGTCCACTTGGACTACGAGCAAGTACCTCACAGTTTCAAAAGACATCGAGAGGCTGTCTCAAGCGCATTGCCCTTGGGCAGATTTGACTTTGCCTGTTCGTCTACCACTCACAAGCTCATGTGGGACTAGAGAACCTCCTAGGCATCGCAAGGATGTAGATAGCGGCAAACATATCCCAAGTAGCGAAAATGTCTCGAGAATGGAGTGATTGAACAGTATGAGTTAGTAGCATGGGAGTGGCCGCGATCGTGCAGAGGGAAGACTGGACGAAAAGCAGGAACAGCCCAGCCTGGGCCAGGGGCAGAAAACCCTCGGAGTAAGCTTAATTCTCGGCCCGGCTCCTCTCACCGAAGATAGGTACCTTAGGTACGGCTGGGATGGGACTGCATCGAGGTGAGGACTCAGCAGACGAGGTGTGTCTCGGTGGCGCCCAGCCACAAAGGCACCGGCCACCCCGAGGGGACCTCTCAACCACGTGAGTGCGAGTTGTGGCGCCGGGAATTTCGCGTCGCTGCCTGCTGGAGAGGCGCGCCGCGCGACGGCACTTAAACCCCAACGCCAAATGGCGGGCACCCTCCATTGGATTCCTCCCCTCCAATTCAGGAGACCTTGGAACACAATACCACAGTGAACTATCTGCCGATCGACAAGTCTCAACACCGCGCATCTGGGCCTGGGACTGACCCATTGGCCCGCTCGACATCATGCCCGACTTTACAGGTAATCCGCCTTCTCCCTCCGGATCAACTGGCATCAAACAGCTCTAACCCACTGTACAGAGGCGGACACTATCCGCATTCTGGTTGCGACAGACAACCATGTCGGCTACGAGGAGCGAGACCCGATTCGCAAAGACGACAGCTGGAAAACGTTCGACGAGATTCTGAACCTCGCCAAGAGCCAAGATGTAATCAGATGCATCATCTCAAGGTGCTTCGCCGGCTGACATGGAGCATAGGTCGACATGGTGCTATTGGGCGGCGACCTCTTCCACGACAACAAGCCATCCCGAAAGTCCATGTATCAGGTCATGCGCAGTCTTCGAAAGAACTGCTTGGGCATGAAGCCCTGCGAGCTCGAGTTCCTAAGCGATGCGAATGAAGTCTTTGAGGGTGCATTCCCTCATGTCAACTACGAAGACCCCGATATCAACATCTCCATACCCGTTTTCTCGATTCACGGAAACCACGACGATCCCAGCGGCGAGGGCCACTTCTGTTCTCTGGACTTGCTCCAGGTTGCTGGGCTGGTCAACTACTTTGGACGCATCGCCGAGGCCGACAACATTGAGGCAAAGCCGGTACTGCTACAAAAGGGTCAAACAAAACTGGCGCTATTTGGGCTGAGCAATGTTCGCGATGAGCGCATGTTCCGAACATTCAGGGATCATAAGGTCAAATGGTTCCGCCCGGGTGTCCAACAGTCAGACTGGTTCAACTTGCTCACCGTGCATCAAAACCACCACGCACATACCGCAACATCATATCTCCCCGAGAATGTCCTGCCCGACTGGATGGATCTTGTTGTTTGGGGCCATGAGCACGAGTGCTTGATTGACCCTCAACAGAATCCGGAAACCGGCTTCCACGTCATGCAGCCCGGCTCCTCGGTGGCGACATCTCTGGTCCCGGGCGAGGCGGTACCAAAGCATGTGGCGATTCTGAACCTCACTGGCAGAGATTTCAAGGTTGAGAAGCTACCGTTGAAGACCGTACGCCCATTCATCACGAAAGAGATCCAGTTGTCGACCGATCCGCGGTTTAAGGGCCTGCACACGAAGAAAGAAAACAGACAGGAGTTAACCAAGAGACTGATGGTGGTCGTTGAGGAGATGATACAGGAGGCGAATGAGGAGTGGTTCGCCGTCCAGGAGAACGACGAGGAGGAACCTCCGCTGCCCTTGATCCGCCTCAAAGTAGAGTACACGGCTCCAGAGGGTGGTCAGTACGACTGCGAGAACCCCCAGCGGTTTTCAAATAGATTCATCGGCAAGGTGGCAAACACCAACGATGTCGTCTACTTCCACCGGAAGAAGGCCAGTGCTACCCGTAAGTTCTTTGTTTCGCACGATCTTACTCACTAGTACTCATACTTTGCAGGACGAAACGCCGACACAGACATTCCCGAGGCCCTCGAGGAAACATTAGGTCTGGACACTATCAAAGTGGAGGCCCTTGTACAGGAGTTCCTCGCAGCTCAGTCTCTGAAGATTCTGCCAACAGCACCCTTCGGCGATGCCGTCAATCAATTCGTCAACAAGGACGACAAGCACGCGATGGAGGAGTTTGTCAGTGAGTCGCTGGCTGGCCAGGTGAAGCAGATGCTCAACCTCGACTCCGATGAAGACGACCTCGACGTTGCGATGGAAGCGTATCGGGCCAAGCTCGAAGAGGCATTCTCAAAGGGAGCCCTGAAGAAGACTAGCAGGCGTACTGTGAAACCTAAACCAGATGAGTGGGACTCTGACCTCGATGGACACTGGGAGGATCAGCCTGGAGTGGTCGAGACCGAATCAGCCGCTCCGACTACAGCCAAATCACGAAGGACTGCTTCACAGGATGACGAGGATGACCTCATGGACGAGGACGAACCCCCAGCCCGTCAAGCACCTGCAAAGAAAGCGGCGGCCACTCGAGCTACGAAGGCCGCCCCGGCAAAGAAAGCCCCGGCGAAGAAAGCTCCAGCCAAGAAACCACCTGCGCGAGGCCGCAAGAAGCCCGTCTTTGAGGACGAATCAGAGGAAGAGGACGTGGTGATGGACGATGACTTTGAGGAGCCGCCGCCACCGCCTACTCGAGGCAAGCGGTCTCAGCCTACACATGCGGCCCCGAAGACCACCCGGCAGACTAAACTCAACTTCTCGCAAGCTGCCGCCTCTCAAGCCGCTGTCGAGATCAGTGATGATGAGATTTCGGACGAGGATGCGTTCGAGCCGGCACCGACAACCCGCAGCAGACGGAGATAGCTATCTGAGACATGAATAGGGTCAGCTGTGATGTGATGGAAAAGTTGCCGAGATGTGATGGTGTCTCTTGCATGGTTAGCCACTTGGAGTCAGGGAGCGGGATTTTGCTTTGACTTAGATCGATGAACCAAGATACCACGTCGCCAATGAGAAAAGTTTGCCTCTTGACTATGCGTTTGTTGTCGAATTTCTCCGTCGTTTGCCTTGCCTCTCGTTGTGTATGTCCATCTATAACAACTTTTGTCATGTCCCAGCTTCGCCTATGAGCGGAAACATGTGCCTTGGCTATGTCCTCTATAGGCATGAGCAATCTTTAATCTAGGGTTGGACTTGACTTCCCTTGGAGCCATCATGGCTCCCGCCTTCTAATCTGAACATTGATACTTATCTACCGCTCCATCAGCTGAGACTTGACAGAGTCCACTATCATTCAGATCGTCGATGGGTGCCGGATTCAGATGCGAACGTAGCTGTTAACAGCCTTCGTTTCTGAACTGATCGGTCCGTTATACGTTATTCCAAGCCATTGAGCAAATGTCCTGGTTTTTTCAGTAGGAATAATGGTGTCCAGCTTCCCGCCCAGCTATGAAATAACGATCTCCATTCCAATGTGTCTTCTGTTCGACTCGCGGATGAAAGCCAGGCGCTCATGTGTTGCTATGAGAGACATTTAATAGCTATGTTTAAGTCAACTCCGCAGAGAAATGTCTCTAGGCCACCCCCCCCCCCCCCCCCCCCCCTTAGGCCCAAAGTTGTATATGAAAGAGCAGCTACGGGGGGTCTCTTAATCCTCATATGCAACACATGCTCCCAGACACCGTTTTTGCAGGTTCGCAGCGATGAGCGCGCTGTATATGAGCAAGATGCCTCGTCTCGATCGATTATTATCTCTGTGGCGGTACTTTCTAATCGTCTGGCGATTCCTAAGTAGTGCTCTCCAACCGCTTCGAACCCCTTGCTCCCCTTCGACCCCTTTCCACGGCGTATCATTAGTGAATACCCAGCCAGAGACTCTCAGGAAGGGAACCTCGACTCTGTAGCAGCGTCGAGGGCTGCGAGGTGATTATGATTACATGGAAACCCAGTGTGGCAAATGAAAATTATGGCCGCTCATCAACTATCGCCTCCGCGCACGATACATGTGGTAGCCTTTCTTCTTTACTAGAACCATAGCGACCTAGTAAAAGAAATAAGTGACCAAATCAAAGACAGTCAGTCTTCTCTACGACAACAATTCAAGTACTGTCCACCTACTATCTGAAAGTTCCCGGACCTTATGTCGTTGATGGAGTTTCAACCCCGTTTGCCAAAAACATCGCAACAAGGAGCCTATGGTTGATGGGATAGCTGAGGGGGTTAGTATGAAAATAAATGATGCGTCTTTGACTGCTCCCTCTGCCCGAACGGTGAAAGCTGAGTTTGCATCCAAGTAGCTGCTCGAAACGCTCAAGTAACCTGGCAAAGACCTTGAGTTGGGCGAGAAATAACGAGAAGAGGATAGGATCCCCTAGGTCAGACTCGATCAACAATAGCGGCGACTAACCAACAGATGAGGACTCTGTGTTCACGCTTGGCAAAGGTGCTGCCGGAAGAACATCTGCGAGAAAAAGCCATACGATATTACCAGTTTTGACATTCAGCTAATGCTACTGGAGATCTAGCTCATACGGACAAGCTCGTATCCTAGGTCATCCGCGAGACCATGGCCGCAAACAAATAATCAAGTAGCACGGCGCCAGAAGGTATTCACGGAGGCACTCTCTACACATCCTCAACGGGATTCCAACCCTTACCTCGCAAGACCCTCGTCTATAAAGACCTCTCATCCGTCGGAGGGCAGGTAATATCCTACTTGACTCGAGATGTTAAGCCCGGAAAACATATAGGTCAACGTTAATACAGCTATACCGCGACACTATCCTAATAGTCCCAGTTCCCACACCTCTCCTTTGGCTTGAATGCTCCTTTCGCATCATTCAAGCCAACCACAAGTCCATCTTCGACGAACGCAAGGAAGACGAGAATCGCTTGGCCTCAGGCTATGCTCCTTGTACCAAGGCTACTCACAAGCTCAGGTTCGCAGCAGTTTTCATGTCTCCAAGTCTGCTATACACGAGGAGGCAAAAGGGCCGTCGCTAGTCTCCTATTTTGCCCCTGAGACGTCGGGGGAAATGGGGGTCAACGGGAATGCTGACGAAGCCAACACCAGGACGGAGATTGTGACGTCCGGTGTATCCGGGGCCAAGCAAGCAGGAAACTACGCCGAACTCCCTCTCAAGCTCAAGAGACACCAGCTTCCTTCCAACGCAAACATTTGCTCCTTTTTGTACTTCACAAAGCTGAGCTGGCTTCGAGCAACCTCATCGAAGGGCGGGTCTCGATACCTAGAGTATGGGTGGCATGCTATCGTCCTCATTGTATTTAAAAGATACTTCTTCTTGGTGACCGTGAGTAAACAAGAACCTTTTCGGCGCTCAGTGAACCTTTTCTTTTCCTCGATGCTGCGTCACGCGTTGTCGAACACTTGGCAGAGCCAAGATCAAGCTCTTGAGTCGCCCAGATGAGCCTATCGATCCGACAGACGCAACGCGGTCTCCGCAGCAGTCAAGGTTTCGAGGTTGCAGGAAGCCTCATTTAGCATGACTCGATGGCAATCTCATCTCAAAGACTCTTCAATTTCACCTTGGATCTAAAGCCTTCTGGGTGATTTAATGATTGAATGCTTCCGCTCGGGGACCTTTGAACTGTCAAGACCTCAAGCATCGAGCATAGCATATAAGACGCCAAGAGGTACCTTTCTCTTGAAAAGCAGCTCTCACGAGACTTTCCTAGCAAGCATGAGAACCAGTCGAGCCATTCGGCCTCTTCACAAAGACAATTCGCGCCTGCTGGATGGCTTCGACCTGGGGAACTCTCGCCGCAGGTCTCGTGTCATCCAACGCACCCTTTGCACACCCATGGTCTCCTCACTCAACGCGCAGACCCTCGTGGACTCGCGTTTTCCAACCGCGGCAGCAACGATCTCATTTCGCGGGAACGAGCCGGGCTTCTCGAAGCGCTCATGCGTGCGAGTGGAGTCGGATGAAGGAGTATGTAAAGATTTTTTGGGATGAATCCACTTGAAGCCTAAAGCCGTTGGATCCCATCAGGGGTGCTTGTCTTTCGCCTCTCGGGCATGAAGACTTTCTGTTGGTCTCGGTAGAAATTCTCGAAGGTCCCGACGATGCTCTTGATGGAGCCGAATCCCTGGCTCGGGCCAAGGGTGGACAGTGGATACGTCCAACGGTCCTCGAGTTCTATTCTCGAAGTAGGAATCACCAAGCAAAGTAGCGGCAAACAGACGAGGCTTATAGCACCATATTGCGTTAGGGTCTCGCGATATCCTACAAGCTGTGAGTACGAATACTAGCAGCGAGACCATTTATTATGTGGCCGATTCAGTCATCCCGTCTGGAAGCAAACGATCGTTACGAATGGAAATATGCTCGTCAACGGTTGGTTGGACATGAACGCACGAGTGAAGTTCACAGACCCAAGTCCCGCGAAATGTGCAGGGTGTTACTTTCCTCTCGCTCAGGATTGCCACTGAACTTTGAAGGAAGCAGTCCATTACGGGAGTCGCCATTGTTTACCGTGAGGTTGGCGAGGAATATGGGTCATCTAGGGATTGACCACAGACTGCCATGTGACCGATCGTCCTTTCGAGGAAATAAGGGACCACTTTCACGGGGTTGGGATCATCTTCCTGAACAGTAGGGAGGTGATCGGGTTCACGTCGCTTGCAAGCGAAGTACCACTTCGCTGTGAGGCACCCGGCCGATACACGATATTGAACGTCGAGTACGGAGTAGTGAGTACTGTGTACGCCGGCAGCTGTTCCAGCATTGTACGGAGTACGTACACCAGAGGTGATACCATTTTGACCACAGCCCCTCGAGTGAACCATTGTCGTGGGCCCCGGCTTGGCCCCATTTGTGTGATGTTTGCTTCCCGCCTTGCATAAGCGGAATATGTAGCCTTCTTCCGCGTGTCACATCGATCACGTGGGATGGAAATGACTATCGCGAGCAGGTCCACGGTCGAATGGATTCGTAGTCTCTTTCCATACTCTGTACTCGGGGGAGAAATCATGGAGTTCGTAGACGATTAATTTCACGAGACTTCAGCCTCGCGACATCAAGGGCAGACAATCTAAGCATTTCCATCTCTTGGCTAAAACGACGCAGAATCGTGAACGCACATTATCCTGCCGACGATTTATCCTGTGGTGTCGCCTTCGGTCTTGATAATAAGGCGGCATTTTCTCAGTGAATCCCCCATGCGCAAAGAACACCCTGGGCCGGGTCTGGTGCGATTCGTGGTACGGTGACGGTCGACCATGCTTTGTGAAGTGAGAGTTGGCACTGCCACCCGTATTATTAGGAACCCTGTTCGGAGAGATGATACTGGAGGGTTGGGGAACCTCGCAAATGGGGGCCATCAGTGAATGATCAATGATTGTCTGATTAAGAGACGAGATGCGCTGGGCTGCTGGCGGTAATGGGGAACCTTGACCGAGACATTGAACAGGTACTTGGCCGAGAGTTCACAACGATGAGACGTCTGCTCGGATGGATTTCTGAATGTGATTTCAATATGCGGGTGCAACAAGCCTGTTACTGCTATTTAGGAATCAAGAGTCCCTCGTGGAATGTCTCACAGTCCGGACTTCCCATGTACTGGCAGATGGAGATTAATTGACATGCCGAACCAGATTTTGACGCGCGCCTCAAGATGCGATGCGACATCGGTTGTCCGTCATCTTTGTAGCTGGTTGGTGAGAGGTAAGTGCCGTCCATCAGGAGTGTACGAGCACCGCGGGCTGGCTGTAACGGCGCATATACGGATAGAGCGAGCGTAGTAGTGTGATTATCCTGTCGCAGGCTCGCAGCAATGCATCTCGTGGACTGTGTATGGAACTACGGATACACTAGGTATCTCCGTTCAGGGCTTGCTTAGTTTGCGCAGCCTTCGGGGAGCGGCTTTGAACAATCCGGTCTTGTGTAAGCACCATCGCCTTGCTGATACCCACCATTGGACAGGCTCAAGGGAGCTATCATGGTAGGATCGTGTCCTGGATAGGCCAATCGATAGCGCTGACTGGACATCGTTGACGCATTTGGAAGAACCGGTGACCTGTAATATTCTTGGGTTGTTGGCTTGATGCAACGTTTCTAGAAGCCAATATTGGGTCTTCGTTTTCCAGGAGCAAGCTGGAGGCAAGACCGGAATGACCAAATCGGTATCCTTACGGCCATCAGAAAGAAGATACCTGCCTTGATCGTTGGTGATGTGGTCCTATTCGATAGGAGAAGGAAGGCTGAGCCCATCATCATCCATGTATCTGTACCCGTAGAATCTTGTAAGGCAAACTGGCGAGTCGGGGCCGCTCCGGAGACATTCGCTGTGGCGGCGCAGCGCACCGGTCGGTGGGTAAGATTAAGCTCCATCCCCCATCTCGCATCTCGTGTGAATAGCAGGGATGTTGAACGGGGATGCGGAGCATGGAATACCAGGGTTCGGCATATTTTGTGCAAGGCGAGTGCCGCGTGACGGCGCGTGACGACGCGTTGCGGTGTATGGACGATTTTGTGCGACGATGCATCCTAGTGTCGAATGCTACCGTCTCTTCCATAGTCCGAAGCTCAGGCCCGACTTAATCGTGAGATCGTGATTCTCGCCAGGATGAATATCCTGCAACCTCCAGTCGTTGTATAAATGCTTGATATTATGGGAAAAACCGCAGGCCCTAAGAAGGTTGCAGAAAATCCGGATCTATTGGAATCAAGCGGGGAGATGGAAATTAGGCCGCTAGACTTTGATCGCCCCATTTGCCAATTCGAAATAGGGGATAGAGTATCCGTCTCCCGGATCCAGTGTATGGCTACAATAGTTGACCGATTTGCGTGTTGCAAGCATCGTGACGATAGCCAGGGGCTGGAATAGGGGTTCACGAACCCTAGATTAATACCAAGGAATTGGCGACCGTCATCCTTGGTACGGAACTTTGGAAGCAGTGGAGCAGAAGAAGAAGAAGCGTCTCCCGGGTCTGAGTCCTTTTGTCGATCTCGCTCCGGGACGAATTGATCCTCACAGATTTGCATAGCTGAGACGTCAGGCGGCTCTCTGTGCCTTGAAGTCGACGGTCACTAGGAGCATCTTGGAGGACTAGGCGTGTAGATCTGGGCCCAGCGTGATGGCCCGAAGACGTCAGGGCAGGTGTGCCAGGTTCGCGTGCGAGGAGAACCTAGGCGTACTAGGCTGTTGTCGATGAAGATTCGAGTGGCACTATGGGAACACCGACGAACACCTCGTATCGTTGTTTCCTTTGCCTGGCCAGCTTTGCTTTTCGAGGTGACATTGCAGCAGCCAGCTTCTGAGCGCATCGCCAAAGGGATGCATTCGTGCTAGGTAGCTAGCGAGGCATCTGCAGGTACCTAATGTGTAACTAATTTCCTGACGCTGCGAAACGCCCCCGGATCCTGCGTAACCTCGATTTCTTGTCGAGAATCTCGGGTGTCGAGATATGTCATGATACTCCGTACGTACTTCGTAGAGACCAAACGAGATGGATATGGCCTGCGGGGGATGTTTTAGGGACCACCCGGCCTCGTCCGCTGAATAGTGCTAACATGCCCCACCATGAGTTGAGTCCAGAAATGTGAAGAGATGGCAATGGGCTGGCCCAAGGTACAAGTTTGAGAACCCTACTCCGTGAGTCCGTATGGCATTTGTCCTCTGTAGTTCGTGCGTACGGACACCTGTTTGGTGGACGGGAAATCATGGGAGTAAGGCGGCTGTGGATGGCGATGGAGGACAAAGACCCTGGACAATGTGCCACGCGAATTGGGTCCCACGTCCGAGGTGCTGGATCGTCAATGGATGGATGCGACAGGCACGGAATCGACCCGTCATGGCGGGTGTGCCGAAGGGCCTTTACTTTTGGTGAAACGGAACGGCGCGAGAGATGCGGAGTCTTTGTGCTGCCGGTGTCCTTGTATTTGGGAAGTCTTTATTACAACTTCATGAGGAATGCCAGACGACGCGAGATTCCTTTATTCCGTACTTTGTAATAGTCGGTACGGATAGGAGGGGTGACAAAGGGGGAGGGAGGGTCGCGGTCGATGATGGGGCTTCCAAGACAGGGGTAGGGAGCAGAGTCGTCGAGGGAAGACGGCGCGCGGTGTCTGACGCTGCAGACGCGGGCGGACTCGTGGAGCTGAAAGAAATGGAAGAGGCTCGAGGAGATGATGGTGATTGAAAGAGCGATTGCCCCAATGCCTCAGGCTTGCCAGGATGGAATTGCTTCTCTAGGAGCCCTGTGCTTGCGGTTTGCCCATGTCGGCGTTGTCTCAGCGGGTATGTTCCTGTGCTTGTGTTCCTTGTCGCGCTTGTTGTGCAGTGATTCCGTATCTCGATATGATGCGGAGGAATGGGGGCGGCATGCATGTTTTGCTGCAAGTGCTGCGAGTGCCTTGTCGACGACTCAGGGGGTGCTCTCTAATAGGTTGATACCACTGCGAATACACACCGTGGCTTGCTGGGAGTCTTAGGGGGGTCGGTTGGAACACAAGCCGGTGCCAATACAAGCAAGCAGGCAAAAGGAACAGAGTGGCCGACTATTAGGTTGTAGTTATGTGGTATCGCAGAGATGCGAAGCCAAAGTTTGAGTAGGTACGGAGTAGGTATTGGAGAGATATCTCGACGTTGGTGTTGGAAGTTTGGAACTGATTCTGATACTCAGTACGTACTTCTTCCACAGCAGATGCGTACCAGGGAAGTTGGGAAGGTCCAAGTACACAGCACCACAGTACTTGCTGCGTAAGGTCCTCCGTGAGGTACCTTGGGTATGCATGTCTTGCTCGCTGCCGGTGCAAATGGAAGGGGATTGGTGCGCGCTGCAGTAAGTACCTTGAGTACCGAATTTCACGGCGTGGACTCGTGGACTTGTGGAGAGACTCCCTTCGGCATTTCCTCGGTTGCCATTGGCTGCGATTGGCTCCCATTGCTGTGAGTGGAAAGTGTCGTGCGGCGTGCCTTCTCCATTCCTGCACAACACAACTATGGTGATGCAGGCACAGACAATCATGATTTTCCACTCTGAAAGATATACGGAGTATCCGTACGGAGACAACTTATGATTGGTCAGCCATACCTCAGTGCGGATGCTGTGAATCCGAAATCATGTCCCTGAGGTGTGTTGTGTTCGCTATTGAGTTCTCAGTCAAACTCCAACCCTCGAAACCTAATCCCGACACTCACCCACGGTTTGTCGCAGCTTCCTGACTCTGGTGGCGACGGGGAACTCTACCTACAGATACCCTACACCAGTGATGGGCACCGAAAGGCCGTCGGAGACAACACGACAAAAGTTTGAAGTTGATACGGTGTTCCAGGCGATAGCGGACCAGTCCCTTTGCATTGAAA
Source organism: Colletotrichum godetiae (assembly GCF_030913485.1). NCBI lineage: Eukaryota > Fungi > Ascomycota > Sordariomycetes > Glomerellales > Glomerellaceae > Colletotrichum > Colletotrichum godetiae. The sequence continues at coordinate 288,750 of NW_026851289.1, read as the reverse complement.
CCTACTCGATGACACCTCGAGTGAATGCTAGAACTACTTTGGTGAACGAACCACGCTGCTGTGAGTTCGTCTGATGCCCGCAATGACACAGCAGCATCGCCTTCTGGAAGAAGAGAACCCGTCGTTTTGTGTTTGGTTGTGTGGTTCAACGGCGTTACTTGAGGAACCCTTCCCGCCCGTCCACCGTTGGAGATCATCAGAGAGGTATACTCCGTACAGTGGCATGCTGGCCCGTTGTAATATCGTCGCACTGTCGGCTAGTCATGGCTGCACAGCTTGGATGCAGACTATTATATTGAGGGATAATTTGTGGATTTTGTGCGTGTTTCCTAGCAACGCACGGGACGGTGACGGAAAGACCACTCAAATTATGTTGGACCGGTGTGAGGCAACCACGCAACGGTAGGTCAGGAACGACAGGCACGAGGGGCTTCCTTCTTTTTGGCCTCGGGCGGCTTCTTAGATGGGGTGTGCCACTGCGCACCACCAGCCAGTGGCAGACGGCGCGATCGCAGCTGACACTGTGCTAGCGTCGCCGCCGGCTTTCTGTCTTTCTACCTGACTTGCTGACCTTGGAAGTTTCTGCCTATCTGGCCTATCCCACAGGCTGGGCCCTTCCCTCCCTCCATCGTTCTGGCAGTAGCCGTAGTCCCCGTGCCACCTTCCCGCCCCTCCCTCCCAAACGCAACCACGGACCACGGACCACAGACCGCGGGCAGACCACAGACCTCAAACCGTCTGTGACCCGACATCGCGAGAAGGTGCAACGTGCCTACAACTTGCGAGTAAAAAGGCAAGTGCGGTGCATCCCAAGTTTGAATCTTCCATTCCTGCTTGCCCCGCCTTCTGAAAAGGAAAATCAAAGGAAACACAGCTTGAAAGCCATATTCGGGCGAGCCTTCCAGGTTGAGAGATATGAAGGTACCTGCCCAGAGACTAGAAGCAGAGGAAGGTAAGCATCATACATCTCTCTCCTGCCGTATTATACAACATGGCACAATCGTGACTTCCCATTCTCTGGTTCGTGATGGGTACCTGCCAATGGGGCAATGGCAGAATTGACATTACCTTCCCTTTTTCTCTTTTCTCATCTTGACAGAATCCAGTAGTTTAATGCCCAAGGTACCCAAGCAATGCATTCGACGTTCAATCTTCTGGCACCACCCACCTTTCACATTTTTCCAGAGAACGGTGTCTGATGAGAGAGGTCCCTTCTTATGTCAATACATCCACCACTCGATCCACCACCACGCAACACGCACAAAGCATAAAGAACCACGGGCCATGGACCACTCATCGCAGGCCGATTGCGATTTCCCGGGCGACAGCGGCGACAACGGCGGTCGCGCCGCTTTGCTTCGTCTTGCCCCCTTTCTGTTAGATACTTCGAGGCCCAGTTAGTTCATCGTCGCTCGATATCTACGGAGCACTATACGACAGCACCGCCCCTGCCAAACGTGAAGCTCCAATATCCGTCGAGGATCCTTCGTCCCGCTGTGGACTCACTCAAAAGCCACGGTCCATCACGGCAGACAGTGTCGGAGCCGACTGCTGTCCAAAGATGATGACCCGTCCAGCTCGTGGTCGCGAAGATGGAGGAAGAAAAAGGAAGGAGGAAAGTCTGGAGAGTTGGACCCAGCCTTTGTCGAATACGGATAATTGGCTGTCCATCTACGGAGTACGGAGTATGGAGGTACTTGACTCCTTGGTCTATGCCTACGATTACCTACCTCAATGTTCAGGGTACCTCTGCCTCTACATACGGAGCCTGTAGTAGTACCTTGCCTTACAGTTCTGACTGTTCTGGAGACAGGTCCTTGCCCATTGGCAATCCAAGACCCAGGGTTATGGGCACGAGTACGAGCATGGGTATAGCATGGCAGGGCATGGCACTTTAGCTTCTCTTTTTTTCCAATCGACTCCCTCCGGCACGAGAGCCATCCTCCACGACCAGTCGACCATAGAGGAGTGTACGGAGTACAAAGTACGGAATTACATACCTGACCATGCCATATGAACACATATCACGATTTATTGCGGCCATCTGAGATGCACTCCTACGCGGAGCAAAACGAGACGAGCCGTTTCTTCACTGCTCTCACCATGCCCACCACAAGAATTACCATGGCATATCCACTTACCACGCACACACACCGCACCGCTCTCAGTTTGTCAGGGGTACCTAGCTCCGCGGTAATGCCTGGGCTCCTCCGTCTCCTTCCCGTCTGCCGCCTGCACCTGTGACTTGCACAGGGCAACGGGTAGTTACAACGGCACAAGCCATGTGCGTATCGGGCTCTGGGGGTCAGACGGTCAGACATTGTCATAGCCGTGGGCAACAGAGTCAGTGCCAGCGTCAACACGCAGCTCCTTCTCGCATCAACAACACTCTCTCGACACAAGACCGAGAGGTACATCAGCGGAACCAAGGGAATAAAGACTCTTGAGCCCCAGATGTTGCGAGATGACCAAACCTTACCGAGCTTGGGAACATATTCTAACGGAGCAGCAGGAGAGAAGCGAATGACGATGGCGCGGCCTGTTGAGAAAGATTTTGGAGGTGGCCATCCAGATGCGAAAGCACCCGGACCTCACAAAGTACGAACAGGTGTCTGGACTCTGTACTATGCCCTGTCGTCAAGACTTAGGGATGGGTCAACGGGCTCCCCGCCAGTCACGACGGACACGGAGGGGATAGGACAGAATATATTGAGACGGAACACCACCAACGCCATTGCGCCAAAGCTAATTAAGTATCCAGTGTGAGCCCATGGACCATGATAATAACAGACCCTGACCGACACCAGTATTACCCTGTATACTACGGATAGTGTAGTGAGTGAGTGAATAAGATGGAGAGGTACGAAGACTGACTGACTGACTGACTGGCTAGTTGAATGGGCGACAGTGGAATACCTTGGTAAGGTGCGAAGTACGGATAGCTAGGCTTGCTCCCGCACGTTGCTCTGGGCGAGCCGACTGGACCCCAGAGGTCATGGCATGGACCCCCAATTCCTCAGACAGCGGGCCTCAGGTGAGGGTGAAGGGGTTTGGAGGTTCCGAGATTCGCCATATCGTACGGAGTACAGAGGAAACCTTGGGCAGAGAACCCTTGCCGAACCGAAGGAGACCGGGGCATCCAGTCCAGCCAGACGGTGAAGACTTTCGTTCCCTCTCTGCGTCTGTCTATGCGCAGGTACTCCGTACTGCGATACTTTACAGAGACAGGTTCTAGTGGGTTGCACTAAGGCGAAGAAGAAAAGACACACTGACCTCGGGAATGTCAGTCCCCGCTGCCAGATGGACGGGCTATTAGCGGCGCTGTCAGTGTCAGATCTGAGGTCTGTTCATGCCCAGCAACCTCAGCTCAGGTAAGATACCTGAGGGTGCTAAGGTAGGCGAGGAATCTTGCTTGTACCGGCGTGAACTCATGTTGCCCTGAAGTTATTGATGCAGTTCCCCAACGGGTACTTTCCTGTATATGACTTGCTCTACCTTGGAGGAAGCTCAACCTAAGTCTCAAGCACAAAAACATACGGATACATAGACAAGACACGACTCTCATCATCATCAGTCGCCCTGGGCCATCCCCGACCCTGGTTCGCATCTGGCCCTGCCCTGTCAGTCTCCGGTGCTGGGTCCTTGACTCCTGGTCATGGAGACCTAGACCTCCTGGTAGAGGTATCCGTAAGGTGCGGGTAGTGTGGTGCAGACCGCAGAATGGGCTCCTCTATTTTCCAATTGTTCCCTCCACCGTCTCTTTCTGCCCTGTTAGTCATTCTCCTTGCCGTTGTGGTCCCTCCCGGGCCCTTGTCAAGCCTGTGTTCCTTTTGCCTTCTGCCGTTCGGGTCGTTGCCACACCCTTCTTCTTTCCCACACTGCCCTGGCTTGAACTTCATCAAGTCTCTTTGGATCCCCGTTGGCTAGTCCCCGTCCGTTCGGTGGGGGCCCATTTCATCAGCTGCGTTCACTGGGGCCCATCGTCGACAACGGGGGTTGAAAGTGAGTGACGGGAGAGACAGAAACTGCAAATCCAAAGGAAGGGGAGAGGGGACCAGAAAAAAAAAGAGAGAGAAGCTCCCCTTTTTAGCCTCCTCACTTCAGCTTCTTCTTTTTTTTTCCTTCCATGCTGCAGCAGCACCGAATTTTCCCTCCTCGCTCGAATCTCTTCCCATCCTCTTTAACCTCCCCTTCACCTCCCCTTCCCTCACAGTTCATCAACCTCCTCCTTCGACCTTTGACCTTTTTTGAGCCTCAACACCAGGCGAAAAAAGTAGTAGCGTCGGTCACCTCATCATTCCTCCGTCCCTATTTTTTATCTATCTTATCCTCCTCCATCCCGTCCCTTATTATTCACCTCCCTCCTCCCACATACCTTAGCATCTATTGCCTACCCAAGGTACTCCGTACGCACCACCAACCAAGGGAATACAAACACACCCCTTTGCGCCTTGCCCTATCCTACCTTGAATCAAGGCGCACCACACACCAATCCCCAAGCGATCGCGTGTCAAGCGTCTGCAACCCGCGTCTGCGACTGCGACTGCAACTGCGTCTGTGTCTCTGGTACTGCGTGACCTGCGTCTTCGGCGGAAAAACGAGCGAACGAGCCCCCCAGGGCCAAGCCAAGCAAGCAACAGAGAAGTTGAGAAGTTGAAAAGAAGGAGATCCTGGCAAAAGCAAAAAAGCAAGCACCAGCCCGCTTGCGCCCATCCCGCAAGGAGCCCGCCACATACCTTTTCCATACCATTGACTGGACCGCTCACCCTCCCCCACGCCCCTACATAACATCCGCCACGGCATTTTTCTGGTCCTGGTCACAGCGTGCGACTTTTTTTTTCCCTCTTCTCTCTCTCTCGGCTGCTCGCATCTCCTCCCAACCTGTTTTTTTCCTGACCCATTTTCGGAGGGGGTCTCTGCACGACTATAACGACGAGCGATCCGAACGAGCGAACGGCCGTCCATCCACACGAGAGAAAATCTTCCTGCGACTTTTCTGTTGCATGCTGCGTGTTTGGTGAACTGCACTTGCACACTGCATTGCATCGCACAGCAATCAAGGTTGCTGCCGCTGCCTCCGTCCCCGAAAGACGCCGCCTTTTTGCGTGTTGCTGTCACTTTGGCTTTGGCGAAAGTACTGTTGCTCCGCATCGCCCGCCATTTCCTGAAGTCGCCGGTTCCCTGTCAGTCCTGGACTCACTCGCGTTGTCCACACACGTCAGTCGGTCGGTTTTGTCGAGGGCTTTTTCGCTGCATCTGCCAACTGCCCCCCTTGCCAATACAACCTGCATCTCCCTCACACATCCGCATTACCGCCCTTCCGCCTTCTCCTCCTCCCTCCCGCTCCCCGTTGGCAAATTACACGGGCTACTGGTCATCAAACCCAGTAGCTGCCGTCCCCGGGTCTAGATCTCTCGAGAAAAAAAAACACGAAAAAAGACAATGAGCCAGCAACAACACGACATGTATCTCGACTACTCAGCCCCCCCGAATCGCTCCCCGAGCTCCTCGAGGCAGTATGCGGGCGGCTTTCAATCTGGTCTGTCCCTCCCTCGTCAGGCCCAGCGACCTTTCGATAACGGCTTGGGCTCCTCTGCTCTGTTCCCTTCCGACCGACTTGGTTACAACCCCAGAGCCATGGATCAAATGTCTGCAAATGGAATGCCCGGAGGATATATGCTGGACAACAGCCAGGCCTGGAACTACAATGCTGGTGGTGTCGCGACCGTCAACGGTGCCATGAACGGCGCCAACAGACAGAGGAGCGTCAATCGCCGAGCCGCTCTCCCCACCGTAAGCTTTTTCTTCCTCATCTCTCCGCTTTCAGCAATGTAATCGTGATCTGACCGCCATCAAGAACTGGACCGATCAAGGACTCGGCATGCACGGCTCATATGGCTCCGGCCTCAACGGTGGAATGTCAAATGGCCTCCGCTACGACGGACAGGGCGATATGCGTCCCAGCTCGCAGACGGAAGAGCAGCTGATCCCTACCGCCATTGTTATCAAGAACATTCCCTTCGCCGTGCGAAAGGAGACGCTTGCCGCCGTCATGTTGGAAATGCATTTACCCCAGCCCTATGCCTTCAATTATCACTTCGACAACGGCGTGTTCCGTGGTTTGGCCTTTGCCAACTTCCAGTCCCCCGAAGATACCAAGATTGTCATTGATGCCATGAACGGCATGGAGGTCCACGGCCGAAAGTTGAGGGTTGAGTACAAGAAGATGCTGCCAGAGGCCGAGCGAGAGCGTATTGAGCGCGAGAAGAGGGAACGACGTGGTCAACTCGAAGAACAGCACCGCGCCCCGATGCTGCACCAGCAGCCGTCTCTGCAGACCCTGAACAGCGTCTCCAGCAACCCTCCCCGCGCTCCCCTCGGTACGTCCTGACGAAGCTGCGAGATTCTTTTGACACCTACTGACTGACTGTGTAGAGGGAGATATTGATCTCAACGATCCCGAGACTCTCGAATTCTACACCGAGCTTACTCTGTTCAAGCGTGACACCAGCCGTGAGATTCTCATATTCCCCAACTCGGTTGCCCCCGAGCAGCGCCGTCGGATCCATATCCTCGCCCATCACATGGGCCTAGAGCATAACTCTGTGGGAGAGGCCGAGTCGCGCCAAATTCACGTTGTCAAGCGCCAGCTCCCCTCACCCACAGCGCAGATCCACTCTCCCGCCGTCGGCTTGGATTACCACAAGAAGGGCCTCAGCAGGGCAGCCACCTTCGACTTCGCCGCCGACAGGGAGGCCCGGAGCGCCAGCACCAACTATTCCCATGCCATGGGCCGCCAAGGTCCGACCCTGGAGCTCCCCGGAAGCCCTGATGGAAATGGCCTTGCCAACCTTCGCGCTGCCAAGAGCTTCGCTGATCTGCGATCCTTCAGCCCTAGCCCGTCTGCGTCTTCTTCGAGCTATTTGACGGCCATGAACGGCATCGGGAGCATACCCCAGTCTGGCAACTCGGGTGCCCGCTTCGGCGACTACAATGGAGGTGTCAACCAGTCCGCCGCGCTTGCCACTCCCAATCTGACGCCGACCTCTGGTACGGTCGGCACTCCTGGTACCGACAGCAGCCTGCTCAGTTCGCTTGGTGGACTCAATCTTGGCTCCTACGAGTCGGCCGCTCATTCCCAGGCGCGAAGCACTCCTGGTGCTATTGGAAGCCAGCGCCCCGGTGCCAATAGCGGCAACCGCAACGCACCCGAGAGGCAGCCCAGAGGCCCCGAGTGGGAAACTTCCGCCGGCTTCAGCGGCCGCAACCGCTCCAACGGCCATATGCAACGTGGAAGCGGTAAGTGTATATTTTTGTCTGCCAAAAGTGAATGTCGAGTTCAAGAAACTAATCCCACGACAGACTCTTCCGACAACGCACCCCGTGCTGGAAGCACCGGCGCATCTCGATTCCACTAGACAAGAACCATAATTAACCTCGCCGAGACTGCCACGACAACCATTACAATGAGGAAACGATTCATGACTCGCGACGCATAGAGACTACAAACGACATTCGACGAGTTCACTTCAGCTCACCGCAGCTCGGTAATCGACAAAACCCCACCCTGTGTTACACCTACCATTGCTTTTCATGATGGACACTCTCCCCCACAACCACACCCATATTGCTTATAATGATGATTTGTTGGACACGAGCCTTTGGCAGCGTCATGACCCTTCGCTCGGCCGTCTCGGATTTGGTGGATAGAAGAATTCCCAGTGTCGCGGCGGCATCCAACTTCGGATTCACGGCACCCGCCCGGCAAGGAAACCTTGGCTCATGGCTGTTTCAACGACCAGAGAAGGATGAACGGAAAAGAAACTTGGATACAAGAAAAATACTCTGATATGGGCAACCATTTCGACATGGCAAAAAAAGGCCCATGGGCGGTCCCCCTATACCCTCCTGTTTCCCCGCCATACCTCCTTTCATGGCGCGCGGGAGCATATGAACCACCCTTGACGATGAATACGCTGTTACGACCTCTTTATGTCTAGATAGCTGTACCAGCACGCTCGACAAAAGCCGCTTTTTGGATGACGAGACCATGCCTTTCGGCGACCATGACTATACCCACCTAATTACCACGGTTCGGCAAGTTTTGATCAAGACGACCCAAGACTGATGTTGCCTTTGGACTCTCTTTTGACGGCCAAGATCAGTTGATTGTCGGCTTCAAAAACAATGCCAGCTCTTGATTGGGCTCACCGACGAAAAAAAAAAAGTTTGATTTGATTTTGGGCGTCTTTATCTAACGCGCCGGCATTTCCTGATTTCTTCATTATCTGGTCCTTCATGTCCCCCCGACTCTGAACCCCTCAAACCCTTCAAACTACTCTCTGTCTCAACTTGCAAACAGTCGCCCATGGAATGCTTTGAGTGTCCCCATGGATGGTCTTTCGGGACGACTTCGCCGGGGACATTGGCGTTGAGGCTGCATTGGTGGCCGTTTGGTCGTGTTTTGTGTGATCTTTTGATCGACCTACTACTGCTAGAGTTTTCCGTGTTATTTTTTTTTTCATTGGATTTACATGCATTTGCGAGCATCTGAGGCAGGGATGACAGGACGAGATCAGTGGACGATCCAATGTCGATATTTTCAAAGGAGAAACAACACACGAGAGAGATGAGATGGCAGATGCGAGGACTGGCCAAACTATTTGCGTGTAATGTGCATCGGCACAAAGATAATTTTGATGAAGAGAGAGGATGATGATGTACCGAGAAAGAGCCGCACACACTAGGCAGCTTACCTATGCTATTTTGCGCCTTGTCAAATATACTGCGTTTGATTTGAGACCGAGTCTCATGGCCATGGTGCTTATTGTGAGGACGGCATGCGAATAGGACTTGGAGATTCCTTTATTGCGAGGTTCTGGTTGTTCAAATCTACCGTACGTTCCTGAGGGAGAGATGCCTGTTATAAATCACTAATGGGGGGTATTGGGTCAAGGTTCTGTTCTTACAAAGAAGGGCACATTTTATGTTCTGTTTCACGATATTTCATGATTCTTCAGTGGGTCAGTGAGCGGGCGGTAAAGTTGTTTCTTTGTCTCATGAAACGGGTTGTGGTGTGCATGATGCATATAGTAGGTGAAGTATACAGGCAGGAAGGGCCAGCCGGACTCCGAAGACTGGTTATACCTTAAAAGGGCCAGAATGATTATTGACGATGGGAGGCAGCCAGCTGCTTGGACTCTATGAGTCTACCATGCCTTGATAATGAGGTATCGTTCTTATTCATGATGTGGTTGATTCTCCCGCTCGTACTCGTACTTGTACGTAAACCCAAATATCATGGAGATGATACACGCACGCTTACACATTTTCAACTCTAGGTCAATGCTGCTGTATTCCTTCTCCATCGTTAAAGTCAACGGAGAGCCTAATTCTACCTCTTCAACTTGGATGAACAACGAGATCCATCACCCGAGATCTTCAACACATCGGAAGCGCTCTTCGCGGAGTTGAACTTGGAGGTGGACGTAGCATGGCCGACCATCTCCAAGTAAACGAATCCAGCCATCGTGGACCCTCACTATCATTATTAACACCCCCCGACTCACCACCCGAACCAGACGCAATCATCGTACAAATCACAATCACCCCTCCAACATCAACCTCGTCACTACCTCCACCTTCATCTCCATTATCGTCATCCACATTATCCTGGCCCTCATCGCCCTCGTCACCATCCTCATCCCCCTCCGACACCGACTCCGACTCCGACGCACCAATAATAGTATCAACACCAACACGCCGCCACGTCAAAATCCAACGTAAATGGACCTGCACCAAATGCAGCAGCCGCAGAAGATACCGCTTCACCTGCACCAACCGCTGCCTCCACTGCGGCCGCGTCCACTCCAACAAGATTGAGGAACCTCCCAAGACGGGGCCGTTGTTCATCTCCCGCATGTTCATGAGAGATAAGGCTTTGCTTAGCCTGGATGATGGAAATGCGGAGTGTTTCTACTTCATGGTGGAACACGTGAAGCGGTGGAATCGCGATGGCCCACGGGCGGCGGCGACGAGGGCGAGGGCGAGGGCGAGGGCGGACTATTCGGCGATGCTCATGGCTCGGACGGTGTTGAGGGATTCGATGATGAGGTCGCCGCCCTGGCTCATGATGTGGCCTCCTGTTTGCGAGTATGCGTGAACGTGGGCGGATGGGAACGCAACCAGAGAAGCCAGTCAAGCGCGTACGCTTCAGCATTCCCCGTTAGTACATACAGTCAGGCCATTGTGCATATACGCGAACTCACGAATACAACATGGATAGACTTCCAGGAACATTATACAATCAACTACAAGGGCGCTTGCATCAGTAGACGGAAACCAAATGTGTGCCCCCATTACAGTTTTATTCATCTACCTAAGCCCATCAGCTAGTGCCTTATCCGCGCGTGCCTTCTAGGGAACCGAAACAGGAACCTCGAAATGTTGTACATTGTGAGTGAGTACCAGACTCGAGGCGAATCTGCGTGGGTTTCTGAGAGTGCAGGTACTCGAGTTGAGCAACCTGCAATCGTCAAGATCAAGGTGCTGATGGCTCATGCGCCATCCTTTTCCAGCACCGTACCCGTGAACGTCCAAGACGGAATTGCGTGCAACTCTGAACCGTTGCATGCCTCTTCCTTCCTTTGTTTCCAGATGTTGTGAAAAGATTATTCAACCTCTGGCACACCTGCATCATCGTCGTTTCTGACCAGTGTTGTAAGGAAAGCAGAAAAAAGCATCCCTTGAGACCGAACCACTCCCAAATAACCGTCCTGAGAAAAAAGCCAACCGGGAATATCAACGTCGTCGTTGTTGTTATTGTGCAAGACGCGGGATTTATGCCTCGAGCGCCTTGGCCTTCTTCTTCTGCTCGACCTTGAGGAGGAGCGCGCGGTTGATGTGTGGCAGAACACCACCAAAGGCGATGGTGGCACGAATCAGGGTGTCAAGTTCCTCGTCACCACGAATGGCAAGCTGGAGATGGCGGGGAGTGATACGCTTGACCTTGAGGTCCTTGGCGGCGTTCTACAGGGCGCGCGTCAGCATTAGATTTAGGCAGAGACACCGACGAGTCAACGGAGTGCGCCGGAAGGGGTGGGAAACTTACGCCTGCAAGCTCGAGGACTTCAGCAGTAAGATACTCGAGCACGGCGGTGACATAGACGGCAGCCTTGGCACCGACGCGCATCTTGTTCTGGGTGTTGGCCTTGAGGAAACGCTTGACACGACCGCAGGGGAACTGGAAAGTCCGTGTTAGCAATGCTGCGACCGCTAGCTCGAGAAATTTTCATTGCTGCGTGCGTTCCGGGCCTTGCGCCATCATTTGCGAGCCCAACGGCATCGTGCACGCGACAACATCCCATCCATCATCTAGTGCTGTCTTAGCAGCGTAAAAGTGATCGCGCAAGTTCCCCATTGTAAGCGGAGGCTGCTGCGCGACACGGGATGATGGTTTGAGGACGATTTCAACTTGTGTTGCGGTCGAACGCGTCGAATCCGGGTGGTCGTCGGTCGATGCTCGATATCGGGGCCCAAAAATCGACGTGCAAAACCGGCGCATCATCAGCAGAACGCAACTTACCTGGAGACCAGCGCGAGCGGAGTGGCTCTGCTGCTTCTTGGGGACTTCGGCCGTAGCCTTGCCTCCGGACGTCTTTCCGCCAGACTTTCCCTTGCCGCCGGCCATTGTTGATGTTGATGCGAGGGCGCGGAAAAAAAAGTGTAGATGAGTTCGAAGTCGAGTTTGGATCCGATGATTCGATCAAAGTGGGGATGCGCGTGTCGAGTAAAGGGTTCAGAAAAAAGGACTGTTATCGAAGAAGACTGTTTCAGTGTTGGGTTGGAGTTGGAGGGGTTGTCGAGGGAAGCTTTGGTGGAGGTGGATGGAGATGGCAGAAATTTAGTTCGAAGGCTGACAGTGATTGTTGTTGTTCGTCGGTGACGGCAGGAGAAGAGGACAGGGGGGCGAATGGGAGCGAGGGAGCTTCGGTGCGAGCAAGAAAATCGCGGTCGCTGTGGTGTGGGAGGTGCGAGAGAGGGGGGGGGGGGGGGGGGACCGTCGATGGGTATGCCGGGTGCTGCTGCGTGCTGGTGCTGCTGCTTGTCTCTGCGGTGCTTTTCGTTTCTGAGCAAGTCCACGGCGCGGCCTGTGTCTGCTTCTGCTTCTGCCTCTGTTGCTTCTCAAAGCTAAGGTATGACCACCTTGCGCACCTCTGCTGCTGCTGCTGCTGCACCTCTGTGCTGCCTCCTTGCTCAGAGTTTTGCTGGCGAGCTGTCGGCTGTTCCTATTCGTCGGTTGGAGCTCTGTTGTGGATGGCTGTGTTATGGCGCTAGCGTTCGGTGCCCAGAAATTATTGACAAAATGTTATTGCCGGAATGTTGCGAACTTGGACGCGGCTGCCGAAGTTTACCCGAGCCGCATCGAAGGAGCCAGGAACCTTGAGGTGCTTGGCCCGGGCGGGCTGTGAGTGAGTCTGATGAGCGAGGCAAGAGAGCCTGCCGCCCAAGACGTAAGTACATGGCACTCGCCATGTTACATTGTTCAGAATGCCAGAAATGAGGCACGAAGAAGGAGAATGACCTGCTCAACTCGAGCAAATCGCCTGGAATCCAGGAGACGCCGTGGCGGCAAAGAAACACATACCTTGATCCAACCTCCAAGTGAGGCTCTGCGACGGATGCCAGCAGCAGGCTTCAGCCAAGCTCGCTGTACTGCAGCATGATAGCGAAGCAAAGTTCAGAGAACAATGGAAAGTAGCCTTTTGGTCAAACTGAGCCCAAATGCAGCCTGTCTTGGGTCGTGGAGGTGAGTGTTGTCATCTTGACATGATCGTTGCTGATGTTGGCCTTTGATGTCGACGCAAAACGCAGACCAAGAAACCGTCCCGCACGAGGCTAGTGACAGCCTGTGGCGTTACAGGCCACGTGACGTGGCTGGTGCCTGACGGTTGACCTTTTGAGCTTTTGAGCTGAAGCTCAGGCCCCGCCTGGATTTGATCGGATGACCGGCCCCATGAAATACCGGGAAGATCTGACACTGGAGCTCGGGTCTCATCCGGGATCTACCCCACTTTGGCACCAAGCCTCTCGAGCTCTCAGCTTACAGCCGGTGCCAGGTGCCCAAGTGCCTACGTCTTAATCATATCAGTCTATCGTTGTTCTGTTTCTTAGCATGCTTTACACCTTATTACACCCATCACTCGATTGTGGCAAGTGAGGTAAGAGAACACCGAATAAATACAACACTCTATGTAGGTCATGTCACAGAAACTTCTTGTTTGCTATCTCCGGTCCTGCCTCTTCATACTCTGCCTTTGTAACACACATCCCTTCAAATGTGGAAAGTTCGCTCACCATGGAACCCCCAACCCAGGCCGAATATGCTCTATTCCGAGGAGAGATGACGTTGATTTTAGTACCCTCTTTAAATAGACCTTTCAACTCACACTCCAACCTGGCCCCGAATCCAGGAAACATAGTGTTCCCGCCAGCCTATAATACCATAGTCAGTAATACGGCGACTCATGTGGTATAGAGAAGGAGAGCAGAGAACTTACGAGCAGGACGTTCTGGCAAAGTTCCTCCCGTATGTCTCGGTTGCAGTTCATGGTAACATTAAAAGCATCATACTGTAGCCCACCAACATCAAGCCCCAGCATAGAAGGCTTGAACGACACCTCACCCGCTCGCAGACCAAGCGGGGTGTTAGGCTTCACCTTCAACCCGTCAGGCAACTCCCATACTTCATCTTGCCGTTCGTCATCCAAGCTCTTCTTCCACCGCATGGATTCCTCCTCAAAGTCCATCGCGACGCGGCATCGCTCAGTCTTGGCTAACCAAAGAGCAATGTCCCAGGCCCCATTTGACGGAAGCTCGACACCGACTTCGTTTATGAGAGCTTGCTGCAACCAGTCGTCTATTGCCTGTCCCGAAACATCATGCATACGGGAAGGGTGCACGAGAGGCGCGTGGTCGTGAACTGGCAGAGTCCAGGTCACTGCATAACCCGAGTCGACGACGAGAGCGGTGGGTAGGTTGGCCGCGTACGTTGACAACACGGCCGGGACGGTCGTATAGAAAGCCGGCACAGAAAGGTACTCGAATACCTCGGAAATCATAGCCGTCCTAGTTCGCGGATCATCAGTCTGCTGGGGGTCTAAGGGAGACTTTTGGAAAGGCGATTTACCGCTGGGTGCGAGGGATGTGGAGTGGCTCTGTCATGATGATCGGGTGGAAGGAGAGCGGTATGGAGGCCCCAAGCTCCGTGAGCGCGTAGTCCCGGATTCGAGCTGCATCCTGCCAGTCAGTCACCACGCCGCATGCTCTAATCGGGTACAGAGGGCGTTTGAGGCCTTCATAATCCGGGTTGACGGCGTGGCCAACATTATAAGTGCTCTGAGACATAGTCAACAAGACTTGCGCTTGGAGGAATTTGGACGGTTTCTGGAGATTTCATGCTGACTTACTGTCCAAAGATTAGTGTCCCTGTTCTCGTTTGTCCTAGTAGGATACTGGATGGCCGTTGCTGAACTCGAGTCAGCCGGTTGAGAATCGGTAAAGCTGGGAATTTTGTCTATAGTCACGGAATGCTCTGAGAGGCTGCCGGTCACCGCCGAAGCCAGCCTTAGTGAACGCGGACCTGAGAAACGATTAGAGCCGACTTCGCTTTATAGCACGACTACATTTATCAGGCAGTACTCACCCGCAATCAATGACAATAGCTCGCGTTGACATGTTTGTACTGTGTGGTAGCTTTAATTGAACGCCGGATATCTCGCCTTATGAGATACTCAGGGTGAGCTTTTGAAGGGAGCTCGGCTACGACAATGGGGCGCTCAGGCATCTACCTATTGGGCTTTATACAATTGCTTTTCAAGGCTGAGTACGCTTGTGCCGACGTGCATATGCAGGCAGCACTCACTCAGGTAAGGCAAGGTAAGCAAGCATGCATGTTTGGCAATGCCGCTCCATTGTTCGTTTACCTGCAACTTAACCATTGAGTGGTTGGAAACCTGACGGCCCGCATTGCGGACGCTCATTTTTGGATCGGCCGAAGTATGGAGTATGAAGTATAGCGATGGGTTCGTTCATTGTACTAGTACTGCTTAGACCCTCGGCCGCCTCTTCTCTTGAACTCTTGAACTCTTTGGATATCTTTCAGGTTCAAATAAGTATCAAAACTGATTTTCATGGTCATTACCAGCGCCATGTCGTACTGTGAGACCCAACAGGCTTCTGGGCAGGTGTCGCCTGCAATCATGCGCTCTGCACGCCGTGGTATTCGCCGTGGCACTCTGCCAAAAAAAGACCATGTGATCCCAATCCTACGCCAGTCGCATCAATTACACTTGCAATTCATAAACCGTTTCCCATTCACAGATCCCCTCTCATTACCAAACTCCGGGTTTGCGGACATTGTTTAACGCCTTCGCGTCATATGTGATCATCGTTTCTGACTTCGGTTAATACATCATCGTCATAATTTGCTGCTGCTGTTGTCGCTGCCGCTGTGCGTTTCTCTCGGCAAGGATTCTCTTGACCCGTCGTCGGCCGGTGTTGATGAAGTGATATTGCGGCGGGTACTCCTGTTCGACGGCTTGAGGGTATGTCCAGTACACGAGCCCGGCGAGAATCATGTTGAAGAAGCGGGCTGCGGGCTTGAGTCGGGGCTTCTTGCGCGCAAAGTGTCGCCATTCGAGCGTGAGAACAATGCTGCCCAGAACGTTGAGTAGACGGAAGAACCTTTGCACTTGTTAGCTCGCCAACAGTGATGTCATGGTGATCCAGACTCACATGTTCAACACGATAAAGACCAGGGTGACTGTGACCCGTCTATCAAACAGTCCAGCTATGCCGTCTTCGACATCCTTGACGAGTACGTAAATTGGTAGACACCAGAGACCCAGTATCGCTGTCTCAAGGATCAACGAGAAATGATATGTGCGCTTATGTTCACCTCTAACGACGAGGAGAGCCAGACACCACCACAAGAGGACGAACGCGACCTAATCACGTTAGAAAACCAGCTCGTGAAAAACGCAAAAAGGATTTCACAAACTTACAATAGACGGCACCAAGACGAGAATCTCATCTCTGAAGTACCTCCAGCAAAGCGCACCAGCAACGATACCGAGACACAGCTGAATCCAGCCCAGGACGAAATACACCAGCAGGACGTTGTTGTAGTGATTATAGCAGCCTTTGTGAAACTCAGGCTGATTAGGTGCCGAGGCACTGGCGACTGGGTACCCGCACCAGCGACAGATCCAAACACTTGCGTAGTTACCCAGCGCAACCTTCTTGCCCACCGCCAGCTCGTTCTTTTGATATGCGCAGTCGACGCATTTACTGGCGAGAGGGTACCGCGGATGGTTGTAGTCCGCCCAGAGCAAGCTGCCGCGCGTGGGATCGTACTTTAGGCAGATATAGCAATGCGCCAGCAAGGCGAGGCGGAACTGCTCGCCAAAGAGGTCACGAATAGTCTCCTTTGTGAGAAAGTTACGGTAGAAGCGGCACGTGCGGCGCAGATTCTCGAGCTCGCCGAACTCGAGGTAGTCGATGATCATGAGATGCAGCTCGGGCGGGAGATCCATAAGACTATTGCCAGTCTTAGGGCCTAGAATTCGGGAGCGTCGCCGGGGGTCGAGCGAGGCGACCTTTTCAATGACCGAGTCCCGGCGTGAGCGGGATGTGCGAGGCCGGGCGCTTCGGGCGCTGGTAGGTCGTATTGAGCCGCCATCTTTGCAGGACAGTTGCTGCTCAAGTTCGAGGGGTAGAGGTGACTCGAGAGGTGAGGGCAGATACTGAGCTGGTGAAGCTGCGGCTGAGAGGTTGAGAGGCTGGGGCGCTGGTGAGTTTGGGTGGACCTGAGGCGCGAAGGATATGGCTGACGGAGTGAATGAGGGGGAGACTAAAGGTGCGATGGGTGAGTGAAGGGTGGCCGGCGGGGGCGACAACGGCGATACGGGTTGAGACTGCGGCCCCGGGACGGTGAGAGTTTGAGTGGTGATGTTGTTCGTAAAGGTTTGGGCATTCGAGGTGGATGAAGACT
The DNA here is from genome assembly GCF_030913485.1 of Colletotrichum godetiae. Taxonomy (NCBI): domain Eukaryota; kingdom Fungi; phylum Ascomycota; class Sordariomycetes; order Glomerellales; family Glomerellaceae; genus Colletotrichum; species Colletotrichum godetiae. The sequence continues at coordinate 271,697 of NW_026851289.1, read as the reverse complement.
CAGCGGGGTGACCGCCGGTGAGAGCCTGGAGGGTTGCGTCATCCTGAGTGGGGGGTTGGGCTGATGGACCCAGTGTCAAGGTTGGAAGCGTATGAGGATGATGTTCATGAGCTGAGTGAGGCGGCGGCGGTGAGGCCGGCTCCGGTAAATTTAGAGTCGGTGTAAAGGGCGAAGGCGGCAGTGGTGATGTGAGCGGCAGGGCCGTGTAGTGAGATTGTGAGGCCGTGTGAGCCGGGAGTTGGGCTTCAAGATCGGGTTCAGTGGTCGGTGCGGGAGCGTGAGCGGGTACGGGAGTGCCCTCGGCGCTGGTGGACGAAGCGGTTAAGGATGGGGCCGATGAAGCCGCGGATGACTGAGATGGTTGCTGATCATCTTGGGAACCCTGAACCTTTTTGCGGACGCCGCGGGCAGCGCGGGAGATGCCCCTCCCGAACGAGCTGACAACATCATCCATAGTGAGCCCAGCGCGGGAGATGGTCGAACGAGGTTATCGGTGGTCCTTTAGTGCACCGTCGACGGAATATGTGCCCACGACAGCGAGGAGAGAGAATGAGAGATCTGGCGGGTCGGCTGGGCGACCGGGGATCCCCTCGTCACGGAGGGTTGAAACTGCTTGGAACCCGGGGTGCTACAGAGAGGCCGATGTGAAACGGGTCTGGAAGCCGCGCCGGGAATCCTGGACGAATATTGGGGGCGATGCCGAGGGACTGGGCGACCTTGAGTGACAAGAGTGTAAAGTGAGTGTGAGCGTCAGCGGGCGGTGTGGTTGAATGAGAGCGGGGAGGTAAGTGAGTGAGTGAGAGCGTTCGAGTGAGATGTTGGTTCAGGTAAGTCTTAGCCAACGTCTGCGATAGTAGCCTCGGTGGCCGTGAACCGGTAGGACATTGTTTTGATTCAGGATGGGAGGGAGAGGGGAAAGTTGCAAAATTAGAGAAGGGAGAGGGAGGAAGAGACGGGTGCGAGTGGAGGAGGTCGAGGTGGTGATGAGTGATTGATGATCGATCTGTGATGTGGTAGTCTGCCCGCCGTGGGTTCGTTTCTTTTCTTCTTCGTTCGTTGTGTCCCTCGTGACCCTTGTGACCAAACGACCTGATTCGATCTGGTCTGATGCAGGGTTACTTTCTAGACTCCTTGAATCCTTGAATCTGGGGTTCCGTTCGAGTTGGGATGCAGCAGGCCAGGCGCAAAGTTTACCAAGGCGTGCCAGGCAGAGAAAGGCAGAGGGTGGACGACAGGAGTCAGAGTCAGAGTCAGTCGGTTTTTGCGCAAGACTGCAACTCAGTCTCACCTTTTTAGAGCGAGCTGCAACGAACGGGCTGGAATGGGCGACCGCCACGCGGCGATCGCAAGGGGGAGGGGGGCGGTGGTTGGGTTGTCCGGTGCTTGTGCTTGTGCTTTTGCAGACTGCCCGCAGGCGGGTGCGCCAAACCGGCGTGGACGCGGTGGGAATAGTGCGCCGTGGGACGAAAGAGAGGGGAAAAGAGAAGACGCCGGCCCCTCGACTTTTGACTTGATGGGTACACAAAGGTGGTGCTGTCGTCGGGTGACCAACAAAGTACCTCGGTTGTCGAGTATCCCCCGGGAGTTGGCGGTGGGGTTCCGGTCTGTGAGCACCCGTTGAGTGTGTGTGTTCAGGCGTCAATAATCAGCTGTGGTAAGGGCGTTTGTTGGCCAAGCCAAGGGATATATCGTAGTTCGTCTCTCTATGGTGGAAATAGCGACAAGTATGACTAGTAGGTTGGACAAGAGAGAAGAAGTACGAGGAAAGTTGGTGGCCGAGAATGCTTGGAAACAGGGAAACCAGCCAAGTGAAGAAAAGATAAATCCCCAGACCTTGTCTTGATGGTGCTGTTCATCCGCAGGCCACGTAGGACTCTCCTCGTATTAAACCCATCCGTGCTGGCTACCGACGGTCCCCGGGTAGACGATGGATGAGTTTTCCACGTACGAAGACAACAAGGAGGCAACGCCAAGCCAGGAGGCCTGCCTGCCCGGCACACCATTCTCGGCCGCTCAGATCAGCCTCAAGCTTCGTCAAAACGTGGCCAAGAAGTCCCCATATCCATCTTTAGCAACGCCCCGGGCTTGATGGTGTGTTGGGCTTTGGGTGTGTCGCATGTTTCGAATCCTAGGGGTTTCTGCACCGCCCTAGCTTCCTAGCATACAGTAGCTCTGAGCAAGGCACGCATGCTTACCAGCATGATCTCTAGCATAGCACGCATAGGTTGCTTCCAGGATGTTTCTTCATACCTCCCGTGCGACTTTGAGAGTATTGGACCGCCAGCTAGGTCGGGCACGACCAGCGATTCCCCTCAATATAATATACTTCTCAACTATTAGATTCTGTCAAGTGGAACGTTATTTTTGCTGCCTTTCATGATGAGGGTTGCGACGCTGTTGGATCGACGTTGCTAGTTTATGACAAGGAGAAGAAGCATGGACGCACTTTATCAGTCACCTCGTCAACACGTCAACTGACAACAGCACGGATTCGCACACATTTGATACTCAGGGAAGCCCCTGGTCGTTTTGATTCAAATTCTCCGTGCTTGACAAGCCGGTCTCAAGCGACGGGCGACACGGCATGCCTCCGCTGTCCAGTGTCCAACCGGCAACCCACATTCGTCTCTCCGGAACCGATCCGTACAGTCGCTTCCACCCTGTTAAGCCCACAACACCTTCGCTGGCTTGTTTCTTATGTGGATAATGCCTAGACCTTTTCCACAGCCTTACGGACCTCCACCTGCTCAAACGTAGCATCGCCGTCCATTCCCGCCTCCTTGGAAACTTTGGCATCCTTGCCGTCGAACAAGACGGCGATTTCCTCGAGAGTAGGCCCCTTGGTCTCCACAAAGAGAAACCAGATGCAAACCACCTCGATGACCAAGATGACGATGTAGACAAAATAGAACTTCCAAGCCAGCGACGAGAGCCCGATAGGATTGACGTATTGATTCAAGACACCAGAGAGCGCCGTCACTCCTAGGCAGATCGCCAGTCCCTTGGCTCGTATGCTGAATGGGAGAATCTCGGAGCAGTAGGCGACCGTCAAGCCAGGCCACGCGAAACCAGCGACTCCGTAGAAGAGGAAGATCATCGCCAAAACTGCGGATCCGGCGTCTTTGTTGCCTGTTTGGGCATACACTGCAGAGCATCTGAGATGGTCAATTCAAGTTATGTAACTGCTGGGACATTGCGGGGTTCATACCCAGTCCAAACACTGAAGACAACGAGCATCCCGACGGCAGCGATGAGAAAGAGAATTCTGCGGCCGAGCTTCTCGATGAAATAGACTGAAAAGCAGATTGCAACGAGAAACGACCAAATCTGTAGACCGCCGTTGAACAGGGATTGGGAGTTGGGCTCGTCGATGCCAACGGAACTCAGAATGTCGTGAAGATAGTACGAGACTAGGCCATTTCCTAGCAGAGTCACTTGTCAGTCAAGCCCGGGTTCTTCCAGAGGTATGCACATACCTGAACATTGAGAGAAGAACGATGTAAGCACAATGAGCATCAGTCTCTTGCGGTTTCCTGGTGTCTGGAAAAAGACCATCCACCCCGTCTCCGCTGCAAGCTTCTCAAGCTTGATGGTCTCTTGGATCTCGGCGAACTCAGCCCGGACGAATGGGTCATCGCGGTCTCCACTGGCGTGATACTGCCCGACATCGGAAGTCAGCAATCAAAGTACATCAGTGCATCTAACCTGCACTCTCCTTACCTTGACCAAGATCTCAAAGGCCTCGCTAGATCGGTCCTTTGAGCACAACCAACGAGGACTCTCAGGTAACGTGAATATGCCAACCAGTTGGAGCACCGGCATGAGGCATTGCAGAGCAACGGGAACCCGCCACGACACTTGACCGGTGTACTTAATCGTTCCGTAAACGGTCCAGGCGGCGACGATGCTTCCGACATACCAAAGGCTGTTATACATCACGGTGAGTCTGCCTCGGTGTTGGGGATAAGCGAGTTCCATGATCAGCAGCGGACCGGCCCCGATGGAGATGTTGGATCTAAGATGGCCGGTGGTCAGTAGCCATAACGGTAATTTGGTGTAATGAATGCCTGCGTACCCGAATCCCACGAGGAAACGACCTCCGATAAACATCCCTTCGTTGACACTCGGAACGGCTAGCCGATGTTAGATTTGCTCATGTCTACGCACAAGCGCAAGCAACCATAGTGCCTACACTGGATGATGACGCCGACGACAAGAATGACGATGCCAATAGCAGTTGCGATACGACGGCCATAGAAATCTGCAATGTACGGAGCTGTCACCAATGGAATATCAGCGGACAGAACTCTCTCCACGAATGATATTTCCCAACTGACAGAAGAACAGTGCACTGAAACCACCAATGTTGACAATGGCAGTGAAAAGGCCAAGAGTAGAGCCGGAAGGATGGTTGAAGTCTGGAAGTTCGAGAGTCAGTGGACCATTCAACGAAGCAGCACGGTATCGTAATTACAGGCTCGCCAATTCTCGATGGTCTGGAGACCATTCAAGAGACTCCCATCATATCCATTAATGGTGGCGCACAGCATCAGGATTGGCATCCTTATGTATAGGCTCCGCAAACCGGCGTGCTTATACCATGTTACCCGTGGAACCTCAAGGTGTGGAGGCTCCTCGAGATATTCCGAGTGCTCTTTGGTTGAAGTCATTCTGCTCCTGAAAATACAGAAATTGGCAGATGTGAATAGCAGCCCCGAGGTCTTGACGGCGGATTGTTTTGGTCTAGGGCCGCTGAGTTGAACGATGATGGGTTACAGGAAATTGGAAGCTCATGAGATTTACGCATGTCTTTTAAATCAGACGAGCCAACATAATATGGACATGGCCGCGAATAAAGGGTCTACAACTACACACTGACATTTCTATAAGAAGTTAGATATGATCGCCATTTACCGTATTCCTGGGAGGAAACCCCAGGTTCGTGGGGTGATTCGGGAACAAGAGACTGGGGTAAGTCGACCGAGCACATGTCTTTCATTCGTTGCGACCTAGTTCGCGGCTTCAGGACCAATCATCTTGACGTTTTTCCGACATCTAGGAGACTGGAATCATCACTTTGCTGGGGTTGCGGGATGAGCGCGCGCATGAGCTGGGTGGTGCGTTCCCCAACCTCTGTGGTGAGGGTAACGACATCCGGTCTAACCAGGAGCTAGGTCCGGTACGCTGTTAGCGCTTCTTTCAAGAAAAAGACGTCACTCAGGACGAGAAAACTAGTCCATCGGAAAGTGAGAAACTTGATTGGTCTTTTCCCCGATACCTGTGAAAGTCTATCCGCCACATAAGTAAGAAAGCCTTATCAAACCGCATATAGCATGACTTTCTGCGTGGTCTCCGAAGGCGCCATTAGATTAGGTTTCCATTTGGGTAGGTATATTTTCACAAAGTGAGGCGACCACGAGACTCATGGTACGATAGGCTTTTCCAGGCGTAGGGGATTGCTCTATCGTGCCATTTCATGTCATACTAATTCTCTTTCCCGTTCGTGACGAGGTCTCTCACATGACTGTATACGGGTTTCGACAGGGAGATGGTACGTTGCATTGCCAAGCCACAAAATTATTGACAACAACTAAAGTAGGTAGTCGAACTCATGAAGCTGTAGACTATAGGCGTCAGAGTTGTCTGTCTGAAACGAGGTATACCTTCCTTGCTGCGTGAGGGCCTCAGTTCGAGCCGAAAAACTATCAATATCGTAGTCCATACCCGATCTCACGTGTTGGATGTCTTTTTCTTCCAGAGGTAGTGAGTATTCAGTCAGAAAGCGTACCATCCATTCATCGAAATCATGTGTTCTGGAGTCACCAGACAGTAGGCAAAAGTTCTGAAATGTGGCAAGACGTTCGATCTGTAACACATCAGTTTCCGTGAGCTTGAGAGTGAGCCAAACTGAACGGGCACAAACCATTGGCGCTGTGTTTGGCCAATACTGTCGCAGTTCGACAATGGCTGCGAAGTTTGCGTTCAGGGCATCTCTCGCACTCTTGAGATCTGCCTCCTCGCCGAATAAGAGAGTATGGAGGAGCACCGATGACGAGACTACAGCCATATGTCCGACCGTAGGATAGACGACTTCACATCTCTGCTTACGACGGGCGAGTTTGACAAGGTTGCTGTACGCTGAGGCGTGGGACTTGCACCTACTATGATACAAGCTAGCCGCAGGCGACCTTGGTTCTTGAGAGCTGAGGAACCGGAAGTGAAGCAAGACGGAGTAGTGATGATACCCAAGATGAAGGGCCACGTATGGGCCTCCAGTCCCTCTGCCAATATGCCAGTCTAGCATTTCCTCTTTCCATTTGATGTTTTCGGGCAGGGACGTTTCCCAAGTTTCCAGCTGTCGAGACAGAGAGAGGATGCTGCTCTCAATGCTCCCCGCAGACATACTGCCGTTGACGCTGTGGCGATTGAGCTGTTGTATTGGACCAAATAGCTGTACCAGATAGATCTTGAACGCCCATATTCCCGGATGCCATGGCTTCTCTAATTGCGTTGCTTTTGGATCTAGGGACTCGAATATGGCCTCGTCCATGGGCAGGTCAACAGCAAGCTCTGTATCGCGAATCTGTGGCAACAGGCCGAGACTGGAAGACGACCATCGGTCGGCCATGAAAAGCGACCACCATATCCTCCTGTGAATCTCAAGATCGACCAGCCGTGTTCCGACAGTGGAGGTGCCGAGCTGCATGATGTGAGAGAGGCTGATGCCAGTGCCTTGTTAATTGTGAGTAAATGAATTCTATGGGCAAAATTACACCTGTCAGTCCGTACGATGGTAACTACTTACGGAAGAACAAAGCTTCTGAGGAAGGGTTCAAATGGGCTGCGCAGAGGTTCGCCATGAGGACACACGTCTGAATGTTTTCGACGCATACATTTTCCAAATTCGCCAGCAGCAGCCGTTTAGATTCCTCCATCAACCCAACCTCTAGGGCCCGGGTCTCATCATCGAGGGCAAACCGTGAGCCCATGCTGCATATAGCCAAGAGGAGAATCCTGCTAATAGACCCATCGTGAACCTCCTGCCGAAGTTTTGCTGGGTGGAACAGGCTATGCGGTCGACTGTGTAGCTTATCTAGGTAGAAGTCGACGAGAAGTTTGGCCGTGTGAAGTGGCAAGTCTATGCCTTCGGTCCTCGACGAAGTAGTCGTGGAGGTGTTTGACAACGACGAGGTCGTTTCAGGTCTTGGGAGCAGTGGCAGCGGCGATGGAGGAACGCGTGAGAGAGAACTTGCACACGGTAGGCTTCTAGCTCGGCAAGTATCGCAGGGTTCGCCTACTGCGAGGGTACGACGGAGGCATTTCCGTTTGCTCTCCCGGCACTGTCGACATGCTTTGGGGGGCTTCATCCGATCGCCAGATCAGACAGCGTGCGAGCGATACCATTCACAGACTCCACGGTGAATGACACTGTTGGAGACGGGAACATGCCCTCTATTTAGTTTCTCGGAAATGGACATCTTTCACTGGGCGGTGACCCGAAAACCCCACAAACCAACGTGTGGAGGACGCTGTTATGCATGAGTCGACGCCACTGAGGGGAAGCAAGACAGGCATGGCGCGATTCTTTACTCGTCAATCGACGCTTTGCTGTCTGGTGTACCGGCATATCCCCCTCATTCCTCGTATGTTTCGCAGATCCGGGAAGCTAACGACGAATCATCGGGTTATGAGCCAATCATCTTTCACAAACTTCGAAGAGCGTTCAACACTGCAGATCCATCCTCCTTCACTTGAGTTGGTGTGCTGTCACCCCAAATCCTGAAATAGCAAACATGAACATGCTTGATTTCTGTTCTCAATTCCCTCTCTCTTGCCTAATTCCCAAACCGCGTCGCTTCCATCTAGTCAGAATCTAGAGATTCGCCGAAGAAGACCGAACAAACACCACGATACAATGACGTTCCTCGACGCGACCCCTCAAGTCATCGCGAAGATGGCTGACCTTGGTGTCAACATCCCTCACCTCGTCCAAACGGATGGGTCAAAACAACTCGTGGTGAAGGGAGAGCCTTTTCTCGTGAGAGCCGGTGAACTTCAAAATTCCTCGCTATCGTCCCCTGAGTACATGGAAACCGTTTGGAAGAAAATGACCGATACGAATATCAACACCTTGCTCGGTAGCGTATCCTGGGAAATGATCGAGCCCGAAGAGGATAAGTTCGACTTCTCAGTGCTTGACGAAATCATCAACTCGGCACGGAAGCATTCCATGCACCTAGTTCTGCTTTGGTTTGGGTCATTCAAAAATGGTACGCTGCCCTGTTTCTTCCCTGTCCTCGAGTGACAGACTTGAGGATGATTGAGACTTACAAGCACAGGGCTGTCGACTTATACACCGACTTGGGTAAAGACAGATGACAAGAGATTCCCGCGAGTAAAGCTTCGCAAGGCAGGAGATCGTCTCGAGATAGGCGACGTTTTATCAATTTTTAGTGCCGAGAGCCGCAAAGCAGACGCCAAGGCTTTTGGCCGACTAATGGAACACTTGAGAGAGGTGGACGAGTCACACTCTACTGTTATAATGGTACAAGTTGAGAACGAGTGCGGTGTGCTGGGAGATTCTCGCGACGGCTCAGAGCTTGCGAATAAAGCCTTTCATGAATCGGTTCCAAGGGACCTCGTCCACTTCCTGTCTGCGGAGTGGGATCAGCTACACCAAGATATGCGAGAACAGAGCCTCACGCAATTTGATCACCAAAGTCCACACCTCGATGGAAGTGGCAGCTGGGAATCTGTGTTTGGGAGCAGTCCTCGGACTGATGAGTTATTCATGGCATACAATTACGCCCTTTACCTGAACGAAGTTGCCGCGGCTGGGAAAGCGGCTTATCCCATCCCACTTTACACCAACGTATGGATGAACTACGTCGGCGAAGACTCGGACAATGACTTTCCCGTTGTGGTGGGCGGCGGCGGCATGCCAGGGGACTATCCCTCCGGAGGCCCCGTGAGCAATGTCTTGGACGTATGGATGCGCTTCGCGCCAAAGCTGGACTTTATCGGGCCGGATGTCTATCTCAATGACTACGCCAGCTCTTGCTCCAAGTACAGGCATCGAAACCAGCCTCTATTCATTCCGGAGCAACGACGAGATGACTACGGTGCGCGTCGTATTTGGATTGCGTACGGCACTTACGGCGCTATGGGGGTTGCTCCCTTTGGTGTGGATACAATCGAGCCGGAAGACAGCCCCTTCACCAAGCATTACGGTCTGCTGAAAACTATCTCGCCCATCATTCTTGAAGCACAACGACACCCAAACACATCAGTGGGCTTCTGCTTCGATGAGCTTCCGGCAGATGCCGCCGGAAAGGACCCGAGCCCCGTCATCCGTCGCACCTGGGGAGACTTTGAGATCACCATAGAGCGGTGCTTCGTGTTCGGTAAGCCAGGAACAGGGGCTGGAATGGTGATACATCGTGGCGGAGGCACGTTCCTGCTCATCGGCTGGGGTTTCCAGGTCAGAGCAGAAGCATTGGGCCAGGACAAGAACTTCACTGGTATTCTGAAGTTTGAGGAGAAGATTGTAGAGGACCAAGAGACCGGTCGCTTGAAAACAAGTCGTGTGTTGAACGGTGATGAGACGAGGAGTGGCAAGTTCGCGATGATGCCTAACGAGCACCCAGATTACGGTGGCTTTCCCATCTCCGTCACCATCCCGGCCAGGACGATGATTGCAGAGGTTACTTTTTACTCTTTGTCTAACTAGATTTGGGTGGATTCATGGCACTGGATTGAAGCCCATAGTGGGTAGACTTCAATAAGATTCTTGAGTGCTAGCATTTGCCGCGCAAGACAGATCCAGTTCTTACGTACTTTGATATCACCATCGAAATGACAGCCGCGAGCATGAATCCACCAGCAAAGATCCAAGTCCCTTGAAACTCCACCTGCACATTTGCCGCCGTGTCCCCTTGCGGACGCTGCGCAGCACCCCCGATGGGATTGCCAATCAACGCGCCAAAGCTTGCGATGGTGTATCCCATGCCCATCCTCGTCCCATACTCTGACAAGTCGTCTGTCAAATTCGCAATCGTAGCAGGGGGCAAAGACACCATACCGCCCGAGACGAACCCGTAGACAATCGATATCGCAATCAGCCTCGGCAGGTCGGTCGCAAAGCGGAAGAAAAAGAGAATGACAGCCGAGCAAAGGCAGCAGGGAAGCATAATTGCCATGCCGCCGTACTTGTCAGCGAGCCAGTTGGGAACTAGACGGCCGAAGAGACTTGCAGCGTTCATGGCGCTGAGGATGTAAAAAGACGTGTCTTGATCTACGCCCAAACGGATGGCATAGGCATCTACGTAGAAAAAGGGAACGTAGACAGAGCCGATCATCAAGGCGAAGGCTGATTACTTGTTAGCGACTGCAGTGAGTCGAAGACCCGGTGGAAAGGGAACCAACCAATACAGAACGATATGTAGGGGACATCGCGGAAGTGCTCCAGGCGAAAGAGAGCTCCACGCCGCTTGAGATTGGGTCGAAGACGCATGATTGTAATACAAATCAGGAGGCTTCCGGTGACGATGAATGCGAACACCCGGACAGCCCAAGGAAAGCCAATAGATGCGATCAGACGTCTCTCTATGATGGGATACACGATTCCCGCTTGACAATTCATCAGTACTCGTGCTTGCGTATATCAAATCTCATGTTCTGTTCACAACTCACCTAGACTGCTTCCCGTAGCAGCAATGCCAGTCGCAACCATCCTCCTCTTGCGGAAGTAAAGAGGGATCACAGCAACACACGTCAACCCCAGCAACCCACTTCCTGTTCCGACGCAGAGTGCCTGTGCAAGAAGGATCTGCCAATACTTCGTGCACAAGCTCAGCATAAAGAGACCGAGGGACGTCATGGTAGTGCCACAAATGAGGATGAAGCGGAGATACCCCGCGTCGAGAAGCCAACCCGCGCAGACGCCGATGAGCATCATCAGAAAGATCTGGATGGATCCGATCCAGGAAATAGTCGACGGATTGACGTCTGGTAAAAGGTTGTTGGAGTAGTAGGCTTGGAAGACTCCGAATGAGTTTGACAGTCCCCTTGACCAACGTCAGCTTGAGTACTGCCGTACGAACTCTGGCCCCCGATCAAGTTCATCTCCCTCATGGTAGACCGGGATGCTTTCGACTTACCAAGTGTTGGCAAACAGAATCCAGCTTCCAAGAACTTGAAGCCATGCGACAAGTCCTTGATCCATGACGAGCTCTTCCTCGTCAACTCGAGCTACCTCACCGTCACTTTTCGGCGACGAGGAAAGTTGAATCTTCTCCATATCGGAGACCACCGTCAGCTGCGAGACAATCTTGGAGGCAACCTTCTGAGTCTCAGTCCTCGCCACTTCGAGTTACGGGAGGGCAAGGTAAAGTCAGCCTGGGGAGATCGTTTGGTAAGATCTGGCGAACATCAAATCTAGCGCTGAGGAGCTCTTAAAGCTGACTGGGCAATCTCAGCCGCCAAGGTTGGCGTTTCAAGCCGAACGTCTGCGTCGCATCCCGTCAGATTAGTGTCGGCTTGCCAACCAGGGTCGGCATACAAGAGCACCACTTGGTGGATCAAACGGAAAACGATCAAAGGCGTGCCTCTGTTGTGCGAGCTTCCCTTCTAGACCTCAGTCTACTAGATAAAGACCGGATCCCGAAATCGGGTGGAACGCACTCATAGACCCCTAGAAGCGACTACGCTGGGGTTGTGTGTGGGTAGAGCCGAAGATGAAAGCAGGATATGATATGAGGTCTCTCGACTCCGAGGGCTTCTTGCTTTCGAGCCGAGACATCCTATTAATCGGAAACAAGTATGTTCATCCTAGCCGAGAAATGCAAAACTGATCGCTGACTGTCTGTGGGTGCCCTCCCTTTTATGCTTGTGCTGCGATGGGCCTTCGGCTTGACTTGACCTTCGATACATCGGCTTCGGCTCCGGCTTCACCGCAGCTTGGAGAAGTGGATGACTGCAACTACAGCCAAAGAAAGGGTAGAGGACAATTATTGACTTGCATTCACGCAAGAACCTGGGAACCTAGTGGTCGGCGCCAGAAGAAGGTTGTGGCTTGCCACATGGTTTCAAGCATCACCGTCGATGGTTGGTCGATGTCATGCGAAAAGCAAAAATTCAAGAACCCGAAGAATGGCTGAACCAATCGCGGTGAGGATTTGAGCCTCACGCGGGGGTCGAACCCGCAACCTTGAGATTAAGAGTCTCACGCTCTACCGATTGAGCTAGCAAGGCGGGTCTTGTTTGATGACTTTCTGAGGCAAATTTGTGTCTTGTCAAGGCTTTTCGCGCTCCCGTGCGCTTTTTCGCTTTGTTGGCCCTCGGTTCTCTCTTCTTTTTTCTTTCCTCTCCTCTCAGTCTCGCCGAAAAGGCGCTCCCTTCTTCAAGTCGCTACTTTTCTGCAATTTTTTTTCTCTCATTTCTTGAGGATGTCTCTAATCACCTCGCGCAGTGTTTCGGTGCCCCTCTGGAGCAAGTGGCCCTCTCGCATATCCCCGGCTACGACCCCCCCAGGTAGGAGACTCCTTGTCATCTCCACGAATAGTTGAGCCGTCGGTGGCTGATATAATCGTGCGAAGAAGTCTTCTAGCTGCTCATCTCGTACCAGCCTTAGCTCAACCTTGTCGTCATTGTCCTTGCGGTAACTGTACTTGTTGTAATTGTATGTTGTGTCTTCCACCGCTCTTTGTACATCTTTCGTTGAGTAGGATTCCGGTCCGTGCAAATTGAAGATGTAGGGATTATGTCGCATATGCGAGCCTGCCGCGAGGGCTTCCTTTGCGCATGTTCGACCAACATCTTTCACCGAGACCTTCATCATACGTTTAGAACGGTATGTTTTTCACTGGGACCGAACTGTCCGGTAAAACTTACCATGGGTATTGCATAGTCTATGGGACACAGCACAGAAGAGAAATGTGGCGAATCATTATTCGCGGTCTTAAGTACTGCCGCCCAATTCTCCATGAAGTAGGCGCATCGAATAAAGACGACCTCGGGCGCCGCACCGATGAGGGCTTGTTCTGCCTCGTAATTCGTTCTTATCTCGCCCTACAAATAATCCCTTCAGCTATCTGCCTGCCATAGAGAACCTCCTTTCTTAACTTACCGTCCCATGCTCTAATTGAGCTCCTATGCTAGACACATATACTAAACGCTTCACCGAACACCCAACCCTGCTAATAGCAAACTTGACATTCGCTGCCATCTCCCGTGCTCTCGTTATCGGTTTGGACTCGGAGTACTGCGGAGGCGTGATGGATACGATGGCATCGGCACCAGCAAATTTGAGACTCGAAACATCGGCAACATCGCCCTTGATCGCCCGAAATCGAGGATGGTCCTTAAACCTTGCCGGTATCTTTCTCAAATCTCGATATACGCCTGTGACGTGTGGTTGTGAAGGGTGATCAAGGAGAGATTGGATCGTCGCCTGCCCTGTCTTGGGAGACGCTGGAACGACAAAGACGTTCATCGTTGCTGGTGATGAGGAGAAAGCCTCAGCACATTGAGCGCGAGCTTACGTCGGTCATGGCCCATTGACTGCTACTGGATTTAAGCTCCGGGGGCTCTTGAATACTATATAAAGCCTCGATGTCGTATGACATCACACCACAACGGTCTAGACTTGGGTCCATCGGTCGCCTGCATCTCCTGCATCCCGCCATCACGGTCCTCCCGATGCGTCAGTGGCTGTTATGTTTCACGCTCGAAAGCTTCCAGAGACCACCGTGAGTTTTCCATGTCAGCTGGGCCCAGAACATGGAGTTTCCGGCCCTTCCAGACCACCCCGCCTCGCAAAATGTCCTGACGCTTGAGCCAGGCGATGTCGGGTTGGCTCTCCGCCTCCGCATCTGCTACTTGTTTGACGGGCCATGTCAAAGGTCGTCCCAACTTATCGACCTATCACACCAGAAACATTAACGGCAACGGCTGACGCTCCGGTCTTAGCTACCCCTCGAACTAGTTGAGTCCATCTTCGGCCCTTCCCGGAGCGAACTTGAGCGAACTTGATCATGTCAGCCACACTTTACTGTATCTAGAGCTGAGGAGAACATAGATGGCTCTTGGTCTGACTTGCCGCATTGCATGTCCTTGAGGTAGAACATGCCCTCGAAATGAACACATTCAACACCCTTGTGAGCAGCTGATACTGCTTCCTCAAGGGTCTCACCCGTCGCGGCAACGGACAGGACGCGGCCGCCTGCTGTGACTAGTTTATCGTTGACCTGTTCGGTTCCGGCGTGGAAAATATGTACACCTGCATATGTTTGTTAGCGATGGACCATGGCAATTTTCTGTTCAGACTCACCTTCAGAGGTAGAGTCCAATCGGATTAGATCGCCCTTCCCGTATGATTCCGGGTAGCCCTCTGCCGCAACGGTGATATTGCAGGCAAATCCTGCAAGAGTGTCCAGCTTGATGTCACCGAGTCTATTCTCCACACAGGCGAGGATAATCTCAGGCAAGGCTTCGTCTGGAAGCAGAAGCACCATGCTCTGCGTCTCTGGTTCTCCGAAGCGCGCGTTATACTCAAGCACGTTGGGACCTGAGGGCGTCATGATGATTCCCGTAAAGAGCTTACCGTTGAATGGTCTCCCTGTATCCCTAGATTAGCGTCAAATGTGATGCCGATACTTTGTTCAAACTTACTTCCTAGCTCTTTTCCAAGGCCAACAATAGTCGGCAGGATGATTTTCTCTTCGATTTCTGCCATCTGCTCCTCGGTCACCGAAGGCACATGTGAAAATACCCCCATGCCGCCAGCATTCAACCCCTTATCACCATCGTGAGCCCGCTTGTGGTCTTGACCAGGCGGCAGAGACAGGATCGATGTTCCATCAGTGAAGGTAAGAACGCCGATCTCGTAATCCTCGAGGTAATCCTCGATAATGACCATCTCCCCCGCGTCACCAAACTTGTCCTTGAGCATTATGGCTTCGAGGGCTCGCTCTGCCTCTTCCGTGGTCTCAGGCAGGATAACACCCTTGCCAGCTGCAAGGCCGTCCACCTTGATGACCACTCTGCGGCCCAACCTTCGCACATACGACTTAGCCTTGTCGCAATCAACCTTGCCGAACGTTTTGTAGGTCGCGGTTGGAATCCTGCGTCTACACATAAAGTATTTGGCGAAGTCCTTAGAGCCTTCGATGATGGCCGCCCTCTTACTTGGGGCAAAGCAGCGTATTCCATCTGCCTCTTGTTAGGCCATACTTCCTCACATGATCCAAAATGACTTACTGCTCCGGAAGTGGTCTCCCATGCCTCCAACAATGGCGTCGTCTGGGCCGATGATAAGGAGGTCGATTCCAAGACTCTTTGACAACTCTACGAGGCCATTGCAGTCGTCAACAGCTACCTCACGGCAATTTGAGGCTTTCGCCAGGGCTTCGGTGCCTGCGTTGCCTGGCAGAACGTAGACATGCTCAACTGACTGTGACCGAGTGAGTTTCCATGCAAGGGCATGTTCACGGCCGCCCTTTCCGATTAGGAGGATCTTGATTTTGAAGTGCTTCGCTAACGCCACACTCGACCTGGGCGTTTGGCGATGATCTTTAGAGTAAGATGTGGAGGCTTTTGCACTGGGAAAATATTCCGAGAACGAATTCCGCAGTGTGCAGGAATGAATTGCGCTTTATTGGTCAGATTCCGGGGCAGCAGTGTGCAAGTTAAAGTAAGTGGCCCCTCAGGTGGGAGTTGTTGAAGATTGAGATAATCTCGCGACAGCAACTCAATGGAACTCAAAAGTCACCCGCGGAGGACCACCACGATTGAACCTCACTTTCTCCGTAACCTTTCCCCACATCAGCTCTTCGTCGACCAAGTAGCAGCTTCCAATCAGCAGTCGATGATCACCTCTTTGCCGTGCGATGAACGGCATCCGCCCCCCGAAAAGAACCACGACCTCGTCCCCAGGCTGCATCATCTTGGGTCCAATGCCCACACGGCCATCACGGGTCGCAAACACCTTTCGGTTATTCAAGTAGGTGCGCACCCCTGCTATAAAGGTATAGAGCTTGTCCTCTCGATCTGGGTTCCCAAACTCCATCGCCGTCGGCGGGAGACCGAACTCAGCCACCTGGGCGGTGAACGTCTCCGCCAAGTCTTGAGCCTCTCGTTCGAGCTCAGCGTGAGATTTGTGAGTGCGGTCGTCGAATAGCGGGTTCAAACCGCCTTGATTCTTGGTGAGGAGGTGACTGTAGCCAATGATGGAACCCAGAGCACCAGCCAGGATGGCTTTACAGAATGCCACGTCCAGGAGGCTGTTGTCTCGATACTTTCTCCCGCATCTAGGAGCGATCGGTAAATCGAAAAGCTGTTCCCAAGCCTGCACGATAGCTTCTGCAGTAGCTCGAGACCCAAATCCAAAGGCAACCGATTCGCTCGTTTGCTGTACCACATCGACGTGGTATCCATCCAATGACAGAACTTTTGGCCGCAGGGGATCGTCGCGGACTGGTATATCGTGAAGCTCAGCAAAGTAACGGAAATGTCCATCACACAAGCCAGCGAGGTAGGCCCCCTTGAAGACGCAACATGTCCTTGGGTCAAACCACTTTGGAACCCAAGAAGGATAGTCTCCAAGGCTAGGGTCCTCATCATGCTGGACGTGGTCGAGTACGTCCAGAATCCGAGGCTGCTTGCGCAGGAGAAACCTCGTCAGATCGCAGTATACCAGCACTGTCTCCCTCTTGTAGTCTGGCCGCAGAGCTCTCGGCCGGCCGAAGTTGAGATCCGGAGCAAGACCATTGACAAAGTTGTTAACCCGCGTCAAGCCTCGACGAATCAAGCGAATGCGCCAACTATCATTGTTGCCCTGGATCTGCGTCAACGCCAGCACGGGGTTCAGCCCCTCGTCGCAAATACCGAGGAGGGAAAACACCTTGTCTCGATCATCCGTCGCCTGCAACGTCCGCGTCAGCTCCAAAAGTGAGAGAAATGATCCAATCGAGCCCTCGACCTCGGGCTGACCGAGAAAGCTGTTGGGCTGCCGTCGCATGAGAATCAGATTCCACAACTGGTAGGGCTGGTCAATGACGATTTCGCTCTTCCAACCCGCGAGCACAATCAACGAGGCGATCAAATCAAAAAAGGACATTTCCAGGTCCTCAATCTTGGCAATCGCCCTTGAAGATGCCACCACCTCTTGCACGCACCAGCAACGGTTGAAGTACTGACGCTCAAAGACCTCATTCAGATGGATCATGCACGTCTCCGGTAGGTCTTCAACCATGCTGCTCGTCAGACCCTGAACGGTATCGGGGTCGAGATGCCCGCCGTCAGGTCCAGTAGCCGCCGGATGAGTGAACTCTCTGATCCTCGCGAGCCTCTCCGCGGCCTGAAATGCTTCATGGGTACCGGAAGTCTTGAGACCGAGCCATACGACGACGCGGGCAGCGTATTTGTAGACCAGCCTCATGTACTGCACCTGCCGAGCACGCTCGTCCAGGTCAGACTGGTCAATACAGAGTGCATCAACCCATAGCCTGCGGACCTGGTTCGGCAAGCGCAGAAAGCGCAGAGCATCTTCTAGGTTTGGCTTCATGGGCATGGGACGGCCTTGCATCCAGATGTAGTCCCTTGGCTGTTCTGTCGGTTTTCCCCACGTGTAAGACAAAGCCTCGTAAGGAGGCGCATTCTCGATGTCGACGATTTCTAGATGCGCTTCAAAGGGGTCTTCTCCCGAACCTGAGTACAAGAATAGAAGTCGGGTGAATGAAGGTGTGCGACCCTCTGCTGCAATCGGTGGCAGAGGTTGGTATCGATACGTGCTCTCCCGTTCCATTGCGCCGTTCTCTTAGAAGCGGACGATGCTCTTGGGTTCAGGTTTGAATATCAGCCTGCTATATGCGGCCACCTTGTGAGCCAAATCGTAGATAACTCTCGAACCGTCGAGAGTGCCATCACGTGCGACGTTCCTGTTCAAAAGCCTCATTACTAGAATCGGATACAATTCGTCCGGTTTAGCAGGGGTCACGATGGAAGTTGCCAATCAATTGAGGGCCAGACCTCAGCCGCTCGCGCTAGCTAGACACATGCCAGGCAACCATGGCTGCCAAGAAGACACGAGATGGTGTGAAGCTGTTGCTAAATATGCGGTGGTACCTCAGTAGGGTTGTTAATACAGTATGCCATCCTTTTGTGGCCGCGTGAATGCTGGAAGGTTTATCAGAAACGCCTCTTTTGTTGAGCGTAACGTGCCATCAAACTCCTAGCTCTATGAGAGCTTTCTCCGCATCCGACTTTTGGGTATCATTACAGCGAAAAGAATAGTTGCAGTGTCATATGTAGCCCGTGATACGCCAATGCCCTCGCCCTATAGCGATATGTCCAGCTTAGCTAGTCAAGACTAGGGCTCATTCGAGTATCAGAATCGATAAGTCGGCGTGTGGTTAATAAGCCGATTCCATCTGTGCCTCATCGAATCTCAGGTTCCTTCATGAAATCCGGAACGGACAAGCCAGCCTCGAGAACGGAGAGATCCCAAGGGTCTGCGAATTCCTCGTCTGATTCCTCACTCACAGCTCGCTTCAGGTCTTTTGTCAGTGACATACTTGTCACATATTCAAGAGGGTCAACTTACGCGGTTTGACATGTCCGCATCAATGCTGGGGGTGTCCGTGTCCGCAGCATAGATCTTGATGGAACGGAGGTGCGTATCCTTGCCGTTTTGATGATTCTCAAGTATCTGCATTTGGAACACATAGGAAACCAACGTATTGCCGTCGGGGCCGCCACCGGCGCCGTCGACTGGAACAATCTGCCAGCCAGAGGGTGTCGAAAGCTCCATTGTGGCAAATTGAATGAGGTTGTTCTCGCTGGTACCAGACTTGAAGATGATCTTGGTTGGCGTATAAGATTCATCTTCATTATAGTCTACGTAAAAGCGAATATCTCTGATGCCAACTCGCTTGATGAAGTAGACTGTAAGCTTGTGCGGCTGAGGACCGTCGGATCTATCTTACTGTCAGCAAAGGTGTGCATTATTTTTGGAATAAGTCGTCGGGTGGACGCACTGCCAATAGGTTTTCAAGCTGTCGTCGCGAAGCTGGTCGACGCCGTTTCCCTGCTTGTGGCTGCTGACGGTGAACTTCCCCAGGTTTGAAATCTCCTTCAGACCGACGGCAAGGGGGTCGAACTCGGGCTCATCTTGGTGGTCACCGCCTTGGTCACCGTTCTCTCCGTCCTCAACACTAGTGTCCGTGCCAGAGATCTCGCCCAGGTCGTCGAGTGGCATGCTGATGCCCTCCTCGTCAGAATACTCCGGGATGGGCTGGCTTCGTAGATACTCCTCCATGTTGGCGCCAGCTCTCATGGCCTCCCAGTCAACGCGTTGCGGCGGGAATGCCTCGCCGTCATCAGAATCTTCTTCGTCTCGATGTGAGCCACCTAAGGGGTGAATGAGTCAGCAGTGTTGTGATGATAAGCTAGAAGTGAAACGGTCAAGATCCATGGCTTGGTTGCTACTTGTCAACCGTCCGAAGTCGATGGCCAGGGCCAGAACATGGACCAGGCGGGTGTCATGCGGCCCCCTGGTCTAATCTCCCGCACTGGGCGTCTAATCGACTGGAAAGGACATAGAAGACTATTTTCCCCGCAGTTCTACAACGTCTTTGTGCAAGAAGTGCAAAACCAAGGAATTTTTCAAAGCAATACAAGACTTGCGCAAAAACATGCAATGAGGAGCCAGCAATTCTCATCAAACGGTAGTCGAAATGAAACCCCTCCATGGAGAGACCACCACCCCTGTCAGACGCATGCAACTCGAAGCGACATCGAACAAATGACCATTCCTTCTGAGCTCGCAGGGCTGAATGGTTCAATTTCACAAGAGCAATGCCCCTCGCTTCGAATACGCCGAGTACGTCGAAGCGCTGGTGGTGTGTCGTATGCCAGGCAGTAGCTGCGACTTGTGGAATACAAGCTTGAACTTGGAATTGAACGTCTTTGACGGGAAGAAAAGTATGACCAACCATTGGGACCAAGAGCTCTTGTTGTCCGGCGGTCGTAATAGTCGCCCGTCCACTGGCTGCTAGGTTCAGTATCGAGGTCGAACCCGTCCTGGGTGAGCTGCTCGGGACTCCGCAGGTCAGGCCGCGGGCGGCCGCCATTAAAGTTGCCCCGCCGTTGGTCGTCCATTTCCGTTCACCAGCTCAGGAGCGGCATTGGTGTATGAGATTGACGGCCACGGCGCTTTCGCGGGAGAGCATGCGTGGTGATGCTGTTGCTGCGTTCGCTGCTGAGAACCACGTGGATCCACCGAGGCTTGTCACGTGCTCGCTTGTCGGTGTAAACTCCCTCACCGGTTCACCGATACACTATCGTCACAAACAGTTCCTTTGCGGATAGTCTACCAGCAATGGTAGCATAGACATGGCTAATAACCTGCAGTGTCTCTTGAAATAGTTTTCTTGAGGTTTCATTGTGGCTTGAAACACATGCAGAGTAT
The DNA here is from genome assembly GCF_030913485.1 of Colletotrichum godetiae. Taxonomy (NCBI): domain Eukaryota; kingdom Fungi; phylum Ascomycota; class Sordariomycetes; order Glomerellales; family Glomerellaceae; genus Colletotrichum; species Colletotrichum godetiae. Next base: position 251,230 of record NW_026851289.1, on the reverse strand, counting down.
GTTTGTTGGTGGTCAGAGACCTAGAGTTATCAAGCGACTCTATCCCAGATGGCAACATACTTGCCAAAGACATTTGCCTAGTTTCGTGAGGGGTTGCCCGACTAGAAATTGAGTCCTTCCGTGGGAAAGCTCCAAGCGATTGGTGGGTGGTGATCTCGGCCCCAGATCTTGCATTTCAGCTGAAAACATCGCTTGCTTTTTGCATGGTCTAGACTCAACGTTACCCCGACTTCGTGTGAGCAATCTACTTGACAGCCTCCTCTGCTAGAAAAACCTCCTTCCTCATTGGAACTAAAGTATTGAAGAGACTAATGCATCCAAAAGCCTCGGTGTATCTTCATGTTGTCCTATGTAAGCGCTCGTGCAACGACCTATTCGATTATTTTCGTACATCTCGGGGTTGTTGCCCAAATAACCAACCATTGACAGAAACAACCGATGGTGAGGTTGTCGTCTCACTTGAGAAACACATAGTGAAATCTACATTAGCCCATGTCTCTGCGATTTAGCTTTTGATCCTGAGTGCTGCACCTCAGTGGCAAGTCGCATGCAAAACGTCAGCCGGTGAGGAGGGTATCGTCCTTCACGATGTTACCAGCAAGCTACAGGAACTTTTTGTCCAGTGGCTTGCATTCGAGACCTGGGCCGTTTCTCTTCGACCGCACCTTGACTCTTGCCGTCGCTAAATATAACGCTCTACCGCGAGTCACCGGTCTTAACTCTGGTGTATAAAAGGCAAGAAGCACTCGGGAGAACATGTCAAATTTGAAGCAAGCAGAGCAACTCCAATTACATCCTCTCTTCTTCTTTACATCTCAACATTCGATCATCAGCAACTATGAAGGTCTCCGCACTCATTTCAGCTCTGTTCGCCCCCAGTGCTCTGGCGGCTATCGGAAGCTACTGCCACGACAGCAAGGTCTGTTCTGTTCTCCAGAAGATGTCGGTGGCATCCCCTAATGTCTATTGATCTTGCATAGGGCAACTACGGAACCTGCCAGAAGACCTCCAAGTGCAGCTCTCTCAACGGCTACACCAAGACCAACCTCTGCCCCAATGACCCGGCCGATGTGAAATGTTGCTTCTACCCAGACTGCAACAGCAACGGGTACTGCCAGAAGGATACCCTCTCTTGCAGCGGCTCATACTCCACGTGAACCCACCTTACCCAGTTATTCACCTCACCAATCTCGGAATAAATGGCTGATACTTTCATGACATAGTGGTGACTGCCCTGGTCCCTCTAACTACCGTGTAAGTATTCGTCCTCTATTACACGAGTTAGTGCTGAGTTTCAACAGTGCTGCAACGTCAGGAAGCCGCCCATCTGCGGCAGAGGCGACAGGAACAAGCGTTGCATTCCCCTCTGAGTGCGGTACAAGGTGGACTGGACGAGAACAATTATGTAGTCAAATTGAATAGCAGACGTGCTTTACCGTAGGGGGTTACCTGCTCGAACACACAAGCGACATGTGCTTGCCACCTACGCTAGGTTTGTTCATCATTATCCATTCAGTGATTTGAGAGATATCGCTATGTGAAGAGCAGGGTATATGTAGTTGGAAAAGGCGCTGGATGGAGGGCAGATCACACTTGACGGGTGGGGAGCAGTAGTCAAACTCAACAAGCAATTACATTGCACTTTTCCTGCCAGTAGTAAAAGAGAAACTATGCCCATCCAATGATCAGACCATAAAAACCCCCCAGGTCCATCCCAAAACGCCGGCCAGAGAGATCAAGGTATCATACAGCGCATTGAACAATATGTTTATGCACATGAGGCCCAAGTGCCGTCTATGAATAAGAAATGCGACGCCGCTTGGCTTTCTAAGCACCAAGGGAGCTGCGCTTCTTCTTCAGCTTCTTCTCCTTCTTGGGCGTCTCATCATCTTCGTGCTTGCGCTTCTTCTTGGTGCTGTCGGTTGCCTTGACGGGCGTCTCATCGGCCTCGTCCTCGGCCTTCTTGAGCTTCTTCAGCTCCTTCTTGCTGAAGACGACGGGTGTGCCGTCTTCGCCAAGCTGGACGTCACCGCGCTCGAACTTGCGCTTGAACTTGGACACGCTGATGCCAGCGGCCTCGGCGAAACGCTCGTAGTCCTTTTCGCTCAGCTTCGCCGGTGTGCCCTTGACAGCCTTGCTTGCCTTGACGGGAGTCTCGGCCGCGGCGATGGAAACGCGCTTCTTCTCCTTCTTCTTGTCCTTTTTGCTCTTCTTCTCTTCTTCGCTGGCGTCGTTCATCTCGGCGTCCTCGTCTTCGCTGTCGGCGTCCTTCATCTCCTCGTCGACGACTTGGATAAGCTTCTTGGACTTGCCGTTGACCTCGGTCTCAACACCGTCGGCGTCGGCGTTGTACTTGCGAGAATCCTTCAGGCTGAAGCCACCGGGAGCGGTGAGCTGACCGTCAGGGCCGACACCAACACCCTTAGGGAGGAGGGGCTTGCCCTCCAGCTTGCGGAGGAGGTTCTCAAGCTTGATGCGGCTGGTGAGGCCGAGGATGCTGCGCTCCTCCTCATCGTCCTGGTTCTCGGTGTCGCCGAGAGCGTCGACACGCAGACCAAGGGCAGTCTTGGCGGCGAGGGAACGGGCGATCTTGCCCTTGTTCTTGCCAGTGGCCTGGCCAACGAGGGAGGAGTGGTAGATGATACCGTACTTGGGTGTGTCGTGCTTGGTCTTGAGAGCGCGGAAGAGCGCCTTCTCGGCACCGTAGATCTGGATGGTGGAGGAGGGAGCCTTGGCGAGGGAGATGAGGGAGCCAGCGTGGGCGATCAGGCGGGCACCGACGAGGTAACCAACAAGAGCAGTCAGGTTGGGGGCGAGGGCACGCATGCGGGACTCCAGGTAGGTGGAGAGGGAAGTGCGGTACTCGGAGTAGGTGATGACCTGCTGGGCCAACAGTTGGATGTTCTCCAAATCTTCAGGGGTCATCTCAGTTCCCATGGAAATCTCTGCGGCAGTCTTGACAGGGCCCTCAAGCTCCTCGGGGAGAATGTCGGAGAGGTCGGACTCGGCAAAGTCCTGACGCATGCCAACGGCAACGACGAGACGGGCGTACACCAGGTTGTCGTTGAGGATCTTGGCAAGCTCGGGGAAGTGCCAGCCGTACCATTCCTTGGTGCGCATGGCGTAAACGTTGAGCTCCTTGTCGAGATCGTCCACCAGCTTAATGGCCTGAACAACCATGGCGTCGACCTTGTCGGCGGAGAACTTGAGCTTGTGTCGCGAAATCGAGTGCGACAGACCAAGGGCCATGCGGTCCATGGTCTCGGTGGTGAGGCCAGGAATCAGGGAAGAAAGGTTCTCGCGAACGGCACGGAACAGGTCCTGGGAGGCGGCATCTGAGACAGCCTTGATATCCAAGTCGGGGAGCTTGCCAATGGCAGTACCGAGCTTGAGGTCGGCAACGGCGAGGGTAGCCTTCTTCTCGTCCTTGATCTCCTTGAGCAGGTTGGCGAGCATTGGCGGGACACGACCCTCCTTGAGACCGGCAGCTTCCTCGACGGCGACGGCGGAGCTATCGAACTTGACGAAAGTCTTCAACTTGAGCCTTTGCAAAAGTTAGCCTTGATTGTACTCGAGGCCAGCGGTCTAATTCGCGGCTAGGAACACGAGTTTGCTTGTACACATCTGCGCTGCTGCGTGCTACTCGTGGAGACTGGCTGCAATTGAATATTGTGGGAGCGCGACTTACATCTCGTTGATCTGCTCCGAAGAGGTCGGCCCAGTGGTGAGCTCATCGCGCTTGAGAAGCTTCTTGTCGGCAGCCTTGAACAGACCGTAGCTATTCTTCGCGTTAGCTTTCCAATTGCTACCACATTTTTTTTTCTCTAGTTCTTTTCCGAATGGAAAACTTACCCTGCCGGCGTTTCGGCGAGAACGAAGAGAGACATTGTGAAAACCGTCGATGCTCTTCAAATCTGGCCAAATTGGTCCCTCGGGTAAAATCCTCCGCGCGTGGGTGTGAACGTTGTTGTCGGCGGAGGCAGGTTTCCAGCGAGCGGATTGATGGTTTGGAAATATTTTTTTCTGAACCAAACCAAGCTCCACCAATTTTTTTTCGATGGCTGCAAAGCCTTTGGGCGGGTCCCCACCCCACACACCAATTGGCAAGTGGGATGACTCGGAGCGCGTAAAATCTGTTTTGCCGAGAAAAGCCGCCTCCGGTGGTCTGTGCGCTGCTGCAACTCGTAATGGCTGGGTGGACTTGCCTTGGCCGGCCTTGCTGGGACCTTGGAGCTGGTGCAGAGAAGAGAGCGAGGAAGCGTAAGGTAAAGTCAACGACCACAGCTGTCTCCGTTTGCGCCTCCACCAGACCGGCGTCACCACTCCAGTCGCCTTCGAATCGAATAATCCACTACACAGCCAAGATGGAGGGCCTATTCTTCAACGTCAACAGCGGGTATGTTCTGGGGTTATGATAGAGATAATCTGGTGGGTGGCTAGCTAACACGATGCAGCTACATTGAGGGCATCGTTCGTGGATACAGGAACGGCCTTCTTACCGGCTCCAACTATGCCAACCTGACGCAGTGCGAGACCATCGACGGTGAGTGTTTCTATGTGCTCCGGTGCGATGCATGTCTAATACGGTTCCAGATCTCAAGTTGCAACTCGGTCCTGCGTACGGCGACTTCCTCGGCAACCTCCCTCCCAACCCCTCGACATCAGCTCTGGCCGCGAAGACGACCGACAAACTTGTCTCCGAATTCCGCTATGTTCGCGCCAACGCCGTCGGCTCCCTTGCCCAGTTCATGGACTACCTCACCTACGGCTACATGATCGACAACGTTGCTCTGCTGATTACCGGCACTCTGCACGAACGAGACACCCGCGAGCTTCTTGAGAGATGCCATCCTCTCGGCTGGTTCGAGACCATGCCAGTCCTGTGCGTTGCGACGAACATTGAGGAGCTTTATAACAGTGTTTTGATCGAGACCCCGCTTGCCGCCTACTTCAAAGGCAGTCTTAGCCACCAGGATCTCGACGAGCTCAATATCGAGATTGTCCGAAACACGCTTTACAAGAACTACTTGGAGGACTTCCACAACTTTGTGAACACCCACCCTGATATGGCTGGCTCACCGACAGCTGAGGTCATGTCAGAGATCCTGGAGTTCGAGGCCGACCGCCGTGCCATCAACATCACCCTCAACTCTTTCGGCACGGAGCTTAACAAGAATGACCGCAAGAAGCTGTATCCCAGCTTTGGTAAGCTGTACCCGGAGGGGACCTTGATGCTCTCTAGAGCGGAAGACTTCGAGGGCGTCCGTCTTGCAGTTGATGGAGTTGGCGATTACAAGAGCTTCTTCGAGGCAGCTGGTCTCGGCGGTGGTCCCTCTGGCCCGGGTAACCAGGGCGGCGGCTCAAGCTCCGACGGCAAGAGCCTTGAAGATATGTTTTATCAAAAGGAGATGGAGATCTCCAAGAGCGCCTTCACTCAACAGTTTAGTTTCGCCATCGTGTATTCGTGGGTGAGACTCCGCGAGCAGGTAAGAATCGAAATCCCTGAACATGAGATAGACAAAGCTAACGACAAGCAGGAAATCCGCAACATCACCTGGATCGCCGAGTGCATAGCTCAGAACCAGAAAGACCGGATCGGCAACTACATTAGCGTGTTCTGAGTTTAATGTTTTGCAGTCCTGTTCTGTTAGTTTTGTAGAATACCAGTTTCATCGTTTAATGGCAGGTCACAATGGCGCAAGGAGGGAGCTCAGGTTATGACGTGGAGATCAGCATCTTTACCGATCGCTATAGTGTACATAAAGGACAATTACAAGTCTTAGTTTTACACGTGTCTACCTTTTTCCCGCACCTGGCTCGCCTAGAAGCTGATCTGCTCCTTGTAGGTCGCCGGTGACAGGCCAAGCTTCTCGAGCAGATGCGTCCACCGCCCGCTTCCTCTCTCACTACGCTCCATGTACTTGAGAAGCTTTTGCCGCCTATGGCACAAGACTCTCAAGTTTCTCTTGTTGTGCTTGTCCTTGTAACCGCGGTTCTGTGACAGCTCTTGCGAAAGCTTCCTGATCTTGGCGGTCAGAATGGCAACCTGGACCTCTGAGCTACCAGTGTCGGGGCCACCTCGAATCGGCTTCTTGGGGGCTTTGGGGTCCACGAGAGTAGACTTGGGCTTCTTCGTCAGGAACTTGTCGGTGTTGTGCCGGCCAAACTCCTGGACGCATCTCTTGATGTTGGTGTGGAGAAGGATCTTTGAGTTGGCATTGTCCATGGACAGGATACGCTGCAGAGCCTCGACTGCCTTGGCGTGGTTCAGCTCATGTTTCTTATCGGCCAGTGCTTCCATTGCAGGGTCTGCCAGCTCCCTGATCTCCGACTTTACGGGTTTCGTCAAGATGTAGGCCTTTTCTATGACTGCTTTGAGCTCCTTCTCGTCGACAAGGTGATTGAGAAGCCCCGGCGAGGTGGGCAGAGGGCGAGGGTCGGCAATGATGTTTCCATTGTCGTCCTTGACGGTCTTCGTTGTGGGCGCCTGGCCGGCCGAGTCGAACGACTCGACGAAAGGGGTCGGGATACCGTGGATCTGGTCACCCCAGCTCGCATCCTTCGTCGCCTGAATCTCGCTCTGTCTCTTCTGGTTGGCGGCCTTGCGCTGTAGGGCCTGTTGGTGCTTGTACGGGTCCTGCTTTGCTTTGCGCTTCTTTTCGCGCTGGGAGAGGTTTGCGGTCTGGATGACGGGGAGGAAGCTCGGAGTCGGTCTAGTAGCTGGGCGTAGGCACACTATTTTGACCAATTAGCTTTTTAATTGCCTCTTATATTCCTCATGCAAAGTCTGAAGCTTACAGCTAGCTGTGCCTAGCCGTTGCAGGCTCTGTAATCTGGGAGGCATGGTGGCAGCAGTTTCCCTTCAACGCGATCATCGACAATGGGAACCATAAAATTTCCTAGGTAGACTCTAGGTGGTCCCGTATCTGGGCCTGACTGCTGCACTCCAATGGCGACCGGCCCGTTCGTCCTCCGCTGCACATCCCCTGGGAGTGGATGCACCTCCAAAGGAGGACTAGTGGCTGTCAAGCCGTCACGTGAGCATGGAGTCCAAGGAAGTACGTATTCTAGCGGGACCTCAGATACGCTTGGACCACCAGGGCCTAGCGAGGGCTTTGCTAGAGACAGCAGCTGCCCACCCACCCACGGATTCGAGACGCACAACTGGGCGAACTTTTTTTTCGAGGATCGCGAAATCTTGACTTTCTTCCCTTTCCGCACCACCACCGTTCGACACCGTCTCCCCGTGGAAGAAAGACCGAAATTGCCCAAGATGGCTCCCGCTAACCTCCCCTCGATCTTCAATGCCACCTCCCAGGACATTGAGATGCTGCTTGCAGCTCAAGCCCACCTGGGATCCAAGAACCTCCAGGTTCACATGGAGCCCTACCTGTGGAAGACCCGTGCCGACGGTGTCAACGTGATCAACGTTGGCAAGACCTGGTAAGCAAAGAAAGCGACGCGAAGGAGAGGCTTCTTGTGTCTGTGGAAATCTTGGGAAAAAGAACACGAGGGGACCTCTTTGCGCTCTTCAATTTGCGCCAGCGCAAAAACCCGCTGACTTTTTTGCGCGCCCTCCAGGGAGAAGATTGTCCTCGCCGCCCGCATCATCGCTGCCATCGACAACCCGGCCGACATTTGCGTCATCTCTGCCCGTCCCTACGGACAGCGTGCCGTCCTCAAGTTCGCCGCCCATACCGGCGCCGTCGCCATTGCCGGTCGCTTCACCCCCGGTTCCTTCACCAACTACATCACCCGCTCTTTCAAGGAGCCCCGCCTCATCATCGTCACCGACCCGCGTACCGATGCCCAGGCCATCAAGGAGGCTTCCTACGTCAACATCCCCGTCATCGCCCTCTGCGACACCGACTCCCCCACCGAGTACGTCGACGTTGCCATCCCCACCAACAACAAGGGTCGTCACTCCATCGGTCTCGTCTGGTGGATGCTCGCCCGTGAGGTCCTCCGTCTCCGCGGCACCATCTACAACCGCGAGACCCCCTGGGACACCATGGTCGATTTGTACTTCTGTATGTGGAACCCCCCTATAAGCAAGCTCTAAGGATTGAGAAAACTAACACGCGCACCAGACCGCGACCCCGAGGCTGAGGCCGAGGAGAAGGTCGAGGAGGAGAAGCTCCCGGGCGTTGAGGAGGAGGGTGTTGCCGCTATTGAGTCTGGCTTCCCCGCCACCGGCGACTGGGACGCCCAGGCTCCCGGCTTCACCGGTGCTCAGGCCGGTGCCAACTGGGACGGTGCTGGTGACGAGTGGGCTGCCGCTGGCGCTGCTCCCACCGGTGACTGGGCCGCTGCCGGCGACGCTGCCGCCGCTGCCGCTGCCGCCCCCAAGGAGTCTTCCTGGTAAACTCCTTCTTCCCGCAACTCAGGTGTCGGTATGACACACGATACGAGAGGAATCCACCCGCCCAAACCAAACCTACAAACGCATCGTTCATCGAAGCACGATGTGTGCGATATCCACAAAACGGCGGAACAGCAAATGGTCATGGAATGGTAGATAAAAGACTAGCGGAGTTTTTTCCTTTATGATCTCGCTGGTAGCAATCTTGGGGGGCAAAAAAAGGGAAAAAGGGTCAACTTGGTCTGCACTAATGAGGGAAAGATACTCGAACCAAAAAACATTGTGAAATAGTCGGCAAACCACCAATTGTTTGTGATGTCGTTTTGGGGAGAGGGAAAGCCCTGTGTGGCCAAAAGGGGTGGACTTAATCGTTATCCCGCCCATTCTTTGAACTGCTTCTCCTTGAGAGCTTCTGATCGAAACAAATCATGAAATGTCTGAGGACTCGGAAGAAAGGTGTACAGACTTTGCTTCGAAATACCACATCCCCGTTGAAGCCTCACCTTCGATCCGTCCCGCGTCCGAGTGACTTAGCTTTTTATCCATTGCCGCCCTTGTTCCCCCAACTGACATGCTTTATCTTTCATTCATTACCTTCTGGAGGATCGTAACGTTCGATGTCGCGGCCCTTATCATCCTATCCCTGGCTAAGGTCCTTTTCTCCTTTGGCCACTGGAATGAGGACTAATCATACCCTCTCCCGCTCTCGGGTAGTCATGATCGATTCGATTCTTCATGTTCATTTTCACCACCAAGGAAGTGTCAACCTTGCTAAAGGCCAATCTTGAGCAAGAATAGCAAGAACAAGTTGTCTACGACACCGCGAAGCTAGACACAAGTAGCCTCCATCTTTTCTGAACTAAAAGATCTCAAATGGAAGGGGGGCAGCCCAGGCCAAGGAAGCGCGAAAGATTTCATCACACGTAGAATGGTACTCAAAGTACCATAAACCCAAACCTCTTGGCGAGATGTACTATACTCCATCGCACCTGACAGCTCCGTGCTGAGACTGATTTCTTCTTAAGAGGCTTTCTGGCAGACTCGTCAATTCATTACGTGGAAAGTGACGATGGTCAAAGGAGAGATGCCAACAAATACAAAGTAAGTGGCAGAGCGTCCTACCGGCTTCGATCATTTTGACCCAACGTGCATCACATGTCCATAGCAAGTCGCAAACCCGGCCTACCCTGGGCCAAAGATCTTGAGACCGGCCGGTCACAGCAGTAATCACCATCGTAGGACAACCAGGAAGTGCCATGCATACTTCACACCACCGGGGGCCGCTCTCACATACACATGGACAGTCATCATATCATGTCCAAAGGCACCTTAAGTTTTGAAAGAGTCTCAATAAGTTTCTTTAATTGACTCGCCTCCTCGAGCCGAATTCCAACATGCAAAAGGGGTATTGAACGTTGCTCGAGAAAACCTTGAGCCCGGGACACCCAATATGTCCTTTCCCTTCCAGTTAAAAAGATCCCCTTATTCCTCCCCCTCAACTCCCTGTGCTAGTTGGTATGGTTGCTCGCTCGCTTAAATGACGCAAAGTAAGGGGTATAGACCACCGCCATCTATGTGCAATGCTTGGCCATCCTCGGCCTATTCTTCTTCCCTCTCCCCCTTCCTCCTCCATTTGTTTAGCCTTGAATAAGACTCTAGTGATATCATGTTGTAATTATCAGTACAGGGTATATGGCCACTGCTTGAAGCCAAGGCAGCGCGACGTGAAAAATGACGATGACTGAAAGGAGCATCGAAAGAATGTTTTGGTCGGATACGCGCTCGTCACGTATGATGATGTGGGAGAAAGGAGACGTGAACGTGAGCGAAGGTCGGTGTAGGGTACACGTGTAATGCAGGGGTGATTTTCGAAGGTGACGAAACCCACAACGGTCGTACTGGCTTTCGTCAGGGTTCGTTGTTTTTCATCATGTGTCATGGAAGAGTCCGATGATTGGCCTACTCCAGACGATGCGAGTGTTTGCGAATCTCTTCGTCGCTTAGAGCGCTCATCCAGAGACACCTCTCGGTGATACCCTCAACCGGTTGGAATTCGTAGAGTGTGCTAGCCTCGAGCAGCCTCAACAGTGTCTTGACAATGGTCGCGGCATATCTGCACCTCTCAAAGTTGACCAACGGCGCAGTGGTCGGGGAGCTGGCAATCTCCGAGGGTCGTTGAGCGTTGAAGAGGAGGTCATGAGTATAGATGCCTACGAATGGGATGCAGCCTGTGTCGGAGCCAACTTCCATTTCAGCGCGCAGGTTGTAGAAATTGCGGGTAGGGGAGATGAGAGTTTCCAAGTCCCGTAAAGTCTGCATGTCGTAAGGCGGTACCATGGCCCACGTGTTTGTGAGCCGAGATATCTCCATCGAAGTCAGGGCGATGGCGATCTGACTCATGGTCGCAAAGTTGCGGTATCGGCGGCAGTGAGCAGCAATGTGGATGTACTTGATGATGCATCGTGCTCTTTCCTCAATGTTTTGAGTCAACACGATCTCGCTGCATGCCCACTTCACCATGATGTTGAAGCGCGCAATGACGACCTCGACGCCATGGGCATCTGTGTTGCGAAGGAAATCAACCCAGGACCGAGAGTCATTGTTGGTTGCGTTCTTCCAGCCCATGTCGATGAGTTCCTTCCAATCAATCTCATTGAGAGCATCCTTTTCGATCAGCGTGAACTGTTGAGCCAGAATTTCTGAGTCGAATGCGAGTGTGAACGGCAAGTGGACAGAGAATCTCAAGGACGATTCTCTTTCGCGTTCAGAGTACTTTGGTTGCCCACGCAATGCTTCTCTGGTGCCGGTAGGATCCAGTGGCGAGTTAGGCAGGTTTACAGCCCCCGGAGTGGTGTCGGGCGTCGGTGGCAGAGGCTTTTGCTGGTATACCTGATGTTCGTGGAGCTCAGGAACCAGGACTGCCTCAGGCGACATCTGAAGAGCCTGGACAAGCGTCATTGGTGGTGATGGAGGTTCTCGGCTATCTGAAGGGCCCAAGGCCGACTCTCTCAAGGGGCGGGGATCGAATTCCAAGATGGATGCACTGCGGTGAGCATTGCGGTCTGGAAGCGGCTGTGTTTGGTTCATAGCAAACTCTTCGGGTTCGAGAATCTCGACCGATAGCTCAGATGAAAGATCTGAACCAAAGTCTTCTCCATCGCTGTCGTCGTCCAAGAATGACTGCTCGCTAGGCGGCGAGTTACCCGACTTGATCTTTTCCAGGCTTTCTGTCTTTCGGATGAACTCGTATGAAGATGTGTGAGATGATCCTTCAAACATCGGGCGAGGAGTCACAGCTGGTGATATTTCTTCCTCGGCATCTTGAAGAACAGACATATTGGTCCATCCCGGGGCGGATGCTTTACTTTGACCATCGTCTGCCAAGCCTCGTTCAATGAGGGGGATGGAGCAGTATGAGCCTGCCGAGTTATCGGAGAGAAACGAACTCGCATCGGTTCGGGGTCCGTTGGGAACGTCGAGAAAGCTGGAACGGGGCTCTGATCCCTCTTCTTGTTGGGCCACGGCGGCGGCGTCCACAGGAAGAACATGCAAGTGACGATGCCCCTTCTTGCCTTGCTTTTGAGCCTCAGCGGGCTCACCGTCGAAATCCGTCGCAATATTGACACCTTGGAGAGGAGCGTTTGTGGGCTCCATGGACAGTTTGAAAGATTTCTTCTCATATTTGCCTTCCAACTTGGCCAAGGCTGATTCTACACCGCCGTCGTCTTCGTCGTCGGGGATTTGTGCAAGCTTCTGCGCCTCAGCCTCAAATGAAGGCCGCATGATGGGCTTGGACGAGTGGGTGCTGAAGAGCGAGAGTTGTCGTTTTCCCGATGGCTCCGCCATTGCGCCTAGAGAGAAATTGTCCGCGTCTCCTCGATGAGAGAACTCGCTCGAGACAACGTCTACAAACGCGCTGGAATCATGTTTGGGGCTTTGCAAATAGGAACTCCGCATGGATTCCGAGTAGGTTGTGAGGGAGCCAGCCGACCGCGACTTACGCAAAGGCATGGCGTCTCCGTCACCCCCTTGATTGAATGCGCGCAAGTCTCCGCCCGGCCGTCTTCTCAAAATCCGAAGAGGCTGAGGTACGGGGCTCGGCTCTTCCTCGTCAGCGATGGAGCCTTCAGTATATGTGGTTGCGTCGAAGCTCTTGACAGTTGATCGCGGGTTGAAGGCACTTCCAAAGGAAGCAGTGCGCCGGTGGATGGCAGCCGAATCGAGGGATCTGTTGGTCCTACTTGACTTTTGCCGAACGTGCTTCTTTGTTGACCTGATCAAGGTAGGGCGGCTAGAAGCAGGACCGATGAAGTCCGATACAGGACGATCGGTATCCATAGATGGGCGAGTGCTTTGATCAATGCCCAGAGTTGACAAGTCAGGCACAAAGGGAGGCAGGGGGTCTATGGAGATGGACGGTCTGACGACATGTTGGTTGAGCAAGTAAGACGAACGTCGAGGTGTGCCCATGGCATGGCCCGGGGGTGTGTTTGGCGGTGTTGGATCCGCACCGCCTGGCAAGAAGGTATCAGCAAAAGCCTCAACAGACTCAGTGGCAGGCAGCGCTCCATGCATTGCTGGTAGAGAGAACTGGATCGTGTCATCCACAATTACAATAGACTTGCTGCCGGTGGTGATAGCCATGTCGCTGACAGGCCTCAGTACGTCGTCTTCCGGAATGCTTCCGAAAGATGAAACTTTGCGAGCCGCCGAATAGTCGAAACCCTGGTCGGATACTGCCCTGTGTAGAGCAGTAGCGGTTGGGTCCAGATGCTCGCGTCTTGCGGCCTCGTCCGCAGCATCCGCGGCTGCATCTTCACGAACAGCCTTCTTGAAATCCTCCACAATTTCCGCGCCGAGAAGGTCTATGCGCACAGGTGGGCGGATGCCGTTCTGTTGCCGCCTAGCTTGGGGGACTATGGCGGTTCCAGGCAATCTGTTGGTCGTAGCCCCGCGCGGGCCTATCGGGGAGATATTGATGAAGTTACCCTGGGTCGGAGAAACGCCTTGTCCTCGGGTGCTCAGCGCGCGTCGGACGCTGCCGATCAGCTTCTTCATGCCCTGGCCTGACATGGCTGATGCGCTCCTCTGCTCCCCCGGCACTTGGAAGACGGTTGTGTGACGCTGGAAATCACCGGTAAGACTGGGCGACATAATCTCAACATACGGTTGACCTGGAGGCATCAAGTTTCCTCGAACCAGGCTGCCAGCGAAAGGCAGTGACATGAGGAAGTCGGTATCCGGTAAACCCGACTTTTCGGTGCTATGCTCCCTTTCTCTGAGCGAGTCCGTCAGGCTGCCGTTTCTCTTATGACCGTGCCCTGCCCGAACACGCTTTCCAACGAGAGCTCTTGGAGTTGTAGCCACTGGGCCTGCGCTAGAGTAGACAGAGCTGGCGGGTGCTACTGGATGAGCACCCAACGTGTAGTTGTTGCCATGTTGAGTCCCTTTCGAGTTCTTACCTGGGAAAGAGCAGGAGATAACATCCATGCTGGCGATGCTCGTAGGCGAGGCCGCTAGCCGTCTGTCAAACTCATGAACATGGCGATTCTCTGGTGTACCAGGTCGGTCGATGATGGGCTGAGAGTCGGCGATATGGCCAGCTCGGGATACGTCGGCGTAAAAGCTTGTCTGTTCCTTATCCTCGGGAATGGGCGCAAACAGGCCGTCCAACTGTGGGACAGCGTCCTCTCTCTCCCAGAAGGATGGATCTAAGCTGGCGTTTCTGTGCCCTGCGATTCCACCAGGAGCTATCGGTACACTCGGGCCAAGAGAAGGCTCGAATTCCGGTCCGTCCCAAAATTGAGCACACACTCGCCGCCAACATTTCTTCAGTTCAGCCAAGATCTTGAGTTGAACCTTGCGACCCCGAGGATCTGTTGATAATTCGTCTACCATGTCGTTCAAGAGATTGCAAAACGATACGCGAAGGCCGTATTCGATGACGAAATCGTCCATGAAGTAGTTGAGAATCCAGTGCCTCATGGCGACGAAGGTTCGCACTCGTACCACCATTCCAATCTCATCGTTCCGACCCAGGGCCCATCGCAGGCGCGCCATTACCATCTTTAGGAGGTCACCCGCCTCGAGGAAGGATCGATACGTAAGGAAGAAGTCGGAGATGAGTTCATAGTCGAGAAAGCTTGGAGAGGTGAACTCGGCCACGAGACGAGGCGGGGTAGCGGCTGTCACTGCACCCGTAGCCGGGGAGTATCGCACAATCGATCTGTCGTCGCATGTCGGTTTGAAGGTGAGTGCATCGAACATGGCTGGTTCAATGACCAGATGGGTCGACATGTAGGTTGAGCGGATTGCAGGCAGCCGAGGTGTTGTCATGGGAGCGGGACTGAGAGGGTCATTGTGTCTTGCGGGCTCCATGGGCGGCAGGCGTATTTGAGGAATCGAGATGGGACTAGGCTTCTTGGACGCTATTGACGCAGGTATTCTTGGAGTGAGTTCGCCGGTCTGAGACCGGTGGAGGAAAGAAACGTTACTGGAGCGGGGAAACTCTTCTGTCGGGGCGTAACTTGATCCTCTGAAGAAGGCAGTGCCTCTGGCGGTGAATCGTGGGTTGCCTAATTTCCAGTTGGGAATCTCAATGTCTAGGAGGGGGATATGAGGCACGTCCAGATCCTCCATGGTTTTGGCCCGCCGTTCATCGCCCGGTTTGGAGATGATAATTTTGAAGCCTTCTGCTTCGGAGTCCCTACTGGTTGTGGCGCCGTCATGAGCTGTCGAGTCGGAATGAGCACGTCTGTGTTGAGAGGGTCTCGGGGCGTGGCCAGAAAAATAGCGACTGTTTCTCGCCGTTGGAGGAGTGGCAGCCGTTGCAGGCGTTGCGGGAGTTGGGGGCGTGGCGGTCCATTGGCTCAAGTGAAGGTCACTTGCGTCTTTTTGCCTCTGTTTTTCGGTCAAGGCATCCAGACCGGCGGTCCCAGGAGGCGTTATGGGAAAGACAAAATTGGGCTGAGGGTATCTCTGGTTGGCAGGACGAACCGTCGGTCTGTTTATTGTCAGCACGTTTTCGGAAATCCGAGTAAGATTGTGGTGACGTCTCAGCATTCCCGCCCATGTGGGAGGTACTAGATCAACAAACACCGCATGCAGTCATGGCAGTAACTTACCTCAGATATATCCGACCATTGTTGCCCACGTTGGCAACGGTAAACTGTCGTCCTTCACGTCCGGCAGAGCCTCCATCGGGGGCAATTTCGAATTTGTCATCGGCAGAGCTGTCAGCCCTCATGCGGCGTATCGGGACCTGGTTCCTTTCCTCCTCCGATATCCTTTCTGTGGCCGGTAATAATGGTTTTGTTGAGGGTCCTGGTTGGCGCATCTTGTTGATCCATTTTCCTCCTGGCCCAGTAATGGCACTATGGTCTTCCTTTCCTCCGGTTCCCAGCTTAGGCGATCTGCCTGATCTCGAGTCGCGGGCAGCGATAGGGCTTCTGGGACTCAGCGGACTGCGCGGAGCCTGGTCGCGTTGCGGAGAGCGCACACTGAAGGCGAGTCCATCGTGTGAGGACCGCGATTCGGTGGCCTCCATGGCCGGTGTCGCGCGTGTTCGGTTACAGCTGCGGGCAGCGGGTGTTGCTCGCTGGGGTGACTGGTCGCGAAGGCATTCGGTCAGCTTTCTGGCGAGACACAACAGAGATGCAGTCGGACTAGATTGGTGTGCGAGCCAGTGGGGAAAGGAATGAGGCTCGGAGGGGGAAGTAGGGTGGTAGTAAAAGAGACAAGAGACAGGCTAAGGAGCAGCGCGTTTGTTTGTGTGTGTGTGTGTGTGTGTCAGGGCCCCGAGGCAAGGTAGGTAGAGGTAGGCATCAAACTCGGGATGAGGACGAGGTCATGGACACTCGAGTGACGGTGCTATGCTGAATTCCGTAAAGGGCCCTCGCGGGTCCGTGAGATCCAGGGACCGGCTCAGCTCCGCTCAAAGGATGGCACGATGGGGTCGGGTCTGACGCTCGGAGGGAAAAAGGCAAAAAAGATGAGCTCAGGGTGCATGTGGGAGTGGAACGTACGTTTTGACGCCATAAAGAAGCAATGGCAAGCGGCGGCGGCGGTAGTGAGGGCGGCAGTGTTTTGCAACAAGGCACCTCTTACAGTCTTTCGCTCAATAGAGACAGAGACGCAGAGGCAAGCACAAGCGTCCAACGGGCATAGTCCAAGACCAAAGATACCGAGAGTTGAGACCTTGTGCGAGAGTCAAGTCGAAGGCAGGTCGCGGGCTAGGGAGACTGGGAGACTCGAGAAAGAGAGGCGTGGAATGCGAATGCGCTTCGACGCACAAAGAGAAACACGGAGCCGATGTGGTGATTCGTGAATCGCAGGAAGGAGGCCGGGGGACTTGGAGGATGCGCTCGTTCTCGTGCAGCGGCGGCCGCTGGTTCGTTATGTTTGTCTGTTGTTGCCTTGAGGTCCAATGTCGAATTATCCGTCCAATATCTAGTGTATCGAGGTCCCAAGGTCTCGTGGATGGAAGGAGGAATGAGGAATTTGAAATGGTATACTCGGTAGCCGTCTGGTAATTACACGCCAACAAAGTGGTGGAGAGAAGGAGGAATGGACAACGACGGTAATAGAGGAAGGAGGTGCGAGTACCTCGGTGTGTATGTACACAATGCAAAGGAAGGAATGGTACTCCGTACAGATACGTAGGGAAGGGTACAATCACAAAAGAAAGCAAGGCGGAGGGAGACTTGGGAAGGAGGCCAGACCAGGCCAGGCCAGACCAGCAACCACCAGCGTTAGCAACCAGCAAGCGACCAGAGAAACGACGACAAGCCGCGAGGTGGAAGACCAGGATGGCGAGGAACACCTTACAACCGGGAAATGGGCACTGGGCAGACAGTCACCTCAGCACCTCCGTCAAGGTGAGTTGGTGGCCCGTGTGGGACGGGAGTTGATTGACCTCCATGCCCATGGAAAGCAAGGTACCGGTACGTACTCCCCTGTTCATGTTCCTTCCGTCTGTATCTCTGTCAGGTGGGAGATCAGGGACGGACAGGGGACGCCATGAATAAGGACAGGGAACCCGGCTAGGCATGGTTGGTCAATTCACTTTTGTCTACGGAGTAATTCGAAGGAATTGAGAGAACATTCTGCTCTCCTTCTCGTCACATTAATGTTTGTCGATTTGGCACTCTATTGCTATTCCAGGCACATGAATAAGCTGTATGAGTGTTCCCGTAACATATCAGAACACCTGTACTGGTAGCAAGAAGGAGCGTAAGGTACCTTGTCATGTGAGGTACAGGAGAGGACAATGTTGAATGGACAATGCTGACTGACCACAACCTGGAAGATGCAGGAGCAGGTGGTGCGCGTGGTTGCTTGGGTGGCCCAGTGCGCTAATCTCCCTTAGCAGCTGCTAAAATACCTGCAAGAGGTACGTATTCTATTGGGCTGATGTGTTTTTTTGGCAAGAACCACCCATTGCCACCCCACTTTGTTGATTTTCCAGCGTTGTGGCTGGTCCGGCCCAGCCATCCACCACCAACTGGCACTAAGCCGACGGTACGTATCCGCACTTGTACACCAGACCACCTAAGCAGGGGTCGACACAACGAGGGCAACGGGGAGGGGCCAGCCACTGGTGACTGCCCGTTGCTGTGATTTTTTTTTTCTCTCGCCCGCAATCTGGACGTACCGCGCGCACGGTTAGAGCCCCCCCGTAGGTAGTTCCAGTCTTGTGTTTGCATGGAGGGCCACCGTAAATTCCAAGGTAGATACGTACCCTGGTGTACATCCTCGTTGTACCCGGCCGAGTGTCATGGAACTGCGAAATGCAAGTGCGCCGCCCTTGCCCTCTCGGGGTTACGTCGATGAACCTGCCGATTGACTGCTGCTTGCTACTTGCTGCCTCACCTTCCAATTAGCATTCACGATGGCCGATTTGTGCGCTCCAGCATCATCGATGCCCGTCTTGGTGCTTTAACCTTGATTTCCATCATCGTCGCAAATGTGATAGAGTACCTTCCTCATGCCACTGCTCTCTATCGCGGGTTAGTCTGATCCCGGATCCGAACAACAGACAATTACTGCACGGAACGGAGACGGGACTTGATCGACTTCAAACGAGACCAATCCCATCCAATTACAAGCAGAGAGAGCCTCACATAGTTACCACAGACTCACCACACGTCCAAAACCGCACCATGTGACGAATTGTCAATCGCCCTACTTTGGCTTTGCGGCTTCCGCTTGCCTGCACTCGTCGGTCGCGGCCAACGCACCATAACGAGACAAAAAGAAACGGGACGACAGCTTTCACAGCCGCCCTACGCGCATCATCGCCTTTCCTTCCCTTGTCCCACCACCGTCCATGCAGGGAGCGTTTCCCCTCGACGTGAACCTCGATCGCCAACCTCCAACCTCGCAGCGTTCGACCCCGAGGCCTGGTGCACCAAGCTTGTCGGGCTCCGGATGCCCTCTTTGCCGTCATCGCCATGTCACTGCTTTGCCCAGCTCAGCATGCGGTTCGCCCGTTTATCACTGCGTCCCCGACTCCGTACTGAGTATCGACGCAATGGCCATCGGCCTATGCTTCGGAATCCTCGTCCCCCGGTTGATGTCATTTCCTGCAACCAACCTCCTGGATCCCGCCCGATATCAGTCCCAGAAGCGAAAAGAGGCGACTTCACAAGCGAGGCGGCGAGAGACAAGGCCAAGACCCCAAACCCCAGCACCATCTCCAGCCCCAGCCGGCATGCCGAATACTGGGATAAGTGGGATTCGACAATCCATCACTGACTGATGCGAGACTCAGAGTTGCCTGGTTTCCACTCCGTCTCCCGCTTCTGCCCAGTTATTCTCCCCTCTCTCACGGTTCGCCTAACCTCAGCGTCGCGACATACTACTCCGTACGTAGGCAGCAATTATCTCCCTGGTCCCTCCTCGCTCGTCTCCGATGCTTGCCGCGGCCCGTCAAACTGACGTTCTGGGATGACTGTGTATGGGACCGAACGGGACTGAAATTGAAACGACGCATCTGGGCACCAAGGATCTTATCCCTCGAACAACGTGACCCATTGCACGTCCGAGTCCCAATTAATTCTCTACATGGCACGGATGCATCAGAAGTCCAGAATTGCTTCTCTACCCCACGGCAACGTAGGTTCACCTCGACAGCTTCGCAAGTAGGCCCATCTCCTTGGCCAGAAGGCCAAGACGCTCATATCAGTGTCAAAGACACAGTTGACCCTTGCCGATAGATTCTCCGTGCCGTGTGAGGCCAGCCTTGATATTAGTCCAGTCCTGGATACGCTCGTTGTTTTCAGTCTTAACCCTGTAGAAGGGGGGTAACGGGATAGACACAGAAGCGGAAACCACCCGGCCAGACCGCACGATGAGACTGGTGTACGAAGTACGGATACGCTGTGGTCGCAAGTCACCCATCGTTGCTCTGCACCTGCATCTGCACCTGTATTCTGCACACTGCAGCACCGTCGTGAATCCATTTGGCCCAATCACCATCTTTCCCGGCCCCTGTCGGCGATGAAAACCCACTTTGCCGGCTACGATTGGCAGGACACTTCCGGTTCCTGAGACCGAAGCATTAGAAAAAGACTTTCAGAACACACCGATTGTCCTCTTTAGGGTTGTGTGTACAGGAAAATCCGAGCCCTGCTCGAGGAACGAATGTCGGAAGGATGGTCCGCATCTCGCATCTGCAAGAGATGACCTTAAATCACACCGTTGAGCTTACCACTCGTTCGACTCCGCCTATTATGCCCTTGACAGCCGCGACAAAGATGAGCGAGGAGGACGATGCGACAATGTCAGAATAAGCTGGACATCGTGACGTCTCAATCATCAAACAAGTAGGGTAAAATGGGACTCTATTTAGCCCTCCATACCCTGGACAATCTAGACAGCTCGAGTTCAGAATACAGCACGAACCCTCGTTCGGCCATCTAAGATACTCGTGGCACCCATCACGCAGGAAAGGCCGAAAGAAGGGACGGAAATACCCCGCAGACGCACAGCAACGGGGCCGCTTAGCAAACCTTTTCCCTGGTTTTCGGTCAATGACAAGTGCAGTTCAACTGGCAACTTGACGCACTTTTGCAGCAGGAAATCCACACCCCCTAACGGTTACCTCCTATTCCAACTGCATCTGAAGAAAAAGTTCGTTCCAACTACCAAGGCCATGACGAAAGACAAGTCCCGTCTGGTCTGCTTTGTTTGCCAGAGTTACGGATCACTGTTGGCAGCACGAGCTAGCACGATGTCTCCCGTCTTCGCTAAATTGCCTGACACTGGACAGACAGCTGCAGGGATAGTCTACCTTGGTGAAGCACTAGCCACGACGCGCTTCAAAGGAGACGCCTGGAAGGGTGATCCATGATGCTGTACCACCATCGCAAAAATGGTGTTCTCGAACCCAGGTAGAAGATTCAAAGTCAACAAGTAAACACACGCGTTGCGTTCGCAATTCGCAGATACGATGACATTGTCGACAATCAAAGACGCGGCGTCCCCGCCCGCCGGGATTCCTTTAATATCACACTGTTAAATGACCAGCGACTAGGATCGGAAATTGTTGCAGGGGCCAGCGGCGACAGCCACCAGAATCCCCGCCAGAGCAGCAGAACCTTGTGTCCCTCTTCTCTTCCACCACTTAATCGACCTCGCCGATAGAGGCTTGAAGCCGGCCCAGATCACAGGAAACAAGACAGTTGCGAAACGCCATTCATGTTTGAGCATCGAGCCAGGACGATGAGATATGGGAAATAGAGTCAAAAGTATTCGCAAACGTCCGTCGAAAGGCGCCAAAGGAAGGGGCGACGGCTGCACGCCACTCAATGCTTGCAAGTCTGCGTCCACAATCAATACCTTTTACTCGTGCCCCGTACGGAGTACATTGCACTTAATGGCCTACACATCGGGAGTCGGGACTACACACTGGGCAGGCTTCAAGCTTATCGGTTCCAAGCAAAGGAATTCTTCCATGGCTTATTTTAGCAAGTCTCCGCAAGCCGTTTCGTGGCTCGGTCTAGAAGTGAAAATTGAAGGGAGCTAACGGCGCCGCTCGCGGCACCAAAGGCTTGTGCCCTAGCAACAGCAACGAAAAAATGATGAAGAAAAAGACACAGCGGCCGTTATTCACAGGCTCGGTTTCGACTTCAGAGACGAAGCCAAGATGGACCTTGCAGTCTATAACCCCCCATAAATCATCATTCAGGAAATGCCCCGTTGCAGGCACGTATCGGAACTCAATGGCATGATCGGATGTCGTGTCAAAATCTCGTTCCGGTGCCAAACCCGTTGGGCCTGTCCCTCGTCTCCAACAGTAGCAGTAGTGAGGAGAATAAGCAAACAACACCAAGAAAGATACGAAAGTCAAACCAACAAGGCGATCCAACGAGAAGGCAACTGGTCAGCTGACCACGCCGCCATGCTGAACATGTTACACCCGGTCTCCGGTGGATCGTAAGACACAGTCTTCAGCTCTATTTTGCTTCTTCCTCCAGATTCTGGTATCGAGGGGAAGGCTCGGACAAGCCGTGCTGGACTGTAAGTGACTCGCGGTAGAGGCTTTGTACTGCTGATCTCAATGCCCAACGCCCAACTATGGGAACAAAATAATACGCCAGTGCGCCTCCGCAGAATCGGAATCCACGCAATCGCACACGACTATACCTGTGCGATCCTGAGTAGTGAGTATCGGTACTCCGTACTGATACATATTCCACAATGTGCGGGCCCAGAGCGTTGGAACCCGCATCTCTAGTGATCCTATTTAGGTACTGTGGCTCCCGAGTCACTGGTCCGGAAGTCTTCCAGCGGCGATTTTTACGAGTCAAGCATCGACAGCACCGATGGGGAACAGTAACATCTAGTTCGGCTGATCTTTGGCCTGCGTCTGTTCGGCAGTCATCTTTCCTCGGCCGAATCAGTCCACCATGCGCCTCTGGCCCACGTCAGCCTGATCCAGCAGTATTCAGACTGTAGATTCGAGTTTGTTACTGCGGTGTCTGCGGACAAGGATGGAGAGTTGGTTGTTTGGCAAGTTGCCCGCGATCTGCAATAGAGAAAAGCAGATAACCTCACTAATAACCTTAGTGACCCTCCTATCGCACATACCATCTCTTGGCCATCACATCTCAAGTGTGCCCTGGCCGCCGAGTCCGGCTTGTAGATCCGGAGTTCCGCGGCCTCCAAAGCCTTGCCTGGATGTCGTTGCCAGGCCAGAAAGAATCATGACTTACACCACGCACACTGTCCGCACGGAAGCAATGCATAGACCATTCATAGCTCTCTTGCGTTTGCTCTCTCGACCCGCGCGGCCTGAATAAGGATGAAGGGTTCGGGCACCACTGGGACATGCCTTGAAGGCCTACGAAAAGGCATAATCAATCATAATCAACCACCTTGTTACTTTGTGAACCGGCTGGTCTTCGAGGATAAACCCCCACTCTAGGGTCTCGGCATTGACCAATGACTCTCTTCCGGGGGCCTGACACCATCATGCCGTCCGCCTTCTGGATTTTTTGGCATCACCATCATACTATGCCGCCGCAAACCCCCCTTCAGTCATACAACTGGCACATATTGGCCCCCTTTCACCCTAAGGAAATCGGGCCAAGGGCCTGTTCGATTATCTGCACGTTGCAAACGAGTGTCACCCCATCTCGATTCCCCCGGCAAGCAATCGTCCGAGAGCAAATCATCCGGTCCCCTTCTCTACGGCGGGAAACGCAACAAACCCTCTCCGAGGCCACCGAGTGCGTGATGCTTGCCAATGCTTGCTCATCCAAAAATCAGCATTGACCAGCTGTAACCACCGGCACCGGGCGGCCCTGCCATGGCTCTTCGGATGTCGATGAGCTCGAGACTCCGCCAACCCAGCTTCTTGGGTTAGCCCCCGGTCTCGCCTCTGAGCAGTGCCTCATTCTCTTTCAGCACTGCCAGAAACCATTTCAAGTCGGGGCCACAAACGGTAACTAAACAGATATCTTGCTCCACCGAGCGCTACTAACAGTTGCAGCACGCACCATCACAGGCACAAGGCGTTGGTTCCGCGCGTCGGCGCGGCGACGCAGTACGCTGACCAGAAACGACACTCTCGTCGCGTTTGTCATCTGGTCGGTCTTCGGCACCCTCTATGAGTTTACAGACGTGCCTCGGCCAGTCTCCGGTTCAACGAGCGCGGCAGTATGTTCTCCCAGTATTTCTCAGCGATACTGCTTCCGATAGCATATCAAGGGCATATTGGACATATAGGACCCCCGGCGAGTATCCCGCTGAGTGGTTGCAGTAGACGCAACACCCGCCCTCTCGTTCGCCAGGGTTCTGGGGGTTCATCAAGTGTCAACGGGCCGCGGGGTAATCGCACGTGTATGCGACGGTGCAACCTCGCCCGTCACACCGTCTTTCGTTATCTCGTCACTTTGTCAAACATCTGTCGCGATGACTTATTGTCAAGATCTTATAGAGCCGGTGTTAATAAACCTCATCGCACCTTTGGGTTCGAGATCCACCGGCACGGCGACTGTTGCAACCCATGGGCAGAAAAAGTGGTGGGCAGTTCGCCCAGTTCTCTCCTCCCCTCTCTGGTCCTGGGGTTGCAGTGGGATGGATCGTGGCACACCAACTGCTGCCAAGACAAGGAAGTGAAGAGAGGCCCAGCGGACCACGCGAGCTGAGGCATGGGGGATGCGTCAATCTGCCGCCGTGGGATTGATTGAGGGTATATGCCAATGCCCATTCATTGCCCGCGGCCTTTTTTTTTTTTTTTTTTTTTTTTTTGACTGCCTTGCTGCCCATGAGTTAATAAGCTGGCTGGTTTATAGACCCCGCCGCCATGAACTCAAAACAAGAATACCGGTCAAACAGCGGGCGACTGGTGAGGCGGAAGACTGGAGTGGATGCGCTTTAGAGCTATATTCGGCAGATCGCCCTGTTAAGGCCATGGGCATCAACAATTTGGTCCAGTCTATTCCGTACGCGAGAATACCGCAAGCGATGTAATGTGATGGGGAGGGGGAAGAGGTCGCCTGTCTCAATCCACCCGCTTCCCTCCCGCTTTGACAGCGGCCCTCTTGTTCCCACCGTACCGCCTTGTCTCAACAGCCTGCTCATTGCAGGTATTTACCGGCATCACATATGCAGGCTAGATATTGCAGGCGTGTTTGACGGTGGACTACGGAGTACACTGACCTGGACCCCGCCGGGGCTCCACTGCGCACTATACTTGTCTACCTCGTTTTTGTCTGAATTCCATGCAGGTCTTTTCGAAAAGAGACAAGATGGACTAGACGAGGACTGGCGGACGAGAGGAGTTTTGAGAGGAAAATAGAGGGGCGCGCTTCTGCAAACTGCAGTCTGCACGAATTAAGGTTGAGTCTATTGCGAAGAAGGGTATTAAGCGCGCCTTGCGGGAAACCCCGTTGTCTCTCTCTCTCTCTCTTGCAGCTTCACCGCCATTGTCTCAGAGTCACGTTGGACAAAATTGATACAGTAGTGTAAGCAAAGGAGGAAACATGAACCCCATCATCCCACTGCGGAGCGTTTCTTCCTCTTTCATCATTCGCTGCGACGTCTGAGCAAGTTTAAACGTCACAGGTTCTCTCGGTCCCGATTGGGAAGGCGAGAAGGAGACTTCCTAAGGCAGAGGTAGTTGCAGACTTTGTAGACTGCATCTGGTCTGGATTGAGATGTGATCGGCGAGGGTGCAGGTAATTCAAAGGTTGGTTTACCTGGATAGTCGCATAGTTAGAGCGAGTATTGATCACCTTGCTTTAGTTTATGGATGCGTGATGTGCAGAATTGCTGGGCTGGGAGGGGTGATTGTGGGGTGTAATTGCCGAAGTATTGGCGGGATGTTGTCCGTGAGGCTGTTATATAAGGTCAAGATCTTTGAGGTGCGTTGGCTTTTGGCGGCGCGGTGGTTGGCCTGTGTATGAAGTGTCGGGATCGTCTGGTTTGTTTCCCCTTGTGAAGGACATGCTTCGAGTGAGTTGGTCGCCGGGATATGTGCTCCGGTCTTGAGGCGGCTGTTGTACAGAATTTCGTTTTCAACTTAGCATATCCTATAGCTGCTAGATCTAGAATCCTTGATATATGGCTGAATCGTTCGCAAGGAACATACTCTTCATAGCGCGTAATTGTTGCAATTGTGAGCACCTCATCGTTCCTATCTTGAGGTTGATCATCACGCTTTGAAGAGCTGTCGCGTATGATATGGTACCCGATCCCTAATGAGTTAGCCTTACACATAGAATTCCAACTCTCTTTCACTAGTATCAAGTTTCGCACTCGGCGCGACTTGTTAAAGAGTAACATCGAATGTCAACGGAACAGTATCAATGTTTGCCAAGTTGGATACTACTACACTCGTCACCATTTTCGGAACGTGACGAGCTCACGTAGGGCTTTTTGAAAGCTCCTAATTCTTAAGAACATGAGAAGCTACCAAGCTGTTACTTGAGCCGAACTTAAGTACATGAAACCCAGTTGTATAATCAGTATATAAATGGCAAATGACATAAATGCAGCAACTCCTTCGCAAAATTCGCTGACGGTCCAAAACCTAGGCCCCTGACACGTCGCCTACTCTAAGGGATCGATTGTGAATGGCCACTTGTCGCCAGTCGTATGTTCCATCCAACTTGTTGTAGACTCTGTTTATATCAGTTCTTGTACGGCATCTTTCAGACTGGAATCATCGTATGCCGTTCCCGGTGTGTCGACTTCATCTTCAACATCGATTCGTTCCTCGTTACCGAAGATGATTTCGTCCAAGAGCTGATTTCAATCTTTCGGATGGCCATTCAACACGCTCCACAACTCGTCATCATCGGCGGTCCAATCGCGGTATTCTCTCAGCATGTTTGCCGCGACCCAATGCGCCTGCTCCTCTGCAAATTTGATTGCTAGCATGTATTGCAAACGACCTCTTCCACCCGTGTCTGCTCTCTCACTCAAGAGTAGCTGAATCATGTCTATCCTACCGTGTTCGGCCGCACCTTCCAAGGCAGTTCTACCGCCTCGTTCTGCGCGCGGTGCGTTGACGTCGGCCCCCTTTTCGATTAACATCTTTGCGATCCCGACCCTTCCCATAATGGCTGCTAGCTGTAGAGCTGTGGCACCGCAATCACTCGCTGCTGGCGCGTTGACCTCGGCGCCTGCTTTGAGGAGCAAATCGATCATGTCGAGGTCTCCATTTTCTACAGCCTGCTGTAACAAGCTTCTCCCACAGAAGATATGCATATAGAGTGACCAGTTGACGTCTTTCCCTGTATCTAGAAAAGCCTTCACGCGTACCAGATCTCTATCATGGACGGCAGAAAACAGCGAATGGTCTTGTTCTTGCCCACGCGAGGAGAGTTGAATTTGAAGGACGTCCTCACTATTGAGATCAACGGAAAGATCTATCAAGTGATCCTCTGGGCGATACCCAAGTTCTCGCAGCTTCGAGGTCCAGCTCGATGACTGCAATATGAACGAGAGCGGTTCAGTGACATGGGAGTTGTTGTCATGCCAGAAAGGCAACTTTCGATTTCCGGTTCTCCACTCTGACAAAGCTGTTTTAACTGAGTCGGAAACATAGGATAAGTGACCATCAATGCCGGCGGGATAAAGTGCTGCAAGCGGTGTCCCGAATTTGCTCCAAAGTGTTTTCAGCACTTTCATTTCTGCGCACCAAGCAGCAAGGCCCACGGCTGTACCTTCAACATCTGAGGTATTTTCAGACTGAGAACGATTTTGTAAAAGCCTATCGAGCCATTTTGTGCATTTATGCTCTGACGCGAATAGAACAGCAGCACAAAGAGCGCCACCGTCGTACGCTCCTGGAGTCTTCTCAAACGTGTATTGCACCATGTTATCGAATCCAGAGAGAAATGCCGCTTCAAGCAATGAGACGGCACCCTCTACTTGGCAATGAATTTCAGAGCAGTGCCATATGATAGCTTCAACGAGACTGCAGTTGTTGAGGCCCATTGCCAGTTGAGCCTCGCTGCCCGTCATCCGAGCGCCAGCACTCAACAGTGCGAAACAGATACGGACACCTTCAGCTCTGAAGTCTCTTCCCGCAGGCCTTATATTCCATATCTCTCCGAACATGACTTGAGTCTCTTGTGACGATGACATCACGGCTTGTAGCGGTGTTTTCCCGTCAGGACCCAGCCAGTTGACATCGGCATATTGGTTCAAAGCAACCTCGATGAGACCAAACTTGCGAGCGTCGAGAGCGCCGTAATAAACGGCCCATTCAGGCAATCTGGCCCCATTTTGGGCTAAATATCCGTATATCGCGTTGTCCCAGTGGTCCCAGTGGTCCCTTAAGATTGCAGCGCCTGCTGGATTCATGAGGCAGTTGCCCAATCGGCGAAGGCCAGCTCCCAATGCTTTGCTGCGACGGCTTTTGCAGCATGCCATCCAGAAATAGCTGTCGCTTTTGATAGCAAAGCTTCTGTTAAGATCAGCCCCGTGACGATGTAGAAGCTGGACTACTGCATAGTGTTGTTCCAAGGCCGCCAAGATCAGAGGAGTCGGAGCCTGGTTCGATAGGCTGGAACCGTGAACCGAAGCGCCATGATTGAGAAGCCATTCACAGACTCTAGGGAATGAAAATACTGCTGCTATGTGCAGGGCAGTTATTCCTTCGCTCTCAGCACCAACGACGTCGTAGCCAATGCTGTGGAACAACTTGAGCACAGCAAGGTGACCTCTCGACGCAGCACTCATGACCACGTCGAACTGGATGAAATCTGCTCGTGGTATATATGGGTAGATTGACTGCGCATGATCCAGTAGATAGGCAATAGTTTCCATTGCCTTTGCCTCTCTTTCGATGCCAGCTGCGCAACCGAGTACACTTACTTTCCTGGGATAAGCAAACTCGAAGCCCTGATTGCCACCAGATGAGCAGTACAAAACGTTGGCCCCATGTTGGATCAGTAATTTAACCAGAGGAATAGAACCGTATTGAGCAACTTCCATCAGAGAGGAAGGCCAACTTCCATCCACTTTTTCGCCCTGGGAGAGGCCGGAATCGACAAGGCGTCTGAACACTTCTATCATCGCGGGGTCGTGGTCATCGTCATCGTAAAATGGCATATGACACTTTGAATGGGTCAGAAAGTCTCTCAACCCCTCGTATGAGAAGCTTGGTTCGGCACCAGCATCTAACAGCTCAAGTGCAAGTCGTGAATCACCCATCTTCACTGCCATTTTCAGTGGTGTGGACGCCACCTCGTCGAGGAGCTTGATCGGTGTGTCCGGAGATTGCCCCAAGGACAGCAACCACTGCACGACTTTCTTGGCTCTTGCTAGCTGAAAATTCTCAGTGTAATTGTCAAAGAAAAATAAGTTAGACATTGCAGTGAATGCGTTCTGAAACAGCTTCTCAACAAATGCGTTGATTGTTGGGCCTGATGTCTTTCCAGTTGCAAGCTTCAAATTCATGATGCCAGAGTTTTCGAGCACATTGACAGTCCAAATCCAACGGGAGAGGTCGAAACCGTTCCTCCAATCATCCCCCATATTGTTAGAGATCCGGTAGATAAGAAGTTTTTGGTGTCCCTGTATTGTCGCTTGGCTCGGTGCTCTAAGTAGAGCTTGTGCGAGACCGGTATTCTCGCCCTCTTCTGCCTCGGGCATTACCGAACCAAGTTGAGCGGCAAGATGGGAGACATTTGACTTGTTGTGCAACTCTGGCATATCCAGGATCCCCCTCACGTCGAATTCTCCAAGGGAATTTGTAAGATTACGACCAGTCCCAGTTCTAATGCGCTCACCGCAGGCTTGTAATACTATGAGAACTTTTGACGAAGTGAACATCTTGTTGGTCCTGAATTTCCTTACTCTCTGGATGACTGATCTGAAATTGAAGCCAGGGAAGACTTTTCGACCACGAAAACATCATAGGGTGTGATGCTGGCGTACAGACCGAAATTTTGAGCTCTGAAGGTGTCTGGGGACTCAAATGCCCTGTAATTTGAGAATGTTAGTAAACATGGAGGTGATGAGCCAAGAAATTCCTACCTCGCTGGTAGCACGACAAAGAAGTCCGCTTGTACCGCCCTCTTTCTTTTCTAAGCTTAGCCGGCTCAATGATTTTACCATCATGGATGACTTCGCTGAGTTTGCCCTGCTTCTCCCGCTTGGTGAGACGATCATCGACAAATTGCCACAATGTATTGCCTGTATTCTTGGGGGTTCTTCTGCGAAAACCCCAGACCTTCAGCTTGTACTCGAGCTGCGATTTCCTGAGATGTGTAAGCAGCTGTGAAGTATGGAAACTGCTGTCTCCACTAACGTTACTTGGAAGTATTGGTCTTCGAGTCTCTGCTTGATCTCGCTTAATGATTTGTCCTCTTGGATGAACATACGCTGAACGATCGCCCGATGTTTGAGCCACTCTTCGTCCGAATGACGTTTCCTCGAGGATGTCATCCTGGGCGCAAGTCGTAATTGAACGATGATTTTGCTAGGAAAACCCGCGCTTCTGGGCTTTGGTAAGCGGGAATTTCAGTGCCTGGGTTGGTTTACTTCAGCACGCATGGCAGCATATAAAATGCAAAAATGAGAGAGAGGAGGGAAGTGGGAAAGAGGGAGAGCCTTGTGTTATGGCTGGGAAATCAGGATGGCTGCTTCTGAGCCTTATTGTGATTGGCCGAGGCCGATGTCTGAAAATAAAACGAAGCTGTGAGCATCTGTATGCCCCTATTGGTCATGGCCGAAGTCTGAAAGCTCACTTATGTACAATGAGTGACCGGCTCGCGCCGCACATATGCACCGGTACAGTCCACCAACAGGGGCTTGGCCAAGGCCCATACGCCAGCATTCGATTGGGCGAAGCTGGTATCTGAATTTCATCCTTGGTTTGTTTGTTCGATATCTCGTGGTTACTCGCAAAAGATGCTAAGCTGGAATGTTTGAGTCTTTTCGTCGAGATGAGGTCTATAGAACACCCGGAATCTCATTGGTTCAGGCCGCAGTCTGAAATCTTGGTGCCAGTGGCGGATGCATACATATGCGGCATGTGTACTCTCGGAAGCACTGATATGCCTGACAATAGTCACAGCCTCAAATGTGGAGGAGTGTTTTATTCGTCGAAACCGAAGTCTGAAAGTCTAGCTTGCGGTAGACATTGGGACTGCTCTTCCACCTTCTGATCACGGCCATTGTGGACCGTGGTTTCGCATATAAAAGACACAGCGGATCGAACTTCACGGCGTCTTTCTCTGAGCAGACTGACCAATTCCCCCCAGCTCTTTTTTATCTTCTTTACTTAGTCACGGTTTCAGCACAATTTTCTGCATTCTGGTACTCAGCTTTGCAGATTAGAAATTTTACAGACCATAAGCTATGGAGATGACCCTGGAAGCCATCATTGCTATCGTGGCCCTAATCGTGGGCTTGCCACCTACATGTTTCATTCTCTGGAGATCTTGCATTTGCAGAAAACAAAGGGCGAGGCAGGGTAAGGACGGCATCGATCCAGGACTTCGACGAGATTTATACTAATATGAGACAAACCAGATGTACCTCCATTTCATCGACGTCACACAATCACTCCGAATCAACTATCCAATCACGAGCAATCCCCTTGGCCAGTACCTGGCTCTATCTGGAGATCTCGGACGATCATTGCTTTCGAAACGGAAATGAACAGGGCCGCCAGCCATGAGTCCGCATCTCGGCAGGGCTGGCCGACTAGCGACTATACCTCATATCATTTGGGAGGCCATCATACTTAACTCATGGGAAACAAGGTGCAAGATGTCTTGAGAGATGTGGAAACATCTTCTCCGCAAGAGCCAGATGTGAGGAACGTGGTTCACATTCGCTGGTCATCGTTGTGTTGTATTTGAACCATGCATAAGCGGCGATTCCATAGACCACGGTAAATATAGGGGACCATGGCGAAAGAGAAACATGGACATGTACCTGGAATACATCGAGTCAATCCTGACTTCAGAAAACAAAAGATTTGATAGCACAACCTGGTTTCGATCCAGGGACCTCTGGGTTATGAGCCCAGCGCTCTACCCCTGAGCTATTGTGCTTGTGTTTGTGCTGCTTGATGACAATGGATCTCACTGTCTCTGTTCAAGAAGGGCCGGTGTGGAGAGTGACTCATTCTTGTATGAATTTTATTTGGCCTCGACTCCGCTGTGGAAACATAGAACCCAAAGCCGAAAGGGTCGGCGACGAGGACGGAGACAGAATGGGGCGGACGTAAGAGAGGGTCTCGTCGGATTGTATCGTGTGAGGCCAAAAAAGCGTTCGCGGGGGGTTCGCCTCCACATCCTCCACCTAGCTTGAGCCGGAAACCCCCCGGACAGGAATTCAACGACATTGGTAGATAGTATTACAACAGACGCTTTTAATCATCGAACCCCTCAAACTCATCGTCCTTCCCGCCGGCCGCCGCCTTGGCCTGGCTCTTTTTCCTAATCTCTGCAATCATCTCATTCAGCTCCATCGCCTTGATCTTCTCGTCCTCCGTCATGGTCGACATCCGCTCAGCCTCCCTCTTGCGTCTCTTCTTATCGCGGCGCTCCACCCGCACGTCGTCCCTCTCCGTCTGCTTGCTCCACGCCTCGTTGGTCTTGCGCTTGCGCTTCACCTCGTCCGCGGCAGCAGCCTTCTCGCCGTTCCGTTCCGCCTCAGCCGCTGCGAGTCGTGCCGCCTCTCTCGTTTTGTCCTGGTATGTGAAATTCTCCCAGTCAAAGTCCTCGTTGCCGAGCCACTTGTCTCCATCCCAGTTCTTCGTCTCGGGCATGCGCGGCAGACGGAGCAGACCCCACGCCTTTCCGAGGTCGGCCCAGTCGAGGTCCTTGACACGGAAGATGGACGTCGTCAGGTGAGCGTTGTAACTGCGCACCCAGCTCACGAAAGCTCGTTGCGCCTTGTCGTGGTACGCGCGATCGCTGCGGAGGATGTCGCGGAACTTTTCTGATGCCTCGTTGGCTTCCTCCTCAGTGATGGTGATCTCGGGTTTCGTCAGGGGGAAGATGGGTGTCTTGCGGACTTCGAGGAAGGGAATGTAGTCCTCTTCGTGGCCGGGCTGCAGGAAGACGACTGACAGTCCCTTTCTGCCTGCTCTTCCAGCACGTCCGCTCCTGTGGATGAAGACCTTGGGATCTGAAGGGGGGTCGACCTGGCAGACAAAGTCTACCTGCGGTATGTCGAGACCTCTTGCTGCGATATCTGTGCACAGCAATACGGATGGCGATACTGAGTTAACAAACTTGTTGAAACTTTTCTCTCTGGCCTTGGGAGGGAGCTTTCCGTGCAGGGGCACGAGTGTGAAGCCTTCTGGCATGATGGTGGGGAGGACGTGTTGGAAGTAGTCGACGGCCGCGCAGGACGACAAGAAGACGATGCTGCGTTGTGGCCGGGGGTTGAGATTCTCGAGAATCTTGCTAAGCGCCGGGAGTTTCTGGCTTGCTGGCGTAACGAGGTATGACATTTGCAGACTGATGGGCGTTTTCCGGTCCTCAATGATCCCTCCGTCCCTTAAGCTCTTCACGCGCACGGCAATTTTGACTGGGTTTCTCAGACCAACAGTGATGATCTGTGACACTGCCTCCGAGACAGAAGCGCTGAACAAGCCCGTTCTCCTCTGCTTCGGCAGGTATCCCAGGATTCTCTGGATATCCTGCTTGAAGCCCATATCCAGCAGACGGTCCGCCTCGTCGAGAACCAGCATTTCAAAAGTGGCAGATGTGCAGTGGACATGTGGAGACGCAAGAAGCTCAACAAGTCTACCCGGTGTCGAGACCAAGATATTGGGCGCATGTCTGACAAAGTAGCTGAGATCTTGCTGTGTGGTGGTCACTCCGCCGACGAGCAACTGAGAAACGATAACCGGCACCTGCGTATCGGGGCGCTTGTCGTCTTCCTTGAGGTGAGGCAGGATCTCGGCGGACGGGGGATGGAAGCCGACGAGGGACTGGAGAACGGTATGGATCTGGATAGCGAGTTCGCGGGTCGGGGAGACGATGATGGAGAAGACATGGCCGCGCTTCGTGGGTTCGGAGAGGCGCATGAGCTTCTGGACGATCGGGAGGAGGAAGGCAAGCGTTTTACCACTGCCGGTGACAGCCTGGGAGAGTCAGTATGAGCTTCTTCTAGGACGACTGGTATCGTCATTACCTCTACTACGACGTCCTTGTTTCCGAGGAACTGCGGCAGACATGCTGCTTGGACAGGCGTCATGCGCTGAAAGCCTTGGCTGGACACGAAGTCGAGGATCCATCTGCGCGAATGTCAGTGGGATGTATGAGTGGAAGCAGAGTGTTAAGGGGGTTCGTACTCAGCCAAAGGAGGCGTGAGACCTCTCCAGGCCCTAGGGTCCTTCTTCTTCTCTTCGGGCGCCATGTTTCAACTGGTCTGGGACAAATATCGAAAGGACGTCAAGCAAAGCGAGGATTTGCGCCAGCATGCGACTTCAATGTCGACCGAGCTGGAGGGGCTTGATTTCCAGAAACTTTTTTCGTTATCGTTATCGATATGTGATAGGGCGCTATCTTATCTTATCAGAGGATGGGTATGCTCACGTGGGGCAGTGACAGCATTCGAGGCCTCCTTGGCGCCATGTCTCTGTCCGACCGCCCACGGACAAAGCCAGTGTGATATCATCCCGACTGACCCCCAACCGTCCTCAGCCACTCGCCTTGACATCCCGCCCAAAACTTTCAGCCCGTTTTTGCAAGTGCACCACAGTTGAGCGGTCTGGAAAAATCAAGGAAGAGCACAGTCGCATGTCTCTTGTCATTCTGCGCACGTACCGAGTACAGGCTGCCTACATAGGGCAGCTCGGCAGCGGAGAGACGGGATGAAGTGCATCCACCGGTCGAACCCACCCGGCGCGCAGAGAAGGGAGGAGCCACGCCTGAGAAGGACATGGAACCGGCGGGACGGCCGGAGATGGCTTCACATGCTTGCAGCAATTAACGGCGTAGCGCAGCCCACTGAGGAGGGAACGAGAGGGTTAAAAAAACCACCGCAGATTGAATCGTACCCTTAGAAACACCCCTGCCAAATGGACTTGGAGTGCAGCGGTGCGCCCGACAAGCCGGCCATTCCTGGGTAGTCGCGTGCACCGGACATTTTGGAGTGGGATTCGGGGCGTAAGTCATTCGGGCCTCGGCACACTGTGTTACGGTTTGGTGCAGACTGTGGTTCATCCGTCGGTTGTCTTTGGGTCATCCTTGATTCTTGCCTGTGCTAATATCTCATGAGAACCCAAGAGACCGCAATGGTTGATTGTTTCATTTCCATGTTGAAAATGGATGAAGAGAAACGGGAATCATATTTCTAACATCCCCAAGGGTCCCTAGAGAAGGTACTCGAAGGCCCTCAGGCACCGTAAATAATAACCTCGAGAGGTTAAGGCTCAAAGGTTCTTAGGTTCTACCAGAAGATAAGACGGCTTACCAAAGCAACAGTGCGGCCGGTTGCCGAACACCGTTTGGCTACGTCGCTGCAAGTACTCGGTACCTTGGCCCGCGAAAAATCCTCTCTCCCCGTTCCAGGAATCGGCAGACTCGCAGCACAACAAGACACCGACGATCCGGCCCAAACACCTCGTCCTTAAACACATGTCACGCTGCCTGCTGACCGACCGCATGTCTCCGTGGTCTTCTTCCCCCCCGTACCAACCCGGCTCAATATGCGGCGGAGTTGCTCTCTGCTGCATTCTCAAACATCACCCTGGATCCAATAGCCCAAACAGCCTCCAACCTCGAACCCCAGGCCCAGCAGCATAGCCATCAAAGGAATACCGGTAATCGCTGTTCACCGGCCGCCCCCTTCACCATCTTCGACACCCACGCCCGCGCCGACTCCGCCTCCGTCTCTCTCGCCTTGGACCCCCACGACTCCCGTTTATCTAGAAGAGACAAGCATCTCCACTCCTCACTCTGGCCGCTGAGACGACTCCTCTTCCCCTTCCAACGCCTCTTCACGGGAGCTGTCGCTTGTCCTGCCCTCCCGCCCTTCCCTTACAACATGTCGTCCGTCCGCGCCATACCCTCCACCCCGCGGGTTATCTCCCCCAGCCCGACACCTTCAGAGATTGATGCAGCGTCACAAGATAACTACTTTGGCCCGGTGACGAGGTCTGCGGCGAAGAAGCGGCGGACAACCCCCCAGCCGCTGGAGGAGCGGGCAGAGGAGGATGACTATGAGCCATCCACAATGCGTAGATCGCGCACGAGAAGTCGGTCGCCCATCGAGTCCCGCCGAATCACGCCCATGACCACGGTCAAGTCGCAGAGCAAGAGGGGCAAATCGCCCATCATCCCGAGCGAACCGATCACGAACGAAGTCACCACCAACGGCGAAGCGAACGGTAACGCCAAAGCTACGACCGCCAATGGCCATCTGGCTCCTCCCTCTGCCGCTCCCACGGGATGGAGCTGGCGCGATTTCAGTCGAAGCCCGAGTCCGCTGGGCTTGATACCGATTCACAGGAAGTGGCGGACCTTTGTACACAAGCACGAGGTGCCCAGGAAGATCTTGCACGTCTCGATCGGGTTCTTCACGTTGTGGCTCTACGTCTCGGGTATTCAGACAAGCTCAGTGGCACCGTGGCTCTTTGCTGCGCTGATGCCCATCACGACCGCCGACTACCTCCGTCACAACTACGCCTCCTTCAACCGCTTCTACGTCTCGGTCCTCGGCGCGCTGATGCGCGAGAGCGAATATGCCGGATGGAACGGCGTCATCTGGTACCTGCTCGGCGCGTGGATTTCCATGCGCTTCATGCCCAAGGACGTCGGTGTGATGGCTATCCTCCTGCTCAGCTGGTGCGATACCGCCGCCAGCACCTTTGGACGCATGTACGGCGCTTACACCCCGCGCATCCGCCGCGGCAAGTCGCTCGCAGGCTCCACGGCCGCCTTCCTCGTTGGCGTTGCCTCGTCATACTTCTTCTGGGGATGGCTTGCACCGAGGACGGGACCTTTCCCCGGTGACGAGAATTATCCCTTCATGTTCACCGGAGCGCTGCATCTACCCCGCACCATCGCAAGCGCCGTGGGGCTTTCGGACGCTCAGGCTACCATCACCGGACCGCTAGCGCTCGGAGTCATGGGTCTGTGGTCTGGATTTGTGGCGGCCGCCAGCGAGGTGGTGGACATTTTTGGCTGGGACGATAACTTGACGATCCCGGTCCTCAGCGGGGCTGGTATTTGGGGATTTCTCAAAATCTTTGGCTAGACGGCGGGAACTCATGGGTCGGCGGGGGAATTTAGACGGGCGGGAAAGAACTTTGACTAGCTCACCGACGGTGCTAGTACACCAAACGGCAATCAGGATCAATCAAGAAGAGAGAGAGAGAGGGGAGTCGGTGGTCGGGGAAAAAAACGGCGCGTCCTCTGCCTCGTATAAACGGCTGGCAATGGCGTTCAACTTTGCATGGTTAATCGGCGTTCATATCGTGTCCACTGGGATAAGAGGTGGGGGATGGGGCGACGGGGCATGGTATGACATGGCATGCGAGGACGGCCGGGACGAGGAAATATACCATCATCACGACAACGACGGGGTATCTTGTTCATCAAGTTTGTACACTTTTTTTTTCATTTTTGTTTGACGCGAATACAGGAACGGAACACCAGGTACGGAATCAAGGAAACGTACAGAGAGGACTGAACGTCCAAGACCACGGGTATATAATGGTTAGCTGCTATTACAAGATAACGATAAAACATCAGAACTTTCCCCCTTTCTTACACTAGCTATTTGGCCTTTTCTCCTGTACTTGCTTTGCGGCCCCTCATCCTCTCCGTCGACCCCTCACTTTCACCCATCTGACATGCATCTGTATCGCGCGATGATACCGAGTACAAGGACAAGGCTCCGAAGAAGAGATTTCTAGTCAAGTCTTTGGGACCATCTAGGCGGTCAAACATCGACACTGCCTTAGCGTCGTGGTGGAAAATGGCACAGAAGGATCGACCTCTTGGTGCGACTTGTGAGTTTGACCTTTGCGTCTTGGCCTTCCAGTTTGACGTCGCAAAAAGCAGTGAGTGGTCTGTGTGAGATTAGCCCTATCTCTTGAAGATGAGTATGAGATGTGAGTTTTGTGATCATTGTCACATCGCGCTGTCGTCACACTGCGGGCAAAATCATCACCAGCAAAGAACACTACATCATCATCACCAAATGCTACGTGTCGGAATCGGGGCTGAGTGAAGACTGGGCTGACGGTCTCGCCTGTTTGACGCGGGCGACTGCGTGGGCTGGGCAAAGTCGTGCAGCTTTCGGATCTTTCGTTCACGAGTGCTTGTGGTTTTGCCTTGCCTTGTCATCCTCACCGAGTTGGTCCATCTTTAGGTGTCAGCCATTGGTATATTGTCCGAGGTAGGATGAGTACAGCATATAAGCAGCGTGGTCTTTTTCAAGTCGAGTTCTACAAAAGTAGGAGAATATACGAGGCGGGATTGACGGGCGACACGACACGAGAGCGAGCTTTAGGCGTGTTGTGTGCGCATATGTGTATCCGTGAGAATTTGCGCGAATACAAGCGGCTTGGAGGAAACACACCACACTTCACACACCAACTTTTTTTCTTTTTTCAACCGTCGGCTGAATATAGACTGACCTTACACGACGGTCGATCCGTGCAGGATACAGAAACCACGCGAGACTGCAGTGCCGCTGCGCTGTGCTTCCCCTTCCTTCCTCATCCTCGTTCTCATGTCGCCTCACCTTACATACAGAAGGCGTTGTGCGTGGCGGTATTCTGCACTCTCACACTTACGTTGTGCGTATGAGGCTTGAAGATCTTTCTATGGCAGAGAAGAAATCTTGGCTTGGCCGAGGATGAACGATGTGGTTAGAGAGTTTGCCCATGGCTGACGGTCAGAAAAGCGTGAGAGTTGGGAGATGCAGAGGGGCATGCGAGTGTATCTGCAGGATGGGCGATGGCTCGCGGATGGCGTCGATGGGAGGCGAGTGAGTAGTGACATGGGGGGATTGGGGGATTGGGGAGATACAACAACAATGTAACGTCGACAATCTCCAAGAAACATTGACCAGACAAAACTGAAGGGCGATCGAAGAAAGGGTTGGTTGGTTGGTGAGTGGCCCAGCTCGCCTTTTCCTTCGAGTCCTCAAAATCTCGTTATCCAGTAAGGTGGTGCCCCATCATCACGCAGCCCTGTTTGACTGCATCTGCATCTCCGCTCCTCACGTTTCCCGGTTCATGCCATGGCATGTTACCGTGCAGCATTGGGAAGGGCAGACCACGCAAAAAAAAAAAAAAAAAAAAAAAAAAAAAAAAAAAAGCCAATGATGGTCTCGGATAGGTGAGCAGGCGAGATGTGCGATGTTGCGTGTGGCTGTCCCACCAGCCCCCGTCGGGTGTCTCTTTTGAGATACCCTATTCCCATGTGGCCGCCCCCCGGAACATGACATATCCATACTTATCCATTGTTGTAAGAGGAGCAGGGGCACCGGCGATTGCGGTGTTGGTTCGGAGTCCCGTGTTCAACTTTCCAGGTTTACAATGTCACCCCATTTTCTTCGCAACTGCGGGAGTTTGAGAAGTCTCAAAAAGTTCGAAGGGAAGAATCGAGAGGTCTAAAAGCGCAGATAGTTTAAGAAAAAGAGAAAGAAAAAAAAAGAAGGTTTGGTGGGCACGTTTTCCGTGGCACAGACCGTTTTTTCGTTTCACGCATCAGATCAGCGGTCGTCACCGCTCAGTCTCATCTCACAATTCTCAGTGAGATTCTTCTCAGTCTCACACCTCACACCTCAACCCTCACTTCACTCCACGCCCGTCAAGACACGCAAGTGAGTACATCGTAAAACATCTCGCCCATCCCCGAACGGAAGCTCGGAATCGGAGTGACAAGCCACGGGAATTCACTCGGTGGTCAGTGCCTGCGGCTCATCTTCCGATTCACTCACATTCATTCTTGGTGGCGTACACCAGATGGGAGGGGGGTTCGAGCCTCACAACCGAAGCATTGGCTCTCTTACACTCTCCCACTGCGCAGCTTTCCCCATGCAAACCCCAAGGCCCCGTGTCCATCACCAGATGAGATCTCGACCTATGGGCGATACCTCACATTTCCTGACCCTTGCTGGCCTGCTGGAGGGACTGGGGTACACTACCTTGCCTGGATAGCTCATCCATCACCTTAACCTTTGCGACTACCGCCCCAACGTGACTATTGGCGCCATGACTGTCACTCAAAGTCCCTACTGCAACACTAGCCGGCTAGTCGAGTTCGAGAATGGTCGTCGTCGAGGACGTGCCGACTTCTCTCTTGGTATTTTGGCGAGCAAAGTGTCTAAAGGTGTGCCTGTCTGGAGGTGAGTGCCGTTGGAGTGCGTGCAGATAGAGAGACAAGCCATTCATCCATTCATTGCCCCTCCCCCTCCTTCCCCCCTCCCCCCATTGACATTCCCGCACCAAGAAAATTCCTGGACCTCCTATCCGGCTCCGGCTAGAGACCCGGGCAGGCCATGGACCTCCCTTCGTCCTCTAGCCTTTAGACCAGAGAAAATTTCTGCTTGCGCGCCAGTATGCTACGGTTTTTCTTTCTTTTTTTTTCCCCATCTGCCATGCGGTAAGTTCAAACGTCAGATGGCTGCTGGGGTGATCCCGGGGCTTCTTTCTCATGCAGTCCCGTATCCCCCTCCATTCACAAACCACCGCTCGGGGTATTCCAGAACGCCGTTCGTCATCCGGGGGACACCTTGCGTGGGGCATCTCGGGTCCTTGCCGGTATCGAGGAGGGACGAAGAGGCAACCCGGCGAACCGTGGGTTTTGAGATTGGGAGGGCGGGGGGGGGGGACAGTTGGTCATGCCATGGATCAAGGCAAACCCCGTTGCGTTGAGCGGGTTCATGGAACCAGACTGAATTGATCACTCAGGAGTCAGTGAGCAGTGGTCGTTTGTCTGTCACGCCCGCATCAAGCCCCCCCTGCGGCACGCCGTATGTATGGCATTACATGTCTTCAACCTGACGATCCCACTCACACGGGAGGCGAGTGAGAGCGACTTCACGTCGGGGGTTGCTGAATACCTGAGTGATACTTGGATACCAACGGGTTGAAAACAGGTATCCTGTGTATCATGTAGCCAGGTAAATAGGAATGCCTCGTTGGCTGCCTTGCCATGCTCATCATCATCGTTGCATTTGAGGTTCCACCCCCCGGTACATGGAACCCAGTTTGCCGATTCCTAAATAACCACCCGAAAAAAAAAAATCAAACAAAAAATCATCAATGTTTGACCCATCTAAGTTTAAAGCGTATCGTAGCACACGGGCAGCAACAACGACAAGATGCCCACAGAAGCAGACGCATGCTCAGGGAATGGGGTGACGCGAAGCCAATGCGCCGCTAGATCAGATCGGAAAAGGGC
The DNA here is from genome assembly GCF_030913485.1 of Colletotrichum godetiae. Lineage (NCBI taxonomy): Eukaryota > Fungi > Ascomycota > Sordariomycetes > Glomerellales > Glomerellaceae > Colletotrichum > Colletotrichum godetiae. Next base: position 210,517 of record NW_026851289.1, on the reverse strand, counting down.
GCGCCGTCATTTGATTGCACTCTTTCAAAGTTCTTCTGCAACTCATGACATTAGGCAGACAGAAGTGTAGGGCTTTTGTGTGGTCGTTGGGTTGATGATGATGGAAGCGTCCCTTTCGATTGGGCTGTTTTGGGGTCTTGGGTACCTTTGCGTGTAAGGTCGACTTTGGGCTGCCTCTCTGCCTCGACTAGTACGGATACTCTCACTCACTCACTCACTCACTCTACTCTTTGGGTGCAAACTGGAACCAACTTTTGTCAACCGTTACCGGGCCGGCTGACGATGACGACGGAAACTCGGGAAGGGGAGGGGGGGAGGCCACTCACTTACACCGCCGCTCTTGGAACTGCGGATGTAAGATCTGCCCAGGTTGCCCGCGTTCTTACACTTCTCAACGCGCAAGCGCAAGCAAAGCAAAGCACAACATACATTTCTCAAAGAAGACGGCCTTGTATTCTCAAGAAACGCAATTTCGTTTCCAGAGATCACATGCGATGCACCTCGTAGAGAAAACTCCGCCTTTGCGCATACATACATGCCTCACATACATGCTGCTGCTGCTCCTGCGTATGATGGGGAGGGGCCCTCTAGTGTAGGCTTTTGGAGATGCACTCACTCCCCCACCCTTGAGGAGAAAGAGAACGACACATACGGAGTAGAGAGATGGGAAAAGGGAATCGTCGCATCGGTGATTGAGGTTCGGCGGGGGCGAATTTCCAACGAGAGTCGGCGCCGCTTTTCAACATTCATCGCCAATGGGACATTGTGAAAACACGTCGATTAAGCCGACCATTTGCTGGCCTTCTCACCCCCCCGTCAAACGTCTCTACTCCGTAGACTCTGCATCTTGAGTGCATCTTGGACGGAGCCAGGGCGTGCCAGGGTCATAGGGTGGGATTACAGGGGTCAAGATGAGCCCTGCCGGAGCCCTGGACGATTTGCCCAGTTCAGGTAGATTCTGGAAGTCGTCCGTCTTTTGCACCAATCGAAACTCTGAAAAATGACAATGATTCGAGTCAATCAGAAGTGGTAAAAGTAGACGGTGTGGGAGAGATTGAGAGGGGAAGACTCGGGAGAGGGAGCAAAAAGACTCTCAAAGGCCCAATGGGGGCGGCGAGAAGTCCCGACCAATGGTAAAAAGCCGGAATAAAGTAAGTTGAACTTGAAAAAGGAAAAAAGGTACTTGCAGGGGGGGGGGAAGAATAAGATAATAAATAAAAATAACAATTAAATGGAATAACTAAACCAAAAAAATAATATATCCTGCGCTTCCATCTTGACAACGCATCGCCACATAAAATGCCCGAATCTACTGCACTTCTGCCTGACCTGATGCCAGGGCTAAATCACAGAATACATTCTATTGTCCAGTCGCATTCGCACATTGTTAAACGGCAACATCACCGTTTTAAGAGACTGTAGCACCTACAGATACTTCTGGCTGGGGGGGACCTTTTTCTGCCCGAGAAACGATCAGCATGGGGGGGCATTTCTTTATCCCGCAGTCCACCCCGTCCCCGATTCTATCAAGAAGGTGGCTCCCACAGTCCAACGAGACGATGACACGAGCTGCGTGGGAGTGGACAATCCCACGCTGCTTTTAATCATCAGTCCTCAAGAAGCTGCTTGGCTTGCATGCTCGGTACATGTATCGCATTGTCCATACGTTGTATTGTACCGCCGTGCCTGAACTATGCGTCGTGGTGTCGTTGAAGACGTCGACATCAAGACCATATACCTCGGGTTGGAAGATACCTCGAGGAACGCCAGGTTCGTTCGCAATTGCGAACGAACAGCAAACGGAAGAGGAGAAGTGTCCCCTCTTCCTCACCCCCGGCCGGGCTTTGCCCCGTTACATTCCCATTCCATTCTTGTCTCCCAATCTCTTGCCGGCCTGTTCACCATCCCGCCCTGCCCTGCCCTCTCCAAACTTCTTAGCTCTCGATATTCACCTATCCTGTCCTATCCCCTTTCATCCCAACCCATCCTCGCCTTCGTTAGCCCGGCACGCTCGTTGGATCAGAGTTTCGATCAACGGCGGGCCCCGTCTCGTTTCCCCCGTAGTCCCGGCTTTCCTTAATCGTCCTGACGTCTGTCCATCTTCCACAACCCCCAAGTTGCCTTCGTCTCCATCTCTGGCGTGTATCCATTTTACCGCCCTCCTCCTCCTCCTGGACACCGCATCTGTCACGAATCAGAACCATACCGTGGCCCCTCTCCGGAAGGTTGAAAGGCCGGTTCGTCTTGCATCTGACTGGGCCGATTAAATACATACGACCCGCATGGCACTCCGTCATACGCTTTTCTTACCTCCCATCTACGGCCATGGCGTGTGTTCCTTCCTGTCCGCCAGAAAGAGACGTCGTCGTTGGATTCCGGGGGGGAGGGGTGTAGCTGCCCTTGACCAACGTCTTGTTTGCCTTCCGGATTCTACACTCCTAGACTCTACACACACACCTCTTACACCCACACCTTCTTTCCCACACCTCGGCCCCTTTTGGAGCTAAAGCACCTTCTATCCTTCTTGACACCGCACGGGCGTGGACGGAAGTGAGGGAGGAGGAGGAGGGGGGAGGACCACCCCAAGCAACCACGCAGCCCAAGGTTGAAGGAAAGCCTCTACGCTATGGACATGGACTGTAGACGTCCGTCCCTGCCCACAGAGCCCCATGCCCCTGGTTTGCAGGTTGCAGGTTGCAGGTTGCAGCCATTCCATCCTTGTCTCTAGTCGGTAAAAATGAGTAAGGTAGTGCGGAAATACTTTCGAGGTTGTACCTCCCTTGTCCATCAGGTGGGTGGTTCGGCAATGTCTGGAACTGCATGTCTCTTGGTTCGTCGTTTTACACGACATGCATCGTTTTCTTCCCTTTGCCTGAACCCACATACATTCTTTTTCCTATGTCTTGTCTTGTCTTGTCCTGTCCTTTCTGCCCTCCTGGCATGCTCTTCGCCAACCTACGCCGGCCAAGTCCGTGCCCCCTTGAGTTTATCGGACAGTTCTCTTCTTTCGATTCTTCGTAAGTATTGACCCTGGCTACCAAAGTATTTGGCATCTTTCGTCTGGATATTCCAGACTCCAAGAGACAGATCCATTACCCGTTCCGGGCTGCCCACACCCCATCCTCTTCATCGTGGTGTATCTCCACCAATCCCACCCATGATAGTCGCCTCCCTCGGCATATACAGACACCTCTTGCTCCTTTCCTCTCAGTCCATCTCCTTGCCTTTGATACTTGCCGTGTTTTTTTCCCTCTTTTTTTATTTTTATTTTTTTTACTTTCCTCTTGTGCAGACGTAGTAGCATTCTGCTTTCCCTGCTTCTCCCTGGTTAGCCAATGGCTACGTTCATCACCCTCCCACCACCGTCGTCCGTCTGCCACCCCTTCCAATGCCCACACCCTCAACATCCAAACGCCTCATCGTCGTTGGATATATCTCTCATTTTTTTTTCTTTTGTCTCCTCTCTTTCTCCACGGCCCATATATCCACACGAGCAAGCGTTGCGGGTGAAGACAGGGTTTAGTCTATGCCACTTCCCTGTCACTAACGCACAGGCTAGACCAGGCCCAGGCAGGTCGACTGGCTGCCGCTCATCATGGTCCATGTCAATGTCCATGTCCATGGTGGACGTTTGTTGTCTGCGACCCTTTTGGCCGCTCTCTCTCTCTCATCACCCCATCACATCATGCCCTTGGACCATTCCGTCTGTTCCCCCTTCCGCGGAAGGAGACCCGGTTAATGATGAAGCCACGGCTTGTCATCGGACGAATCGAGACTTGATGTCTTATCCCCCTTTCAAACAGACGAAGAAATGGAGTCCGAGGAGGGTCTCGGAAAAGTATAAAAGGGCACAACTTGAGCGGGTTGGTTTTATTCACTTCTTCTTCCTTTCTCATCATCAGATTCTGGACTATCTTGAAGCTTCCATATAGCTTCTCCAAGCCAACTTCTTTGCCCAACAAGCAAGTTCCTTGCACAAATTACTTTGTCTCACAGAGTGCCGCCATCTCCAGTCGACACTTGGACTTAGTCATCCCTTGTTTGCTTCAAACAAGTTCCCACATCGTACACAAGTACACGTCACGCCTCTATCGTCAACTACCGGCCTCCACCTTTTCCCGTGCCATCATGTCTTCCCACTACAACTCCCACTACACCCTCCCCTTGCCAGTCCCCTCTCACAAGGGCCAACACTACCCAAGCTACAGCAGCACCTACTCAGTATCGCCTCCAGAGACAGATGAGTCCGTCAGCTCTGGCACCGGTCCATCATACAGCAACAGCGGCTACTCTGGTGGCTACTCAGTGGCCAACTCCAGCTACGCCGGAAGCAACAGCGGCGACTACGAGAGCACCCACCACTCGGCCAGCGGAGTCGACTTCAACGACTACATGCAAGACCGCTTCGCCCAGACCTTTGACCCCATCCCCCTCGACCGCAATATTGCGGTCCAGGCGCAAACGTAAGTTGTTTCCTCTTTTCGCATGCGGCGTGGCGCATCCCCCATGCGGCAGCGAAACGGAACAAGACGCTAACGAGAAGAAATGCAAAAATTAGATCCGGAAAGCTCAACGCAAAGCACCGTGAGTTGCTGGAGCTGCAAAAGAAGGCACAGGCTCGTCTCGCAAAGACGCGCGAGCGCTTCAACGAGGGCTACCGCGACGCTCAGGACGTGCGCGCGGACCTCGAGTGGACGCAGAAGAAAGTCTCGTAAGTAGCACCCTTTTTTCCCCCATTGCCTCTTCCCGGGACTCCGAGAAGAGCCGCCCGATCAATTTGTCTCCGAGAAAAAGGAAAAGAGAGACAAATCTGCAGGACCGCGATCCTAGAAGTTTCCCCGCGAACCAGTGGGGAAATATCTAAACCGGTTTGCTGGTCCGTTTGCATTGCGACTACAACATTGGCGTCGGAAAAGGAAATCTTTGGGGGGGGGGGGGGGGTTAAAATCTGCGAGATCTGAGACATTGCGGCTAACACGCGGACCTCTTTTTTGTGCAGATCGCTCAAGAGCAAGACTTCTCGCAAGCACACCAAGGAGTACAACAAGGCCCGCGCTCGCTACCCGTCGCCCGAGTACTAGAGAATTTCTCGGTCCTTTGCGTGTTTCGCTGCGGATTGAGTTGCGAAAGCTTCTCAGCCGCGCGGTACCGACGACGTTGAAGGAAGCAGCGAGCTTCTCCTCCTTTTCAGCCTTGTGTTTTTCTAGCGTGCCATTTTCAACTGCGACCAAAGAAAAAAGTTCCAGCCTGCCGTCACCACATCCACTACCACCATTTTACTACTACCACACAAAAACGCACGACATACACACATCCCTGCCGACAAAAAACTGCAGGAACGAAGATACCAGATTCCCGGAGATTTACTTTGCATTTTATTTCATTTTTTGGATGAGCGCACGCCTCCCTCCATCTCCGCTTGTTTACTTAGTATTTTTTTTCTGGGGTACATATTGGGCTGGCAAGGGAGGGGAAAAGGAGACAGGGGCCCTAGGCGAACCTGACAGCCGGGACGGCTTGACGCGCAGCGGCACGGCGCGGGGCGAGCATGGGGGGCCCGCCTAGCCGCCCATCTCACGCTGCTTTTGCGACGGGCAGGGCGGCGGACCTGCGAGCTGCGAGCTGGAGCAGGGTCGAGAGAGTGAGAGTGGGTTGAATGGGGAAGCATCATTCCCAAGCGCCCGGTAAACCTCCACTCACACACATGCTCCAGCCAGTTTTCCCCCGGATTTGGCAAATGTGCCTGGCAGACGCAGGGTTGTGGGGTTCCGATCGACCTTCTTTTGACCTTTGCCTTGGGAGAGAGGGGGATGTTTTTGTTGCACGAGACGATTATGAGACATGATTGGATGAATGGGAAATGATTTGGGGTGGCTATGTTGTTAAAAGTACACCTCACCCCCTCCTTCTGAAAGCGACGGGGCCAGGGCCAGTAACCTAGGGGCTGCAGTAGCCGCTGGAAGGGTCTTCAGGCCGGTAGAACGGCTCGGTGGAGACGGGAGGGAAGAGACCAGGTGAGGTGAGGTGAGGTACAAAATTGTTGGCATCTGTTGGAGGCGCTTGTCCCTTTCGGGGCGGTGGGATATTGCTCTTTCGGGAAGAATAACGACGGGGAGCTCGCGTGGGTCATGCTCCTTTGACCCCTTGGTGGTTCTGTAGTGACGACAGGGCGTGTCGATCCATAGTCATATCGTAATCCCTTATTGTTCGGTCGTGGCGGTCCTTTGCCGGGCTGCTGGTCCACGATATGTTCACCGTTACAGCACCGTCGTGATGCTTGACCCTCCGTAATGCCACCGTAACAGATCCCCCAGGCCTTGGCCAAGTCTGGGGGACTTCATATGTCCAGTGATATATCATGTGATGGATGGGTCGTAATATCTTTCCCTGCCCTGTTTCCAGCCGGCCAGGGGTACCACGTGACATGGGTCGGTGAGGTAGTCGGTGAGTCGTATATCGATATGCCAAGTTGCGCCGTTGAGAAGCTGTCCAAAGCGAGGTGAGGTAAGCATGTCGATATATGTTGACCACACAATCGACTCGACATTACGGTCCCCATGCCTCTCAGATGGCAACTGGTACAACATTGGAAGTCCATCAACATCAGTCAAGCCGTCTGAGCTTGAGCTCCCCGCGCCACCCAAGTACCCTTGGACAGGACTCCCGCTTTCTTCTCAAGCCTCTCCCACGGATTCTCATTCGACGCTGGGTCATAGTATCCATCCCACCAAGGCTTGCCATCATTCCTCTGTTGCTGTCCGTACCCTTGACGACCTCCACGCTGGTGCTGGTGCTGGTGCTGCTCGGGACGTTCCCTCGTCGGCATCGTCGTCGGAGCGGAGCCCATCTCCTTACCCCACGACGCATCGGGCCGCTGGGGTAGTGCTGATGATGTTGGGAGGGATGAGGTTGTTGACTGCGCTTGCGGCGCCGAGGTTCCGTCTTCCGGTGCTGCGCCGCCGTTGTTGGTCAATTCGTCTATCAGACTTTGCGCGTGGGCGAGCGCCGGGGCGACGGTCGGGTCAGAATAAAGATTCGCGCCGCCTTCTTCTGCGTCCGCGTCTTCTCCGACAACAGTGCCGGCATGGGCGGCGACAGCAGTGGTTCCGTCGTCTTCGTCGTCATCGTCGAGGGCAATCTCATCGGTGTTGGCGGCGGGCGCGGCAGCAGTCTCAGTCGTCGACGGAGCAGCGCGTGGAGCGCGCGGGGCGAGTGCGGTCTGGTTCGCGCCGGTCGCGGAGGAGACGGCGTCGGTGCGGTGGTTGTATTTGCGCTTCTTGGCGGCGGGTTGGGTCCCGAAGGAGGCGAAGCCCATGAAGGCTGCCATTTCGGGGTCGATTGCGAGGGCGTCGTCTTCGTCCATTGTAGGCGGTGTGGGAGTGGGCGGGATTTCGGAGTAGAATCGCGCGTTGCTAGAACGGTGCTGTGTGAGGGTGCGATGACGTTAAAAAGAGGTGGTTGTAGGTATGGATGTACTGCGTATGGACAGGGCCGACTTCTGCAGGGAAGAAACAGCTCCGGGCGATGTGGGGAGGGGAAAAAAAAAAAAACAATCGAGCAACGATGGAATAGAAATGGAGCTGTGGGCGCGGGAGGAACCGTGGTATTTCTCTGTGAAAAGAGGGAAAGGGAAAAAAAAAAAAGGTGGAATTAAGACCCTTGTTCGGCACTGGCCCGCTTAATTACAGCCTCGTGGGACTGGGGGCACAGCTCAATAACTTGGGGGTCCCAGACTTTCGGGGTCTTTACGAAGTAGATGGCATGTCGTCGATAAAAGAATGACGGACGACATTTTCGGGTATCGGCGGCTGTAGAAGATGGGCAAATGAGAATGGAATGCTCATTTGCGAATCAAAAGCATTGTGACAGGAAAGACACACGAAGAATTGGAGAAGACAGGAGAGGGAAAACGCTCGAGTCTCAGTCGTCGGGCCGCTGACATCATTTGAAACGCGACACACCCCTGGCGCGGATCTCGGAGCTTGGGGCCATGGTTTGCGCTTGTCTTTCAACTTCATTCCAATCTTCTCTCGACGACAACCTCTTTCTTAGAGACCCCGAATACATCAATCACCTATCCGAACCGTAGTCGCACACGTATACCCGAGCTCGAAAACGCGACGTCCTTACCGGATCCCCCCTAATAAGACTACCAACATCGACACTCCCACGCAGCTCCACACAAGCTCCCAAACACCTCTTCCATCCATTGCGACATCCACAGAGCATCATGACATCCCCGCCGACAACAGTAAACCTTCGCTCCCCCTCAAAATACACAACCTCCTCCACCCCGTCAACATCAACCTTTTCCGCCCCGCCCCTCGAATGGCTCCTCCGCACCTGGTCCGTAACCCACTCCACCCTCGCAATGTGGCGCGACGCCCGCAACGTCCGCATCTCCTACGCCTCCATGGCCCCGAAACCAGACGGCACAGCCCGCATAGATGACCTCGTCGAGTACGAGTCCAACAAGACCCCGCACCCTTCCTCGGCCGTCAAATCCGTAAAGGGCGTCGATACCGCCTGCGCGGTCGGGGATACCTCCGTCTGGGACTGGCGGGGTAAGGGGTGGTTGTTCTTTGTGGGGAGTCATTGGGAGGTTCTGGGGTGGGGGGAACGGCGGATTGAAGGTGGCGGAGGGGAGGTGGAGAGGTGGGCTGTGACGTGGTTTGCGCCGACGGTGTTTACTAAGGAGGGTGTTGATATCTACTGCGATCGGAAGGAGGGGTTGAGTGCTGCTGGGTATGAGGAAGTTATGGGTGCTTTTAAGGGACTGGAGGCCAAGGAGTTGGTTGGGATGGTGGAGAAGGATATGTTGCCTGTTGAGATTGCGTTGCCCTGGAAGGAGGCGTGAGTGGTGTGTGCTTGGATACTACGTTTCCTAGTTCAGGCATCTCTTTGATTTGAGATTGTATAGTAGTGATATAATACCTAGGCTTAGCAGATATTGAACCTATCACAATAATAGAAGGATGAGCTCACAGCTGTATGTAAAGGCATTATTGACAACTTGGTATGAGATTGCTCAAGCAGTCATTAAGCTTTTCGTACAGATTTCTGGGAGGGAGGCCGGATAAAGCTTACCTACAGTGACAAAGAACCTCTCCACCAAGTACTCATTGTCTCCCAAGACTATCGTTTAAAACAGATTGTCACCCCATCAATCGTTCATGGTTACAGAAGGTAAGGTATAAAAAGGCGGCACTGACGCATTGGTCTAAGGCTGCCTAAGCATACATCTAGCACCTCGTAGAGGATGCCGCGCAAGGCGACTTCGGAGGTGCTCCTCCTCGGTGCGATGTATCCTCCAGAATTCCTTCTATGTTTCTTTGTCTCCAATGCGATGTCATTCACATCAGACTAGAAGTGTTAATAGCTTTTTTTTCAATTCTCTATGATCTTTACTAGAAGCAACAAGTTAGTAGACAGAGGAGCTAGATAGACCCTTTGATACGATAATAAAGCCCCCAAGTTGGATCTCAAGATTATTCTATTTGAGTACACCCTTGCAATATGTAAGTTACTTGGGCCTGGTTACCTTGTATCCTTTTATAAGAGGTCGGGGGAACGTGGTCGAGGGGTTTAAAGGGGAGTCAAAGGAACATCCCGAAAGTCCTTGAGCCTCACTCAACCTGACCTTTTGCTCGATTCCCTATTGATGACCCTTCTTTTTTCTCTCGGTTTGAGGAAGGCAAGGACAAAAAGTTTTCGCTTTATCCTCAAGGCGGCATCAGGTGACATCTTCAATTGCTTGCGAGCTTGACCCTGCGGATGTGCCAATTGATACGTTGCAAGTACTCATTGCGATAGCGCTGGCTTGAAGCTGAGTATGAAGCGTATGCTCCAGGAGTCCATATACAAGGATGCATAAGTTGTCATTCGGAAGAAGGTAGAGTAGAGTAGATCAAGATGGAATTCGTATTCAATTTCAGTACCATTATCATTACGTCCTCCGAACCAAATTCAAGCGAATGAAATGGGTATACTGCAAAGCCCGTCCAACGTGATCTTGCCGATCTGAGGTATCATCTCCCGGGCAGGCCTCTGTCCATCCTCACCCCATATCTCTCCCGCGTGTTACAAGTACATGTTTTTTTTTCTTTCTGTTTTTCCTATTTCGTTGTATAGAATTGTCGCAAAGGGGTATTTGAAAAATCAATCGTGTCGGAAGCATCGTGAAGCGCAAGGGGGTATTGACGTCGCAGCAAGAGAATCAATGCGTAATTGGTGACAGCCGCAAAGGGATGGGCTTTAGTGTGACCAAGCTATTCCCCCACATGAGACGTCAAGTCAGCACTCGGTGCGAACTCAAATATTTTCGATGACACGAGAGTTAATGGCTTGCTGGAAGCCGGAATCCTGACCTCCAAAGTCGTTGAAGTCGCCAGTGCCGTTGTTGGCACCGCTCGACTCGCCCGTCTGGTTGGTGCCGCTGAGCGACTGCTGGATGTTGGGCATGGTCTGACCAGGGCCAGGCAGGAAAATGACCTTGCTGTTGGAAGACTTGGCCATCGCCTGCATAGCTTCGAGGTAGCGGATCTGCATGGCTGGGGCAGACGACAGAATGTCGGCAGCCTGGCGCATGAGCTTGGCAGATTCGACCTAGGTCGTGTTAGTGATGGAATACAAACATTAAGGGGTGTCGGATGCGTACCTCTGCCTTGGCGGCAATAATCTTGCTCTCACCAATACGCTTGCTCTGGGCAGCCATGGACAGCGACTCCTGCAACTCTTGGCTGAAGATAATATCCTTGATGAGCATGCTCTCGACCTGGACACCCCATCCGGCAGCGACATCCTCAATGATCTCGCCAATGGACTGGGCAATCTCCTCCCTGCGCTCAATGACATCCTGGAGAATGCGGGCACCGACGACATGGCGAAGAGTGGTCTGGGTTCGCTCCATGAGAGCCTGGCGCACGTTGGAGATACCGAAGGCGGCTCGGTGGGGTGCGACAATGTGGTAGTAGATAACAGAGGTGAGGTGCAGGGTGACGTTGTCCTTGGTCATGCAAGTTTGCTGGGGAACCTCTGCCATTTGAATCTTGACGTCGACCTGGATGAGCTTTTCGCTCATGGGGTTGACCTTGACGAGACCAGGGTCGACAGCCTTATAGAATTTGCCAAACTTGGTGACCAGACCGACATTACCCTGGTTCACGTTCTTGTAAGGGTTCGGGCAGACGATGCAGCAGGGGATGGCACCAAGAGTACCAATGCAGGCACCAAAGGTGTTGACTGTGATATCGTGTTAGTGATTTGCGACAGGTTTCAAGGAGAGGCGGCTGTAAGACATACTCATAGTTCCGTACCAGCCCTTGGGGTTGGCATCTTCGGCGACAACTCTGGCGTAGCTGCGCTGGAGATCCTCCTTGGTGGGGGGCTGAACAGTCATCTCGTTGTGAGGCTTGAAGCCGCCCTGGCCAAGACTGAGACCGCCACCGTTGGCCGTGGTCTCGCTGCGCTCCTCATAGTCGGGGGCGCGGGCCTTGCCCGTGGAAGTGCTCTCGTGTTGCGGGGCGCTCATTGTGGGCGAATGCGATCGGGACGAGTTGGTTTGGAGAAGGTGTCGTGCAGATGTGTTGGAAGAAGATGCTTGTCGAGGACGGGTATCTAGATGTTCAGAAGCTTCGTGAGTAAATTCTGAGTACTGAACCATGTGTGCTAACTAAGGCAAAACCTGGTGATGGATGGGGGCACGAGGTTCTTAAGTAGACGAGGTCTGGGGTAGGTACGAGATGGAGATGTGTCGAGGGGAGAATGAAGACCGGGGACTGCACTAAGGCCAAGGGATCATAGACGCGAGTCTAAGAGCAAGGGTCGAATCATTCCGTGGAACAGGGTGGGCTGTGTTTGTGCCCAGGAGCTCTGTCACTTCTGGCTTCTTGGGGTCATGTTTCTTGGGGGTTCTTTCTGGTGGTGGTGACACTGAGCTATCGGCAAGCGCAATGATAGGCGGACGGGAAGGAGAAGAGTCGCAGACCGCGAAAAGGAAGCTACAGGAGCCGAAGGGTGGTGCAGGGGTCTCGTGCAGCACCTCCCTCAAGAGTCAAGAATCACCAATGTGATAGGTACATTGGTACCTTTTTGCCTTGGACCTCGACCACCTCATTGAAAGTGCAAAAGTGCAGGAGCAACCTCAAGGTAGGAGGTAGGTTGGTGGAGCTATCGAAGGTACCTACCTGCCCCATGTTCCAGTTGGTTGGCCCCGCCCGTCTGTGTCCGTGGGCTGTTGAACGGGCAGGGATGCGAGCACTAGGGAAAGAACGCTGGAGCCATGCGGGGCAGAAGTGCCCGATGGTGGAGAGCACTGCCCGCGAAACTCCAATATGCGGGTGGCCCATGCGCATCTCGAGCTTCCTTCCATTCCTGGTACACCAAAATGTTTCCTCAATTCTTTCTGCCTACCCTGCTACTTTGCACTAAGGTAATGTAGACATTTTGCTGACTGTTCACTTCGGCACACATTCCGCATTCTTACTACCAGGGCAGCCAATATTTCATAAAGATCTCGTGGTCATGGCCGGCCTCAAAAAAGGCGCGATGCTAGTAGAATCGACACCGATGCGACGGCTTGACTTTCCATGTCGCACCCAATCGCGAGGCTGCCGGTCTGCCGTCCTACCTTCAAGGTCCCTACACCCCAACTCGATTGACGTGGTTGTTTCTTCTCTTTTGCCCGGATAGCCAGCGCGAATTTCACCCCTCGACTGCGCGCGTCGACTAGGTCAATGTATGATCGCCCGACTGCTTCCAGACTTTACCACGAGGGCAATGTCGCTGCTCCGCCCTCTTCATTCTTCGCTGCCTAGGCAACGAAAAACCTCACGATCCGATCCCAACGGTCCGTCTTTGGTGGCAGAGCGGTGGCGGACCCAATACGTCCTTCAATCAGCCTTGGCTACACTACCACACTCCCCAAGGTAACTACAACCAAGACACGACAAGCGTGCACGGGGATAATTGCTGACTGCTGACTGCTCAGGGATTGCTCAGGGCGGTCGTGGCACCTTTGCCTAACTTCTCCGAGAAAAACTTCACACCATCCCATCCAAACACGCCGTCTGATGTCGACAAGCTCCGGGCTGTCTGTCTGCCAGGGGCAATTGAATTACTGCACCTGTCGACCAAAAGTCACACGCGAACGGAGAACGTTTCATACATCATTCATCTCTGTGTCATGATATTCGGGGCCCTGTCACCTCAACTACCTCAATAGCCAATCAACGCCCTCGCGCGTGCCGACTTCCGCCCAGGGAGGGCATGGCAGAGTGGCATGATATCATGGAATCCCAGCGCCGAGATTTGGGGAATCCTACTCCGAAATCTACCCTCAAGGCATTGCAGTTGTTCGCCGACTGCTTTCAGTTAACAAATGCCTGGCGCAAGCGAATGGCTTTTCCCAAGGTAGGTATCTGTTCGTTCCCTAGCGGCTCCTGCGGCCGGTATTCAACAACCAACGGATCCTTCATCGTAGAGCCTCTCTCGAAGTCCGAGGAATTTGGAGACCATAGCATGACTTCATTGACTCCGCTCTCGAGAATGCGCCTCCAACCGCTCGTGCATACACCGTAAAGTGGTGTCTTCTCCACTCAATCTACCGTCGCCGCCCAGCTTCTGGGCGAAGCGCCTTTTCAACCCTCAGCCTCCGGATCGGCCAATCCACGCCGGCCGTATGTGTCCACCTTTCCGAAAGTGGCCCTAGCGTCTCGTCGGCACGCGTGACACGGCACTGCCCCGCCAATATTTGTCGCCCGGCGAACTTGAGCGACAGCTATCCATCTCTGCTTGTCGGCCACTGCCCATCCATATCTTTGAGATATTTGACATCGTGCGCCGGATTGGCCAAAATCACGGCCGATCCTCCGCCTTTATCCCGATAAACCAACAGCAATCTCCGGTAGCGACCCGCGGGCGACTGCGATCGTTGCCCGAGTCTCACCGAATCCAGTATCCGGCGAGACCGTCTCCACCTCGAACCCATAACCTTCGTCACATGCTTACTTCGTACGCAGGGCGGACGCAGACTCCACAAGGCTTAAATGGTTGACTGAAGTCCAATCTACACCATCCTTGTCGTCTTACTATGTCGTCAAACTTGCTGTGCAAATGTGGGAGTAGCTGAGCTCTTTTCCATTTAATTGTAGATCTTACTACTCCGAATATTCCCTATGAAGCTCAGCCACCAACAAGTGCCCCACTATCGAATCCTTCCAGAAGCCTTCCTTTTCCGCCACCCCTAAGCCGCGGTACATCTCTCGTCCACGATCTGACAATTCCATCGTCATTCCAATCTTGTACAAGGTTGACTAGCGACTGACTAACAGTGCGTGGTGCCTAGTCATCCGTGTCACCATAATTTTGTAGATCACTGCCACGATCCCGTATAGGCTGTTGTGGCAATGGCTGTGTTGAGGTCACGATACTGACCCTATATGTGGAGGAGCTGTATTAGGCACGGCGACAAGGTAAAACAGCCCGAAAAAAATAAGCTATCGAATTCTTCTAGAATAACCAACCTGTGAGGATCAACTGTAGGATGACGATGGTCAAGATCAAGGCCTGGTTCCTGATTCAATCTCGGCCACCCTGGTCCACATCCAAGAAGCCTACCGCAATGCCTTGCAACGCCTTACAAGATGCTTCCTAACGAACAATCAGAATCAACCAGTTGCTGACAACTATTAGCATTCCACGAGGTAAACGCAACCCATCACTGCCCTCTCGTCCCTCTCATACCCTCAAAATCCTCCACAATAGCAGCATGATCCATCTTCCACCCGGGGCTCATGGAAACCATCCAGTCCCCTTCAAGCAACTTCTCATCCTCAATACTCCTCCTCGTATCCGCATACGACGCAGCCCAAATACTTCTATAAATCCCCTGCGCAGGATAACTCACCAACCCAAACGTCGCGGCAGTGCTCTTCGTCACAAGACTAACCACGCCTTTGCCCAACCCCTTCGCCGCGCCCAGTGCACCCTGCTCTTTTTTGCCAGTGTACGTGTGGATGAAGATATCCGTTAGACCGCCCTTCATGTCCTGGCAGAACGTCTTGCCCGCCACAGAAACGCCGCTGCGGAACCCTTCCACGGCGTCGTGCTTGCGTACGGTATCGCCGTAGAGGTTGGGTACTGCGCGGAGACCTTCGGTGACGGCGAGGGGTATGTCGACGAGCAGGCCCTTTGTCGCATTGCCCGCGAGTTTTCCCACGCCGTTAGCCGCTGCCGCTGCCATTGCGCCCGGTTTTGCACCACCGGAAGATGATTCTTGACTACCCCTGGATGGCGGTGGTCGAGCTATAGTCATATCCGAGGGTGTTTTCTCCGCCGCTGCTACTGCTCCGTCTGAGACCCCGACGCCGGGCAGAGGCAGCATGGCGAACGCGGGCGCTTGGCTGTGTCTCCGTGTGTTCTCCATTTGATCTTCAAGGTTCTCGCCGGACTCGCTAGTGCGTTTATACTGTTCAAAAGGCTTCACGATGATGTCGGCCGTGGCGCCTGCCATTTTGACGATTGTCGAGAGGGAGGCTGCTGACACTGCGGTTAGGGGGTCCCATCTTTGGTTTTCAATATTTGTCGGTTTCGACCGGTATCTGTAGAAGAAGAACGTCAGTGGGAAAGGGGGTCTTGGATAAAGTCCAAGGGTAAGGTATATATCGCCACATACGACTTGAGCTGCTTCCGCTGCAGCTTCCCATTCTTGACCAAAATGGACGCGACGGGCCGACACATCTTGACCTGCTTTTTCCCTCTGCCGTATATCAGCGCCGCAGGCTGATCAGAGAAAAAAATCGCAGCCCATTTTTGACTGCGGCAGGTTGGCGTGGAAGGCGTCGACGGCGGCCTGGACGCCGTTCTCCTTCTCCATCGAGTCTGCGAGCTTTCTGGCTGATCGGACGGCGTCCGGGGAGAGGCAGAGCTGGATGGCCTGGATTAACTTTTGGGATGTGAGGGAGCGGTAGGGGATGGGATCTGGTCCGGCGCCGGCTTCTGCTACAACGGCGCCCCAGAACGGTTGGCTGTGAGAAACGTATCAGTCAAAAGTGGTGAGGAAACGAACAAGTAACTAGTGATTGGGTGGGGTTCTTTCGTACTCTCCAAAGAAGGGAACGATGGTTGTAGGCTTTCCGTATCTCAGTCCGCAGGCCGTGGTACCGGCGCCGCCGTGGTGGATGACGGCAGCGACTTGCTGGAATAGCCACTCGTGCGGACAATCGCCCACATAGAAGACGTTGTCCGACTCCTCGCCGTTCAAGTTGCTCCAGCCTCTCGAAATGATGGCTCTGACGCCCGTTGCCTTGATGGCGCTAAGGACCATGGTCATGAGCCCCCCAATCCCACCGACCACGATACTCCCAAATCCGACGTATATGGGTGGCGGGCCGGCCTTGAGGAAGGCTTCGAGATCTGGAGGTGGTGTATACGGTGCAGGGTCGCGGAAGAAGAAGCCGCTGATGTCTGTTGCTCCTGATTAGGTTGACTCTTTAGAGGAAAGTTCTCGATGGCATACTTACCAATATGCGGACCCCAGTCGCTGGGCTTGGACACGAGAGACGGTGACCAACAGTATGTAAACGGGACTTGCAGACTTTCTAGTATACGATGTCCCTCGGTAGACGGCACTGGTTCCAAGCCAAGTGACTGGACTCTCCACGCATTGACAAGATCTCCCAAGCTATTTCACCGTCAGTCATCAAAGTCACTCGCACGCAAAGAGAGACAATCTCACCCCTGCCACGTCAAGAACTCAACAGCAGCATACGAAGCATGATTCGTACTCTTCTTATCCGCCTTCGAGAACCCAATATTCGCCAGCGGGTGGGGAAACGCCTTGGTGCTGCTCCACGGCATCGTAAACATCAAATGCACCGGGATCCCCAGCGCCTGGGCGCAGTGCACGTGAGCGAAGCTCGGCGGGTTGGCAATAATGGCGTCGGCGACAAAGGGTACGTTGGACAGAGGGTCTGGGTGGATACACGACCGCCAGAAGCCGTCGAGCATCTCGACATACATGTCGCGTTTCCGCTGGATGATGCCTGCACGGATCTGGGACATTTTGGGGATCAGGGACGGGGACTCGACCATGTAGGCCATTAGGTCGGCTGGGTCGCCCCCGATGGGGAAGAACTCGATCTTATTCGAAGAGGCTGGGACGGAGGTATTGGATTCGAGGACAAAGGAGGAGAATTGGGGGTGTGTTGCGATGCGGACGCGGTGGCCTGCTTTCTGGAGGGCCGAGGCGAGGGCGAGGAAGGGCTGGACGTCGCCTCGGGAGCCGACGACTTGGACTACGATGTTGAGGGGCATTGGCCATTGGCGTTGAGGTGTATATTGGGGTGTGTACTCGGGTGGTGTCTGATCTTCGGCTTGCGTTGAGCTGGATGGTTCGTCTTCTGTTCAAGACCGTGTTAAGCCTTCGTTTTCAGGGATACTGCAGTCTTTGGGTTGCTTTACCTTCGGGGTAGAGGTCCTCGAGACCAAAGACCGAAGCCTTTGACTCCCTAGACGATCCGAATATCTCGCTCTTTTCACTTTCCATGTTTGTGTAGTTCACGCCTGAGAAGCTGCGTGGTGTTGAGAGTGGTGGTGTTGAGAGTGGGTAGTAAAAAGGTACGGGAGACTAAGGTAGGAGACGGGGAGGGGCAGGGTCAAGTCCATATAAAGAAGACTTAAGCATACCTTACATAGTACCTTGCCGCATAGCCTCCTAGGTAAGGCCGCGTCAGAAGCCGGCTACTCCCAGCTTAGCCGGTGGATCTGGTTTTTACCTCTTAGCTAGGCATGTCATAAATACGAAATGAGCGGCCCGAAACTGAGCTAGTCTCGCTGTTTCGGAGTGACCGTAGGGCGAAAGGAGGTGTTCCTTGCCAATCTGAAAAGTCTGATGAACCTCTCTGTCATTTCTTCAGTAGTTCTTCAACCCATCTCATTCCCAGTCTACGAGTTTCTTCCAAAAGATGCCAGATACTGTCGAAATCAAGATGTGCTTCAGCTGGTCACATCTCATGAGTTTTAACGCTTCGAAAACTCGATAGATCTATATATCAAAACCACTTACTATCCGCCGATGTGTCCCAACACCTTGCCAGTGTGTACTGTAGACAATTGTATAACCGCAGTCCGCCTAGACGTTCTCTTCCCGGCTATTGGGAAGACCCTCCAATTCAAGCTTATCTCCTTCCGCCTCCTGCTTCTTCACCGTCCTCTTCATCTTCCTCGATGCGCAACAGTACGCACACCCATGAATGGAGCTCAGCAGCCACAATAGCATGCTAATCCCCGCGATCCAAGCCCCAGCAGCAAGTCTCGACTTGACATCGCCCGAGACATTGCCCTTCCCTTCGCCGCCCACGACAATAGACGAGGACAGACCACACAGTGCGGCCCATAGGACGGCCAGCCCGAAATCCCATACGGACCATGCGGCGTGCGTGACTGTCGCGAAGACGTGGTAGGCGCACGTCAGCGCCGAGAGGACGGCCGGGACGAGGGCAAAGATCCAGTTTGTTCTGCTGAGGCTTTGTGTCGGCAGAGTGTTCCAGGAGCCGAGGGTGGCGGCGTAGAGGCCTATCGTGACGATGGCGAAGGCAAATTGGAGGATTCGGATGCCGGCGCGGACCCAGAGGCCGAAGGCGCCTGAGAGTTGCCAGTAGTCTGTGTTCATGGTTTGGTTTGTGATGTATGGCTCGTATGCGAGCTGTAAGGTCGTAGATGATAGAGAGTCTAAGAATGTTGATATGCTGGCTAGAAGAAGGAGAAAGATGTCGGATTCAGGGAAGAGAAGAATTGGAGACTGATGGATGGTAGGTAGGGGTTTGAGAGAAGAATGGAGGGGGAGGGGAGGAGGAGGAACGAATCTCGGTACTCCTTTCCGGGGGGATGAAAAAGTCAATGAATCTTTATCCTTGCCAAGACTGGTTGAGACTTCTGGAAAGAAGAGACGCACATTTTCTAGACGCTGCTGCTCAATGTCATCTGGTTAGATACTCCGTAGTGTGATGCTTTGGTGCGTGTAAGTCGTCAGCGGGGGGGTCTCCCTCGTCCCTGAATCGTGGTTACGGACCAATCAAAACATTTCCGTATTCTATGCGAAAATTCACTCGTTTTCAATACGATTATTTTGGCGCTGCGAAATCCGCCCCTGTTTTAGTCTCCAGCCTTAAATCCTAGTTTTACCCAATCCCGCCCTTGTCCTGGCATGAACGACTCAGTAACGAGTACACTCGATGACTGGGATTTAGATTCTAATTCCTCTACACTGGTGTACTCCGTCCAGGGTCACCGGCAAATGGCCGATCACATGGAGCCACCCATGCTTGGCGCAGCCTACGGCCGACCTCGCTCAGTCTAGGAGGTGGTTCCGAGGGCATATCGTTATCATGAACACCAATCGTGTTGGACTTTTCCTTTTGGTACTCCGTTTCCTTATGCCTTGTCGCACGTACCACGGCATGGAGTACGTGTCTCGGGGGGCTCGGAAGAAACCCTCACGACCTTTTCACACCATTGAGATAGCCTTCATGGAGCCTCTCCGTTCAGATGGAACTTGGACTTGGACGACTGGGGTTGTGACGAAATTGCCATTGGGACTCTGTAACATAGCAATGGTGAACATGCCCCTGGGACCTGCGGTTCACTGTTTTCCTGCATGGATTTCTTCCATAACAAGGTACTTGTTCACAATACGGTATTGATGAAATGTCGTTCAACGATACGAAAAACAGGACATGGCAGATTGCTCCGTTCTGATATTAAGATGGTCTCCAAGACGGTTTCATGGCTTTCTCTATCGGTAGCATACCACAGTTAGCAAGCAGACAAGCCCGGCATCTTCTCTCATTACCACAATGGCAGTCAAAGTCGCCATTTCGGTCCTAGCCGCCGTCTGCGCTTTGGGCGCTTCCGCCCAGCAGACGTGCAAAACCACCCCTGCCGACGCTACATGGCCGTCCGACGAGGATTGGTCGGCGCTGAACGCAACCATCGACGGTGTTCTCATCAAGACTCAACCTGCCGCATCCTCCTGCTACGCCGGGAACCCTTTTGGCTCCTCGCAGTCATGCGAAGACGTCGAGAAGGCATGGGGATACTCCTACTACCACGCCTCGCTTCCCGAGTCCATAGACTCCCCCATTTACGCCAATAACTCGTGTCTCCCTCCAAGTCAGTCTGGGGCAAAGGGCTGTGAGATTGGAGGCTCGCCACAGTACATTGTGAATGCCACGACGGAGGAGCAGATTGCCACTGCCATGGGCTGGGCCAGCTCGCGGAACATTCGTATCGTTATCAAGGGGACCGGGCACGATCTCAACGGCCGGTAAGGCGACCGCATTATACTCTCAGAACTTCCACTTACTAACTTGACATCAGATCCTCTGGCGCCTACTCGCTATCCATCTGGACTCACAACTTCAAGCAACTCGAGTACCACCCCGAATGGAGATCCCCGAGCGACAACAGAACCGAGGCGGCACTCACCCTGGGAAGCGGTCACAACTGGGGCTCCGCCTCCCGAGGAGCAGCCGAATTCGATAAAGTCGTTGTCGGGGGCGTTGACGAGACGGTCGGAGTCGGCGGACACATGCAGGGAGGCGGCCACGGTCCCCTCTCGAGCACATACGGCCTCGCAGCAGACCAGATCCTGCAAGTGCGCGTCGTGACGACCGACGGCCAAATCCTCGTTGCCAACGAGGCGCAAAACCAGGACCTCCTCTGGGCTGTCCGCGGCGGAGGCGCCGGTCAGTATGGTCTCGTCTCCGAGTACGTCATCAAGGCGAACCCCCCGCCGGGCAACGTGGTCTCCAGCGGCATCGAAGTGTCCGCCGTCGGCAACGACACTGCCTCCAGAGAGGCGGCTTGGAGAGGTGCCGCGGTCCTGCTCGCCAGCGTTCCTGACCTGATGGATGCGGCCATCACGGGAACCGGCATGGTCAGTGCTGGAGCTCTGCCGGCCAACTCGTCCGAGACTGTCCGCAAGGTGACCGCCTCCATCGGCTTCTTTGCGTATAACACGACAGAGGAGAAGATGACTTCGCTCCTCGAGCCCGTCAGAGCCCGAATCCTTGCTGATGTGGGGGAAAACTCCGTCACCGTCACTCTGAGCGAGCCGTCGTCGCAGCCTGATTTCATGACCTTTTTCGAGAGCCTGAACACGTCGCCCAGCGCATCCGGAGCTGGCATGCTGACGAGTCGCCTTCTCGGACGCAAGGAACTTTTGGATACCTCAGTGTCTGCCGTTTCTTCGTACCTCCAGCGTCTCAATGTGCCGCAGAACCCCACGGGTACCTCCCTAATGGTTATCGGTCTCCAGGGCGGGCTGGGACCTCGCAACGTTCCCGAGGTGATGCGCGGTGCCCTCAACCCGATGTGGCGCTCGACGTACATCCACCTGATGAGCTACGGCGCTTCAGCAGATCTTAGCGTAGCGCCGCAGGAGGCTCTCGATGGTGTCGCGCAGTGGCTGGAAGAGACCAAGGAGCCTGTCTGGCGTGAGTGGGCACCAGGTGCTGGCTCGTACATGAACGAGGGCAACGCCTTTGACTCCATGTTCAAGGAGGACTTTTACGGTACTTCTTACGACCGTTTGGTTGAGATTAAAAGCAGATATGACCCCACGGAGAGTCTGTTCGTCTTGTCGGGTGTCGGAAGCGATGCTTGGGACTACAACCTCAACAGTGGCAAGTTGTGCAAGTCGGCCTGATATTTTCGGACTAAGGGTGGTGTTTCGATTATCGCCCGTGACTAACTTGGCTTCGGTATCATGAGTAGCTACTTTCTGCCCTTCTCTTGTAGATAGATATTTCGGTTTTACTGTTGTAATTAAAACTTCCTTGGCTCTCGAAGCTCTCCTGGCTGCCGATGGTCAATTCGTTGTCGTGAATCAGAGTCTCGTTTGCTTCGTTCCTGCTTCCTCTCATCTCTTTCTTCATGGCGGCTCCTCTCATCTCTTCTGGATCGCCTATCGCTTTCGTCCCTTCTTTCGTGTCGGCGACTTCTCACTTCATGGTGACGATCTTTACTCCGAGGTCGCTCATCATCTCGACTGGACCGATGACGGCGTTCGCTGTCCCTCCTAGAACGGGATCTGGCTTCATCATCGTCCTTCTCACGAGACCTATCTTGAGGGTGACGGTCTTCATCCCTGCAATGCTCTCGTCTCCGCCGCTCATGTCTCTCCTTTCGCTTCTCCTCCTTGCGCAGCTGCTCGAGCTCCCTCTGCCGCTCGGTTTCAATTTTTTGGCGCTCTTTCTTGACCTCTCTCACTCTCGATGCCCCTATCTTCATCATTGCAAGAGGGTCGCTCGCTACTATCCTTTTTTCATCTCTCTTCTTCCTCCCTGGGTCTTCGTTGCCGAATGCGTCCTTGCCCGCTGGCTCGAGCTCTGCTAGTTCAGCTCTTGAACCGGATGCTGCGTACCAAGGGCCGACCATGCCGTCCTTGCCAGTGGCATTTGATAATCGCATTGTGTACTGGTCCTCGAGTTCTTTCTTCTTCTTTGCAGCCTCCTTCTCCGCCTCTTCGTTCTTCAGGTGACGACCCTGTTTTCGTTCTTCGCCAAAGAGGTCAATGTGCCCCGTTGCATCGACGATCGGCGCAGAGCTGGTAGACTTGCGCAAGGTCTCGTTGGCCGTCTGCACGACGTCTGAACGCTCTCTCGCAACGCGCAACTCAAATTCAGTGTCGTCTTCGCCAGCGCGCTTGCGCTTCTTTCTTTCCCTGCCGTAAGATCCGGCATCCCGGTCCCGAGATTTTGGCTCTTCCTCAGGAGTTTCCTCTGTTGGCGGCAGTGGTGGAGGCTCCTCGCCCCGTAGAATAGCTAATCGGCGTTCAGCATCGACCTCTTGCATGCGCTGCTCCTCGGCCTCCTCCTTTGCCTTGGCGGCTGCCTCATCGCGACGGACACGGGCGATGTTGTCTGCATTGTAGACGTTCCAAGACTTTTTGCCCAGTAGATGTCTGTTGGTTCGTTAGTCTCTGGCTAAATTCTGTTCGACTATTTTTAGACTTACAACGGCATTTTGATCGATTTAGGGATTGGGATTAAGCTTCAGAAAGCTATTGATGAGATATGTCCTGGTGAACAATGTCACTTTGAGGCCGTCCCAGAGTGCGAGTGAGGATGTCCCGAAAAGGATTAGACTGCTAGTGGTTTACGAACCAATCGACGTCATTAGTCAGGAGGCAGCTGGACACCTGAAGTGGGTCCGGAGCAGCGACGGCAGCGGCATGCCCCCACATCACTTTGACTTGCACCTTCCCGCCGTCAGTCTGCAGATGCCACAAGTTGCTGAACAACTCCCTTGTCAATGTCAAACCCTGTTCAAATACTTCATATTACCTAGAATGTCATGATACAAACTTTAAGCTGGGATATGATTGGACACATTCTTACACCCAAGTTGCACGGGCAGCAATACTCCTGTATGCAAAGAAATGGACGGGGAAAAAGACATCTGGAGCATTCTCAAACTGGCCAGAGTTGAAACAGATTGAACACGGTTACAAACCACTAGATGGATCCACATAAGCATCAGCGCATCTTCTATGCCATTCGCTGCAGCAAGGGTAAGGTAAGGGTCCCCTCTATACGTACCTGCTTCGCCTTGTGTCCATTTGGCCCAAACAAGGTTTAGCGCTCCCCGGGGCCCAGGGGACTTGAAGCGAAGACGAAGCCGCGCAGCCCCTCCAACATGCGCCATTCCACCTACATAACCTCCCCTTCGTCATCCTCACCGTCTTCCTCAGTACCTCTTCAGGGAAACACAACAACCAACCCAACTGTACGAATCCATAACCGACCTCACAACCCAGCGATCTATCCTTTTCTCCCACACCGACCGAGCGCCTCAGACATGAGCTTCCCCGAGAAGCCGCTCCCCCGCGGCCAGCCGCAGTCACCGAGACAGCCCGGTGTGCGGCTGAGGATCGAGAAGGTCAGGGACAAGGCCCTGCAGACCCAGCTCATTTATGCCAACGTGTAAGCATATCCGGAACCCAGTCCCTCTTCTGCTGCTAACTTTTGCCCAGCGCTGGTGTGAGCTACCGAGACTTCGCCCCGAGCCGCGACGGCCAGGACATCAACGTCCTGATTCGAGCCAGAGACCCTGTCCGAGGAACAGTACGAGAGAACGTCGTCAGAGCGCGGCCAACACCCGAACTCCCCGAGGGTACGATCAGTCTGTCTGACCCGCAAAGATCATGGCTGAAGATCGGAATGACGGACACCTTCGAGGGTGAGGTGTACGATGCGAACAGACAAGGTGCTACTCACCTCGAGGCCATGGACCTGGAGCTGTCTTGGGCCTCGATGAAGAGAGATCCCAACTACGAGTTCAAGCACGAATACTTGGCCAAGGTCTTTGAGCGTTTCTTCCAGATGCACTTCTTCGCCCCCGGTCAGCGCACTCTGCTCGACATTGAAGGCCTGAAGATCTTCGCTACCGTTAAAACTATCACTTTTGCGGGCGGCAAGGGTCCCGACGCCGTTGTCACATCATCGGATCCCTCTGCCCGCGGATTCTTCAGCACGAATACGCTCCTGTCCTTCTTCAAGGGTGCCGAGTCGGATATGAAGCTTCAAGTCGGTGAGCACCAGGGAAACGCCAACCCCATTATCTCGCCAGACTTCAAGTTTGAGGATATGGGTATCGGCGGTCTCCAGGACGAATTCGCCACCATCTTCCGCAGAGCCTTCGCTTCTCGTGTCTTCCCTCCCCAGCTGGTAGCGAAGCTAGGTATTCAGCACGTCAAGGGTATCCTGCTCTTCGGTCCCCCTGGAACCGGAAAGACGCTTATCGCTAGACAAATCGGAAAGATGCTGAACGCTCGTGAGCCCAAGATTATCAACGGTCCTGAGGTGCTTAATAAGTTTGTCGGTCAATCCGAAGAGAACATTCGAAAGATGTTCGCGGATGCTGAGAAGGAGTACAAGGAGAAGGGTGACCAGAGTGGTCTTCACATTATCATTTTCGACGAGCTGGATGCCGTCTGCAAGCAAAGAGGCTCCGGTGCCGGTGGCGGTACTGGTGTTGGTGACAGTGTTGTCAACCAGCTTCTCACCAAGCTCGATGGTGTTGACCAGCTCAACAACATCCTCCTCATTGGTATGACCAACCGAAAGGACATGATCGACGAGGCGCTTTTGCGTCCCGGTCGTTTGGAGGTTCAGTTGGAGATTAGCTTGCCCAACGAAGACGGACGCAAGGAAATCTTCATGATCCACACTGCCAAGATGCGGGACAACAACATTATGGATTCCAAGGTTGACCTCGCCTCCCTGGCAGCTCGCACCAAGAACTACTCTGGTGCCGAGATCTCTGGTGTCGTCAAGGCTGCAACTTCATTCGCCTTCAACCGTCACACCGAGGTCGGCAACAGCGCCAAGATGAAGAATGATGTATCCGCGATGAAGATCACCATGGATGATTTCGATAACGCACTGACAGAAGTCAAGCCTGCGTATGGTGTTTCTGAAGACGAGCTAGCAAATGCCCTTGGCATGGGAATTCTTCAGTTCAACAACAACATTCCCGCCATCATTCGCACGATGCAGGGTTATATCGACACAGTCAAGGAGTCAGACGTCCTCAACAGGATACCGGTTCTTCTCCACGGCCCGCCAGAGTCAGGCAAGACTGCTCTGGCCGCCCACACTGCCTCCCTTTCAGACTTCCCCTTTGTCAAGCTTATTTCGCCTCAGCACTTGACGGCTTTCCGAGATGAGTTTGGAAAGAAGGACCACCTCACCAAGGTCTTCACGGACGCTTACAAGTCAGAGCGCAGCATCGTGATTCTGGATAACTTTGAGCAACTGATTGAGTGGAACCCCATCGGGCCACGCTTTTCCAACACGGTGCTCGACAGACTTATTTCCCTCATCCAGACCCAACCGCCAAAGGTCAGTTGAAATCCCTCGCGTTTACTTTTTTTTTTTTTTTTGAATCCTTACTAACTCCGTCCAGGGTCGTCGTATTCTCATCATGGTCACCACCTCAGAACGCTTTGTACTCAGCAACTTGGGTGTTCTCAAGCATTTCCGCAGACAGATTCCGGTGCCCGCCATCTCCGATGTACGCGAACTCGCTCAAGTCCTGGACCAGTCAGGAATGTTTGGCGGCAATGACATCCAGACCGTCATCCAATCGGTGCGCAACGACACCCGGTCGGATATGATTGGTCTTGGCATCAAGACGATTCTTGAGTCAATTGAAGAGTCAAAGATTGAAGCGTCTTCACAAGGCACCGACATGTTGGAGAGTTTGGCAAACAGGATTGTGACGGCTATTTCCTCCAATGCCCTAGAGGAGTAAAGAAGAGAAAAAGAGGTTGCATTACAAGTTATAGAATAGACTCCAAAGGAAAGAAGTCGAGGTTCTCCAAGCATGACATTCTCCCACGTGATCATGTTCAAAGCAGTATAACAAGGTGATTTCTTTCTTTCAACATACGGAGTATTAGATGTTAGAAGAGCCAGCCATGGAGCTTCGGGGAGGAAGGTATTCGGGATTATGTAATCACGGTATGTTATGGGGCTACTGTTCAGACGGGACCCACACCGCACCTGGTGGGGCATCAGTTGCGAGCCTACGGTGAGGTCACAGTGCACTACAGCAAGCCAAGCTCTCGACTTCCATCTCCCAACATCAACCACCCCTCCACCCACCTCGAGATGGCCGACAGAGCACGATCAAGATCGCGCTCGCCTCGGCGCGATCGAGATAGAGACAGAGATAGACCGCGAAAACAAGGCGGTTTCAAATGGAAAGACAAGAGCCGCAGAGACGACCGCGACGAGCCAAGAGGCCTCGAGCGAGGCTACCGTAACCGATCCCGCTCTCCCCGTCGCGACCGCGATCGCGACTCGGACAGAGATCGCCGCAACGACCGCCGCGGCGGTGACGACAACTACAGACCCCGCGACTCGGGCGGCGTTGGTGCCAGCAGAGATCGAGAAAGAGAGAGGGACGGAGGCAGAGACAGGGACAGGCCCAGCGCCTCGAGCTCGAAAGATGCGCCTACGAAGCCCAAGAAGGAGAAGGCTGCGCCCGCGCCGGCTGCGGGCGGCGGCGAGGAGATGATTATCGTGCACGTCAATGACCGTCTCGGCACCAAGGCTGCGATCCCTTGTTTGGCCTCGGACCCGGTGAAGATGTTCAAGATTATGGTGGCGCAACGGGTCGGGCGGGAGCCGCATGAGATCTTGCTGAAGCGCCAGGGCGAACGGCCGTTCAAGGATAATCTCACGCTGGAGGATTATGGTGTTAGCAACGGTGTGCAGCTAGATCTTGAGGTTGACACTGGTGATTAAGAGGTTTTGTGGAGGCTTGGGTGTGGATTGAGGTTGCGGGTTGGACTTCCGCTGCCGAGGTCTCGTTGAAGCTTGCGGTGGTATAGCTACAATCACCAAGACTGCACCATTAGGATTGCGTTACCTCATTCTGGCGTTATTGGGGGAAAAGATCATACTATGGAATCAGGTCTGAAAAGTCTAGATGTCACCGATACCCCGTACAAATACTATGGTATGCAAAACCACCAATAGCCCTGCATCTTGCATTACCCAAGGAACTTAAAAGCCCATGAGAGAACTGCTTTGATACTCCATGAACCACCCGCCTGGCCAGTACCTTCCATCTGAATATACACGGAATATACCACCACCAAAGCTTTCATATACCCCTCCAAGTCCTTTCCTGTCACCAGCAGGCGCCCGTCTAGGTCGACGGGTCAGGTCAAACTGGCTAGGTGGTGGAATGGTCAATGGTCAATAATTGACTTCTACGCCAACTAGCCTACTCGACGACAGGCTTAGCGCATACGAGTTCGAATCCCAGCTTGAGCACCAAGAGATGTAGCCACACCGGTGGTGAACTCTTTTTTAGTCCTTTAGACCTCTTGGAGATTACCTGAACAAGTTCCTTTGGACATTCTGAGTCCCTCCCAGTGAGAGTGTTAATCGAAGCTTGCTCTTCATTTAAAGATTACCTCCCTTACCTTAGATAGGTGTTCTTTCCCTCAATACTAGAGGTGTCGTCTGTGGTAGAAGTCGCTGTTCGCTTTACTTAAGTGTGAAGTCACATGACCCCGCGAGTTCGCGTCGAATTGCCCCGCTTGGACTGTCGCGCTTGCGACGCGCCCTTGTCTTGACATTTTGCTCACCCTTCGCCGTTGGCTCAGAAAAGAACCCATTTCAAACACCTTATTGCCTCGATTCCCCTCGATTTTCTTTCAGTAACACTCTTCTTCACTCAAAGAAAATCTTCTGCGACAGATATAAATACTAGAGCTCACTACGTCTTCATCAATATCCTCTCACTCCGCCCTCACTTACACCATCGCCATGACAACCACATCCACCACCACCACCAAGAAGACACCCGCCGCGCGCGACATCATCTCAATCTCCATCCCCGAAGGCGAAGGCATGAAGGTACAACTAGACCGCATCACCAGCTCAAATCGCACAGCGTACGAGAAACGAGTATGGACCGCGCTGTGCCAGGTACCAAAGGGCCAGATCACGACATACGGCATCCTAGCGGCTCATCTCAAGTCATCTCCGAGGGCCGTCGGCAATGCGCTACGCCGGAATCCGTTCGCGCCGCAGGTGCCGTGTCACCGGGTCGTTGCTACGGGCGGTGCGTTGGGTGGGTTCAAGGGCAAGTGGCCGAAGAATGGGGAGGGCATTACGCTTGATGAGAAGAGGATGCTTTTGAGGAAAGAAGGCGTGAAGATTGATTCGAGTGGGCGCGTTCTTGGGTCGCCATTTGTGGCCTTTATTTGAAATCGTCAATGAACTCAATACGAAGTTTAAGCGTTTAAGTTTCTAAGTCGATATTAGAAATCTTCACATCCCACGGCCGCCCGTGATGAGTTGCTTCTCGTAGAAAGACTATGGGTCCCCGAGTATGTGTCTCTACATCTGGTGTTTGACCAAATATTTTGTCAATCATTGCACAGCAAGCAAATCCCTCCCAGATCGTTGGGAACTCCCAGTGTATGATTGCGGTAAATCGCCTTCGCAATGAGCGGCACGGCACGCAAGCTGCACGCATCCGTACACGTACTCGAATATAGACCCCTTGCATTCGAAGGCAAGCGGCCGTTCTTCCAAGCAGAAAGGCTTCTTGTCGATCTGGATCCAGGCGGGAAGGGTTGAATAGTGCAGTGAGAATGGTACTGCTACCTAGGAAGCGCGAGGCACTTGGGTGAATTCTTCTCTCCTGTCAAAAAAGGATCCAGGGGCACGTAGCTAAGGGCAATTTGGAGGGAATCGTAGACTGATTCACACAAGTCCTCGAGTCCCGCTCAACTCCGCAAGTAATACAAGCTAAGTTAAGGCAGCGTCCCATAAGCACCCGCCGCCAAGTGTGTCACGATCTCGAGAATCCCCTTACCTTGCCTTGGGTAGCACTGGACTTGCCGAGCACGACTGTGCCAAGCGAATGCTACATGTAGCTCATAGATGTGGTCAACAAGAATGGGGCAAAAGGTCAACTGGTGAGTGGCATTCAGCCCGCTACTGATGAGAATATACTACGTTACCTACCTCATGCAACGGCAGAAGTTCAATTATAGATCTGGATGTAATCAAAAAGCAAAAACAACAGGAGCCAGCCGAGGTTCGAACGCAGACCTGACCATCACAGCCCGGTCACGACTTGACGACGTTCTCATTTCGGCCATCAGCCCGATATTTGTTGTTAAGATGGGAAGGCACTAGATTTCTGATGAAGTCTGCGGGAGAAAATTCATGAGCATTTAGTGATTCAGGGGAGTGCGTATTCCTCAAAGGTGAATAGCACCACGTTAGGCAAAAACAATCCCCGATCTCTCATCGTTCACTGCCTTGAATCAAAAAGTGTAAATATAAATGTGCGGAGAAGCAGCTTTCATAAGCGGCATTTGATAACTCACTTAGACGTGGGGTAGTAAACAGGACTCACCGTATTGTTTAACTAAACTCATGCCAAGTCTCCGCCGACTCTCAAACCACTCTGCGCCTCCTTTGCAAAAGTTTAATGCCGCAAGAGAAAATATAGACTGAGTCCAGAATCCGGCATATCGTTTTCCATTCGGACATGGCAATTCACCGACAGCGAAGACGTACCTGAGACGTTTCTCAGGGTTCACCCATCGGCAAACCCATCTGAATTGGGGTCTTGTCGCCGAAGACAAGCTCCCTGCCGGCGGCCGACCCTGTCTACCTGTTCAACTTGACAATGACAGCTGACAGCCGGCAGCAGCGTCGTGATAAGCCTCAGCCGTTGTGTATCTCTCCGAGCTGATGGCGAGCTAGCCTACTCGGATGTGGACCGCGTGTTTCTCGAAGTAGCATTCAGTGGACAGAACCTCGGAATCTAAACATTTGTCCACGTGAGGGGTGATTGCCACCACCAGACCTCTCCGGGATCTGTGGATTGTCTGCAGTGCAACATCGTCTAAGGACTTGGCAAACACCGATAGACCCAGGCCACGGCCACCATGCCGCGGACAATAGCTGCAGGATACGGATAGAGGACGACAACAATGGGCAGAGCCTCATATCTTCCTTCCCGAAGGAGACAGAGAAACAGTACCAAAGGAGGATAGGACGTATCCGTAGATAAAAATGGCCCCCACAATCGGGATGTATACACATGCAGACATGGTAAGAAGTTGCGTCAGCCTCCTAGGCCCCCCTCCGAGTTAGTCTAGAGAAGGTAGAAACTCCATCAAACTAACGTTGCGCACGAGCTTCGAAAGAAGACTTGATCCCCGAGATGATCCCGGCGCAGACATCCCCATCCGAATCCACCGGTTCGCCTCCCGGCCCCTCATCCCGTTGGCACCAGCACGTGTTGGTATCAAAAAACTTCAAATTCTGTTGGCGCGATGGTCAGCAGGCAAGGTGTCTGAATTCCGTAAACAAACACAAGCACAATCGCAAAGAAAGAGAAGAGGAGAAGTAAAACTGGATACGAGCCGCTGCTCTTCTGCAACGCTCGGAGGCGCAGCGGCAAGATGCCAGGTTCGGCACTCTTCCGAAGCTAAGAGATTCGCTGCTTCGCATAGGGTTGCGGTTGGATCCCACCCCAACTCCCCTCTTTCAGAATCTCTCCATCGCCTTTGCGGGGCTGTTGAATGTTGGACGTTGGCATTCGACGGCCTACCACAGAGACATTTGAATATATCGCCGAAGTTATATGGGCGCATGGTTCGATGTCGCCACATGCGACGTTGGCACAACGTGCCAGACTACCAAAACCCCCCTTACCTCTGCGTCTTTTCCGTCCTTTGCCTCCGAGGCTAGTGAGTGACATCGCGGGCCCCTTTGGAACGGTCTGGCTAAGAGATCTAAACTTTGGTCTTCGCGGGAGAACCGTTGAGAAACTCGAATTGGCTGCAAACGCCGCACCTAATTCCTGATGGGAAGCGCAACGGCGGCGCTAGTGGCTGATGCTATTGAGCGGACGCCACGGAGGAACCACGTTTAGAAGTAAGTCGTAACGCCGCTTCTGTGTGTGTGTGTTACCTCATGTGTTTGCGTGGCGTGGCCACTTACGGGAGAGGCGGCAAACTATTGTTTTCTGCTCCGGCAGATTCGATCTTGTTTAGTCTGTTGGAACTCGGTTGCTGTTGGTTCTCAAAAACGGTGTGTCTGCCCTTTGCCCAAAGAGGGAACATGTCCATCCAACCATTGGAAGAAGAAGAAAAGACACAAGAAATTTTCTGATCGATGAATGCCGTCAGTCCCCCACACTGGCACACAGAAAGCGGTGCTATGTATGCATGTCTTAGCTGACGCTTTGTTCTTTCAACTCAAAATAGACGGCTTCTCGACCTAGCGAGTCAAGTCAACACAGACACCACCGAAATTTCACTCGTGACACCTATTATACGACTCAGCGGGCATTGATACAATCAGCATAGGGCAGAAAGAAATAGGTCCCATCAGCCCTTCCCGTTGATCCCGTCTTCCCCCCAAAGGCCCAAGGACACGCGACGGCCCCCATCGTCCAGTTGTCCGCGGTGCGATGTATCCGTACGGTAGCAACGGAGCTAGCATCAGGCTTGTGCTGCAGGAACAGAAGAGAGCACGCGAAAAGGGAATGGAGACCCGGATTGCAGGCGCGAAGGATCCAGATCAGGGGAAATACAGGGGCTTCTTGGGTTCTCCATCGGACCTCGACTGGCCCAGTAGGGGAACATTGATGATCGGGGCCGAGGCAAACTCCACGAGTCCACCTTGCACCAACAGGGGGGCCATACGAGTTCGCTTTCATACTGAGTATGTACGGAGCAGAGTTGAGAAGTTCAGAGCATCTGTATCTGTAGTTCGTGCTGTCATCCCGTTCGTTCGTCCCATTCGAGCCGCTCTGACCAGCACCCCGGCAGTTTGCGAGATTCGAATTTCATGCAAAAGTCAATACTCGTCAACTTTCTTCCACAAACCCTTCCAGAAGCCTGCCGCAGTCGAACGACAGGTTACGCACGTCTCATTTCCCTCCTCTTCTGACATTCTGATCTAAGCCTCCCCCGTCTTTCTTAGGAGGGCTCCCGGACGGATGCCAATTCTTCTGTGCTACGCAACAGAACCTCGTGTCGATCCTTGGGTCCAAGCGGAAGAGCGAACGAGAAGCAAGTGCAGAGTGGGATGGCACTCAACTGCCCTGGTTCATGCCTCGCTTCAGGCCTCATGGAATCAAGGAGAGAGAATGTGTGTGAGAGGGACTCTGAGACTAAGAGAGAGAGAGAGAGAGAGAGAGAGGGAAAAAGAGAGAGCAAAGGCTGAAGGGGGGCTCCGCATCTACCCCGTAGCCACCACACTATCCCGGAGCATGCTGCCCAAAGGGGGATAATCCCAGCAATCGGCCCTAGACGTGTCGTGGGAGGAGAACTCTCGACTCCTCGACTCTCGACACACACTCACGCTCCTCCTCACACACAACCCAGTCGTGGAGGGAGATTGACATCCATTATCCGCCCCCATGCCTCCAGCACCATGTTCAAGCACCTTGCTTCAAGCAACACAGCCCGACTAGCAGGGCCAGGAAAGCTCGCCGTCGCGCCGCAAACAGATCCCTGGTCATCGATCAGCTTTCTACACGGTATTACCCAAGCCTCGAACCGCTTGCTTCCTCCTCGATATAAAGACTCTCCATCATGGCCCTCCCGCTTCATGAACTCGTCAGGAGTCTTCCCTGCAGCCTAGTCACTCTTTAATATCCCCTCCTCGGGTCGGTTCTTCCCCCCCTCCCCCTCCTTAAGGCTCCAAGACTTTCCTCCGTTCCGCTCTTTTTTTGTTCTCAGCCCTGTCAAGATGAAATCCTCCGCCATCATCGCAACGGCGACCCTGGCCGCTGCGCCCTTCGCCGCCGCGGGTCTTCTCCCCAAGCGTGCCGAGAATGCTACGTGCCGCTCCCTCCCCGGCGACGCCAGCTGGCCCGCCACGACGGCTTGGGATACCCTCAACACCACCGTCAGCGGCAAGCTCATCGCCACGGTGCCCATTGGTTCCGTGTGCCACGACCCCAACTACGATGAGGCTGCCTGCACAGCGCTGCAAGACTCGTGGACTCTCCCCGAGACTCAGTAAGCTCATCTTGGGTCCCAAGTTGCGAAGAACCTCAACTAACCCCCCCCAGTTTCCCCTCCTCTTCTTCCGTGATGCAGAGCTACTTCGCCAACCAGTCCTGCGACCCCTTCACGGACCGCACACTCCCGTGTCTGCTCGGCAACTACGTTAACTACGCTGTCGAGGTGACATCTGCCCAAGATGTTGTCGAGACCATCAACTTTGCGCGGGAGAACAACATCCGTTTCCTCGTCCGCAACACAGGCCATGAGTAAGTTTAAACCGTGCCCTCTTCTCCTATGAGCACCCTCCCGCCCACAAAGCATTCCCGCTGACCCACGACTCAGCCATCTCGGCCGCTCAACCGGTGCCGGAGCCCTCGCGGCCTGGACCCACAAGCTCAAGGAGATCACCGTGACCACTTGGTCCGATGACCTCTGGTCCGGCCCCGCAATCAAGATGGGTGCCGGCGTTCTCGGCTACGAACTCACCGAGGCCGGCAAGACCTCCGGCCTCGTCGTCGTCGGCGGCGAATGTCCCACTGTCGGTCCCGCCGGAGGCTACATCCAGGGCGGCGGCCACTCGGCCCTCACCACAAACTTTGGCATGGCCGCTGATCAAGCGCTCGAGTTCGAGGTCGTCACAGCCGACGGCAAGATCGTCACCGCCTCTCGCACGGAGAACGCGGACCTCTTCTGGGCCCTCAGCGGTGGCGGTCCCGGCACGTTCGGTGTCGTTACCGCCGTCACCGTCCGAGCCTACCCTGAAGCCACCATTGGCGGCGTTGGCCTCCAGACAGCGGCCTCGTACACCACCCAGGACAAGTGGTGGCAGATGCTCGACGCCTTCCACTCCCTCCTCCCCGGCATGACGGACCAGGGCGCCATGGTCGTCTTCCTCTACAGCAGCAACGTCTTCGCCATCAACCCGCTCACGGCCTACAACAAGACGGCCGAGGAGGCAAAGACCATCCTCCAGCCCTTCCTCGACGTCCTCGCCAATCTCTCCATCCCCTACTCCTCCGCCGCCACAAACTACTCGAGCTACCGTGACCACTACGACAAGTGGATGGGCCCCCTCCCCTACGGTCACGTCGAGGTCGAGTCCTACAACTTTGGCTCCCGCCTCGTCCCCCGCTCCGTCCTCACCGACACCGCCGCCCGCGCAACCTACGTCTCGGCCATCCGCTACGGCGCAGATAACCACGGCGTCCTCTCCGCCGGCGTGGCCCTCAACGCCACGGCGCCCGCGGGCGTCGACAACGCCGTGAACCCGCACTTCCGCAACGCCGCCATCCACGTGCAGTACTCGACGGCGTGGAGCAACGATCCGGCCGACTGGGAGCAGATGAAGGCGGACCAGAAGACCATGACGGAGGAGATTATTCCGCCCATCGAGGCCGCGACGCCCGGGTCTGGAAACTACGTCAACGAGGCCGACTTCAACATCCCCGA
Source organism: Colletotrichum godetiae (assembly GCF_030913485.1). Classification (NCBI taxonomy): domain Eukaryota; kingdom Fungi; phylum Ascomycota; class Sordariomycetes; order Glomerellales; family Glomerellaceae; genus Colletotrichum; species Colletotrichum godetiae. The sequence continues at coordinate 175,500 of NW_026851289.1, read as the reverse complement.
CTGGAAGGAGAAGTTTTTCGGTAGCAACTATGACAAGTTGCTGACCATCAAGACCAAGTGGGATCCCCAGGGCGTGTTCTACGCGCTCAAGACGGTCGGTAGTGATGCGTGGGATGTTGCTGCTGATGGCCGGATGTGTCGTGCATGATTGTCTTTTTGATGATGAGGTATTTGGAAATCAAGCGTATAGGAGTTTTGTGAGGGTTTTTTTTTGAGTACATATGCATCTAATACAGACAGAGGCACCGAATACGTGACCTCTCTTTCTGGTTAAATACCGTTTTCTCAGAATATATCGTGATATGCAGTCAGTGTTGCTGTCCAAAGTCGACGTTTGAGATATTTCCACTCTGATCTGGAAATGGGGCTGGCAGAGTCTCGAGCTCACTCTCACCCACAACAAAACCGAGTTTCAACGTCAACGTTATTATCCGTAACGACCAATGTCCAAGATCTAAACCCTAGTCAAGCCTCCATCCATCGTTGAGGCTGATTCTTCTCACTCGTGATTACGTGAGGTTCGCCCATTCCCTCCCTGTTCACCACGCCTGTCTCTGTCAGACCCGAGATGCATAAGCAAACCCCCCACAACCAATCCAATGGAACATCATTCACCTTCAGTTCGCCTTGTAAGCTGTAAGTAAGACCCTCTATACGCGTCTCGCACGTAAGCATCGATGGGGACGGCGAGGCCAAAGATGGCACTCCACCCTTTCCGTTTCTGCCTGGAGCCTGGGTGGGAATGTCGGTCTGCTTAACAGTATCGCGGCCTCCACTTCGACTCTCCAAGTCCCAGAAGCCTTGTAAGGCGTCGTGGGCCCTGTAATTGCTGACATGGTCGATCACAGACCAAAGTGGTGTGTAGCATCGGCTGAAGCAGCTCTACACGAGATCACCATGTGAGTGCATGTAAGGCAGGTATTCGGGGGAAATAAAAAGAAACCCGGGAATCCTTCTGCAGTTCGCATCCAATCTCGAGGATTTGTTATCCACGCACCGCATTTCTTCGAAGCAACACAATACCGTCCACCAAAAATGAACTGCAACTCATCCTCCTCTAATAATTCGAACCTATCTGCATCTCTCACCCGGCGCCTATGTACCCGCTGCCTCGAGCCGTACGAGTCCCAGCATGTCTGTCACCAATCTCAGAAGCCCCGTGTGCCGGAATGGATTGATGCGCCGTCAATTTTGAAGTCAGATTGGTAGGCTTCATTTCAGTGATAGAACTATGAGTGTCAGCATTGGCTAACATGTGACTAGCTGAGAAATCTGGTGGAGAGGGGTCAGCTCATAGCAGCTTTTCGTGACTGCATTACTGCTCGAGAATTATATTTACTTTGGAGTATAGCACCATGCCCAGGTAGGCGCCTGGAGTCTTTAACACCGTCAAGGTCCGAAATATTAAGCCATAATCAATAGCACCTTCCTTGCTCTTGTAAATTAACCTATTGTTCTGTTAGCTTCAATTTGTATTCAGTCGTCAGTGAGAGACAATACATCCATATATCGAAATTGTATCATTTCACCCAAAGCGCCTACCCGAAGGCGAGTGCTCACCATTCATCGGTATTATGAATAGCTTTAGGGAGTGGACTGTCGATTGAGTGAAGCAATTAATCATTACTGTGACACCACTAACTTTATCAGCTTCACACGGACGCCCATTCCCATTAAGGTAAGGCATACCTACTTTCATTTCTTTCGGACAGAAAACTTAACATGGTCTGTATCCTCTCTTACAATCGGCTTACAGTGAGTAAGGATCTCTGCGAAAAGGAAGGAGGACTGGGAGAGTATGAGGTAGGTCGAGTTGAGCGAGTGGCCTGAGTGTTCGTCATGTTGGTTTGGATTGGCGTCTACGCGAGGAGAGCCATAGTATGAAGCATTATGCCATTGGCTGCCCGTGGTATGTCAAGCCTCAAAACCAAAACGAAAAGGGCCTCATAAATCTTTAAGCAATTGCGCAGTTTGCCTCCTCTTGGGTCTTGACTTGAGCCGAGTGAGACTGCCATTTCACAGTGATTCATGTTAAATCTGCTCATCACTCGCATGGTCTCATCAATTTGGGTATTAACGTCTCATTCCGTATGTTTTTTTGTATACCGGCCCCGAAAGTCATGCTGTGTATTGTACAAGCGTAAGCCACGCAACCCAACACCGCCAGCCATGCCAACCGCCCAGAAACCAGAATAGGGGAACCGAATGCCTTGATTGTTCATTAAACAACATCCCTTACCCATCCATTCCTTTACCAGCCTTGACACCTATCAAAGCCATTGTAGTAAATCACGTTGCGAAGGGCGTCGCCATGCCCCAGTCGTAATGCGCCGTCGCGTAACGCGCGACGCCGCGTAGGAATTGAGCCTACCCAATGACCGCTGAGAGGCCAGAGAACGCCGTCGGACAGAGCGTCTCTATGACTCTTCAGTCCGGCGGGGTCCACGCTGGGAGATGGAGCCGCCGCGCTGGCCGCCGCCACGCCCCCTTCCACGGCCGTCACCACGGTGTCCACGACCGCCGCGCCACTCACCACGGCCACGTCCGCGGTAGCCTCCCTCACGATCGCCACGGCCGCGGTTGCGACCCTGGACCTGGTGGAAGCCGTCGTTGGGGTCGGCAGCAGCGGGGGTAGGGGTCTAATTACAGTCAGTTTCTCGTTCAATTATCGCAGTTCGCGAGAGACATACCTCGGGCTGGGTCTCCTGATGCTCAGGCTGGTCGTCAGCCCAAGACTGGGTGTTGGAAACGGCAGCGGGGGTAGCCTCGACACCAGTCTCAGTCTCTGTAGGATCGCGAGGAACAGAGACCCATTCCTGAGAAAGCGACATGCTGTTATCGGCAGACTGGTCCCACTTCTCGCCAGCGGCGTTACCGGCGCCACTACCGATGTTGGCGTTAGTGGGGGTCTCGGTGGCTGCTTCCTCGGCCTGGCCGTTGGTGATGGCAACATCGCCAGCCTCGATCTCATTCACAGTAGCGTTAGCAATGGTCGGGTCGCTAACGGCTTCGGTCGCGGCGGTCTCGGTCTCGGCGGGCGCAGGCTCATCGTAAGGAGACTTGTAGGCTTTGGCAGCTGTCTTGACTTGGCCGACTACGCACAGAAGGTCAGTATGGGATTGATAATTGAGATGCGAGGGAAGAGCTTACAGGTCGTCTCGAGCAGCTCGCCGTTGACGCTGTACGTCTGCTCCTCGGCGCCGTCAATCAGCTTGAGCATGGTGGTGACAGCACTATCGTCACCGGTGTAGATGGCGAGAAGGACACCCTCCAGAGCCTTGTTCTCCTCGTTGCTCTGGTCGGCATCCTCGGAGCGGCGGGCGGCAGCAAGGCGGAGGAATTGTGACAGGGTGAGAAGCTTGCTGTTGATGCTCTTGCTAGAATCACCATCCTGTTGAGCCTGCTGAGCCTTCACCTCGGCGACGGCAGCGGCCTTCTCCTTCTCCAGCTTCTCGGCGAAGGACTTCTCCAGCTCTGCCTTCTCGGCAACGGCACGAGTGCGGTACTCCTGGTCGATCTTCTTGTACTGGGCCATCTGCTCCTCGTACTGGGAGATCTGGGCCTGCAGAGCAGGCTTCTTGAGGTACTGAGCCTTCTGGTCGGCATTGATAATGCGAGCAGCGACCAGGTCGTCAAGGGACTTGCCAGCGTTCTCGGCAATTAGGTTGTCGATCTTGGAGGCATTGGTCTGGTAGGTGGGAAGTTAGCTGATGAACCTTGCCACAGAGAGGGGTAAAGGTAAAGGGTAGGCACGAACAAGCTTCTTGTTGGTGTTGCGAATGTTCCTACGGGGCGTAATTAGCACACGAACAATAGGAAAAGGTCCAATCGTTGATTTCCACCTACTTCTGGATCTCGCGAATGTAGGCAGTCTCGCCGGACTCGTCGGAGGCGTCAGCCTTCTCGGGAGCAGGAGAGGCAGTAGGAGCAGGGGACTCGGTGCGCTCGGCGGCCTTGGCCTTCTTCTTCTTGGCCGACTTGGATTCGGCTTGGACCGCGGGGTTCTGGACGGGAGAGGCGGCCATGTTGAAGCTTGGGAGAAGCGCAGTCGACAGGTTCGTGGTCGCGTGAGCTTGGATGGGGATTTTCCAGGTATGGTGGTGGCCAGCTACGGGCAAAGAGCGCGCAGGTGAGAGGCAAATAAACAAACTCGTCGAGAGTAGGGTGAGGTGGAACGTACAATCGTAGGAAGAAGGTCCTAGGATCGAAGAAGGATACTCAGAGAAGAGGCGTTGTGATGGGGAGAAAAGGTTGAGGTGAAGTTATTGTGAAGAGGTGGATGTGCAGGTTTTGGACGGATCAAATTTGGAGGTTCGCGGAAGATGGCACTCGAGCTCGTAGACGGCAGGCAGGCAGCTCGGGGGGCGGACCGCACCTCAGTGGAGGAGACACTGTCGGCCGGGAGAAGCTGAGGCCCTGGGGTACCTTTTCGGTGGGGGGTTTTCAGGCGTTCAGGCGGTGATCCAACCTGGGAGTGGATTCCTAGGAGCTGAGGAGCCGGAAGCATCCCTGCCGCCAGGCTACTTTTCCCCTTGGGTTCCCCTTCCCTTCCCCTAAAAAACCCCTGCCTCCACTCCCCCCGCCGGGGTTCTAGAACTGTTCAGAAGAAAAGGTACATTCACTTGTACTGAGGTGGAAGACGAAGACCCCACGGAGCATTGGAGGCACCTCAGGTCTTCAAGACTGCATGTTTCGGTTTCAATCATTGGCATGTTCTATCTGGCATCCTCTCACCTATCTGAGTGTCCCAGCAACCTGATTACGATAAGGTACTAGGTATAATGCTTTGTTGCGGGTCTTGATTCATCGCACTACACCTCGCGACAACATCTTCTGTGTCTTTAACTCCTGGCCTTCCCTGTTCGGATGACGTACCAGACAGGGCATTTCAGCCTTGTCTGGGACTAGCCGGTGCTCTTCCAGATTCCTCGGGGTTATCTACGGATGTAATCTGTACTCATGCGCCAGTCCCCCGTAGTAATCAGGCCGCGAACATCACCCGCACCCATCAATGGTAATGAACGAATCAATGGAGACGCACTACCGGTATGTCGCCATCGACTAGGGCGTCGTGGTCATCATCCAAACGTTGACGATGCCCAGGCCGGTGCTGTTCAGACGAAGGGGCCACTGAATACCCACGCCCTGCTGCTCCAACCATTGCGTGCCGATCCGACGAACAAGATGGTGGCCCGCATGAGGTGAGGCTCTGTTCCGTCGCGTCAACGCCCAAACCTCGGGGTTGATTCTATCTTTTGCATAATCCTTCTCTACCCGGCATGTTATTGTGTTGCTGGTCACCATGTGGCAGCATCAGGATCGCATTCTGGCGTATCCAGCCAAGTTGATGGCACTGACGGCCTCGGGTCGCGAAGTAGATGGGCCTGTGTAAGTCTCGAATAGCTTCTGGATCTCTGGTATCGATGGGTTGAACTGTCAACCTCGGAACTTGGTGAGAGTATCCTGCAAAACCCGATGTTAGCCTTCCATGCAATCAAATCTGCCGTTGGTGTGATTGTGCAACGTACCGAGGTCACCTTCTTGACACTTCGGGCCGTGATGCCTCTTTCGCCAGACTTCTTCGACTCAATGGCGGCCTCTTTGACCAGTCTATCGAGGAAGTCAGCATCTGGATGTACCGGGTTTACATCACGTAACTTACGTCTGCATGAACAGAACATAGTCGAGATAGATCTGAGGGCGGGTCAGCGGGGCGTGCAAAGGCGCGTCAGCGAGCGACGAACCATTACGTCCACATTCTTGCTCAGGTTGCAGTTTGAGTGAGCCTTGACAATCTTTTTGACGGTACCGCGCGGGTATGCCTTCTGACCGGGAGCCATTGCGATGAACTAACTGCAAGGCGTGTATAGCGGTGATGGCCAAATGGTTGAGACTGGAGTTGCAGGATTGAGGAGTCGCGTGTAAGCTGTCGCGACTCGGTGTGACGTCCCGGTGTGGGGGAGAGCTTTTGTTTTGTTTGGCACAGGCCAGTCCGCCAGCGGCAGTTCCCGCGGTGAAGAGACCTTGATTGAACCTCCCCCGAAAGTGGGGCAGTGCATGACCCCTCCGCACTGTGGCGCGTCACTGTGACCCTCCTTCTGAGCTTTTTGGGAGCTCCAGTATTGAGGCCGTTAGCGAAACCATCGTCAAACACCACGCAACACGTCGCACCGCATACTATCAAGATGTTGTCACGGCGCATGGTATGATTCTCACATTCTATGGTTCGCGCTTCCTACTGACATCATATCTACAGCTCACCAAGGCGGACGAGGAGTCCGTCGGCGACGAGGTCGAGGTTAGGAGGGAGGACCAAGACAAGATCAACAAGTTCAGTCGCCTGCACCAGCGCGAACTCATGATTGAGGAGGAACTCAAGAACAAGAGCGTTAGTCGCACCCCCATTCAACCGACAAGTAACACCGTCTAATATCTATGTGTCCTTGCAGAAAGAAAAGGAAGAGCTCGACGATCTCAGCACAGAATTGGAGCTCGCCGACGAAGACGAGACAGTACCGTACGCTGCCACGAAGACACCCCGATGACGCACCGAAAGATTATACTGACGATCGGTTACAGATACAAGATTGGCGACGCCTACTTCCACGTAACACAGCCTCAAGCGATAGAGATGCTCGAGCAGGCTTCAACCAAAATCGAGGAGGATGTCGAGGGGTTGGAGTCCAAGCTGGAAACGATCAAGGAGGATATGAATCAGCTGAAGGTCGAATTGTACGCCAGATTCGGAAAGAGTATCAACCTCGAGACATGAAGAAATGCAATCGAGAACAAAATTCAACGTCGTCCCATACCGCAGTGCCGCTCTAGGTCATGGACACTCAGAAAGCCACCGTCAACATCGTTGCCAAAATGAGGAGCAACGTTTTTCCGGTGCTGCAGAAGTTGGTGCGACTAGAAGGGATCTGATAAGAGTAGACGCTTTCGGCCGTCTCAAGCTCCCCGCTGCGGGTGCACAGTCTTTGGACAACGCATACCTAGGTCCATTCTGAGACGAAGCGGCGCATTCCACTAGCGGTGGCGTCTTTCACCGGTGACGGCATCGTTATCCCTATGAGTCGTGACGAAGCGCGGCAGTCGATGGCGCTATCGCAAACCCAAATGACCTCTGTGGAGGGGCACAAGAGCAGCAACCGGGGATGCGGCGGGAAAGCACATCGCCGCGCCGCGGCCGGATAAGCGGCTCTCGAAAACCAAGTGGGTCTTGCGGTTCGGCTCCGATGAGTCCATGACAAACCAATGGCGAGACACGCGCTTTCTCCTCGTCTAGTTTACTGTTTCCCCCCTCCCCTCATCGTGCCGTGAACGGGGATAAGACTTCGTCTCTTGTCTCTTACACCCGGCCACTCAGGAATGCTTCTCAGTTGCTAAATTATGAAAAAGATGGTGGGAACGAAGACTAGACCGGCTCGGTCCACAAGGGTGATCGGCCACATGCAGCATGCAGTCACCGATTTTCGGGCAACTGTGATTTTTGGGCCATTATTCTTTGGGTCATTAATCATCCATTTCCGTATTTGACCAACACCCTCACCCACACCTCCCACACTTTGCTCTCCCCTCGTGTCTTCTGAGATGGAGCCCCAACACAGGAACATATCAGTGTGTGCCAGTACGCTGCTCACAGTTCGCCATGCCCGCCCACAGTGAACCTGCGGAAGATGTCACAGATAATCTGCCGTACTTGCAACGTGGGTATTCCCATGGCTAATATCCTTCGTAACCAAAGTCTAATGTTCCATAGGCAACCGGTCCTCTTTATCAGAGACGGTGAGGAGGATAGGTGAAGGTGAAGCCCGTGAAAGATATGAGGCTCGTGCAGAAGAGCAGGGTCTTGACGAAAAGAAGATAGTCGGCCCCAACTCATCAAGCGACGAAGATGAGCCAACGATAATATCTTGGGATGATGGTGACCCAGAGAACCCGTACAACTGGTCACATGTATGTTCTGATCTCACATTTGCCAAAGCATTTACTGATGAGCTGTAGACCAAAAAGTTCTTGATCCTTTGCTTAACCATGATGCAAGTCATCAACAGCACAATGGGCTCGGCCCTCCCATCCAACGCCATTCCCTTCATCACCGCCGAATGGGGCATCACAAACGAGCAACAGCAGGTCTTGCCCATCTCCGTCTTCCTCATCGGCTACGTCTTCGGGCCTGTAGTTTGGGCGCCTCTCAGCGAGCATCTCGGTCGAAGGATGTTGACAATCATCACTTTTGTCATGTTCACCATCTGGACTATGGCTTGTGCCCTTGCGCCCAACTGGCCTGCCTTTCTTTTCTTCCGTTTATTTACTGGCGTCTTCGCTAGCTCACCCATCGCCATCGTGGCTGGTATTCTTGCAGATATCTACGGTGACACTGAGACCCGTGGCCGCGCAATGACAGCCTTCATGGTCGTAAGTTGTCCCAATGACTTCCCAAGATTACCACCCAAGAAGCCTTGCTAAATCATCACAGACAACCACCTTTGGCCCCCTCTTCGCCCCTATCGTCTCCGGCTTCTGTTCCACGACAATAGGCTGGCGCTGGTCCTTCTGGGTGGCTCTCATCTACGCCGGCCTAACCCTCGTCCCAATCCTCCTTCTCCCCGAGACCTACGCACCCGTCCTCCTCCTCCGACGCGCACAAAAGATCCGCAAATTCGACCCCTCGGCCGCCGTCATTGCGCCCCGTGAGATGGAGAGCACTGACTTCAAGCACATCGCCACCGTCGTCCTAACCCGCCCCGTACGCATGATCATCTTCGAGCCCATCGTCAGCTGCACGTGCGCCTACCTGGCTCTGGTCTACACAATCTTCTACATGTCCTTCCAGGCCTTCCCCATCATCTTCCAGAAGCTCTACGGCCTCTCGCCGGGTGTAGCTGGACTAGCCTATCTCCCCATAGGTGCCGGCGCCCTGCTGGTGGTGCCCATCTTCATCGGCTGGGAGCAGGGCCATCTCCGCGCACAACGGAGTGGTCACACGTGGGCGAAGCGAGAGGAATTCCGCCGTCTCCCTCTCGCTTGTGTCGGCGGGCCGCTCTTCTTCATTTCCCTGTTCTGGCTGGGCTGGTCTTCCAGAGAAGACGTCAACTTCGTAGCGCCCATGCTGGCGGGTATCCCGTTTGGCATGGGCTTCATGCTCATCTTCATTGCCCTGCTCAACTATCTCACTGACGCGTACGAAATATTTGCGGCCAGCGCCAACGCGGCTGCCTCGACGAGTCGGTCTCTTCTTGCTGTGGTGCTGCCGCTGGCGACGACGCGTATGTTCAATAAGCTTGGGATTGCTGGTGCTTGTAGCTTGCTTGGTGGTTTCAGTGCCATTATGTGCATTATCCCCTTCATCTTTATCTGGAAGGGCGAGCAGATTCGAGCGGGGTCGCGGTTTTGTATTGCGCTTCGGGAGAGGAAGGCTGAGATGCAGAGAAAGGTTGAGGAGCAGAAGCAGAGGGAAGAAGCGAGGAGGGTCAGGCTGAGAGATGGCCCTGTGGCTCGGAAAGAGGAGGTTTGAGTGATTCATGTCACGGAAAAATCAATCGACGAAGGCACTCCCGGGGCCGATCTACTGAAGTCAGAGTTGGAATATTTACCAAGAGAGATGGAAACACTATCAACGGAGGCATCTATAACGAGGGTGACTGCAAGAGTACCGTCGATGACATCCACTCAGTGGTAAAGGGATAGACTCTCTGGGTAGGATGGCTGATATGGCCATTCCTATCAAGAAGTTGTCTTTATTCAGCAAAGATCCGGAGATCTTACTTCAAATGGGATCGGGGGAGGAACACCATGTCCGATGAGATATGGACACAACATGGCCTTACCCTATCCCGGGGGGCGAGATGGACACTGAACACAGACAGCATTGACGCTGATCAACCAAAAGCATTACTCCATAACACATACTATAAATTGCATCATACCCACTCACTCCTGCTGCCGATTCAGTTTCTGTGATATTTGAATTAGAACGGTATGTGGGACAAACAGCATGCCAGATGATGGAATTTACGCAACAATTTAGCTTCTCTGATGCTCGACCATGCCTTCGCCGTTGCCTTTTAACATCCTTTTGAACACTTTCTCTCACTGAGATGCGGTGTGATGATTGAACTTACTGGCCGGCTTTCCTTACGCATTTTGAAGTATTTATAGAGCATCACATAGCCTAATCGGTCTCTCGGCGATGTCGGAAAGTTCTTCGAGCAGACTCGCTGGTATTTCAAAGTAAAAAGAGCTATGCACTTCCCGAGGGCGCGTGATCAGAGGACAGCAAGACTCAATCCGCCCAACCGTCATAGTCAAATGTCGTAGATGTGCACATATCGCAGTGACGCCTCCCTCAATTCGGCTCACTCAAGAACCTTGATAGCTCAGAAGCGAACTTCCCACAAGTCCACGCCGTCGTTCACTGGCCGCAAGCGATCTTCCTCTATATCGCGAGCCTGAGTTTCTTGGCAAAGTTTCGAGTACTTTGGGCAGTGGTAATCCCATTGGTCACTGGCACTGTTGATGAGCAGGATCTCCTTTAAGAAACGCTCGGTGAAGGTTCACATGTGCCGATATACATTTAACTCCAAGATATCGCCCTTCAAAATGCCACCGGAAAAAGTGCCTGGCCCATCATCCAATTGGGTAACCATTGATCTGTCCGCTAAGAAGCTGTAGAAAAGAGGAGAGACAACCACGCAGGATGAGAAGACGTACTTGCAGCCCTCGTTCTTGAAGTAACTCGTCTTGCCGTCTGGTGGTATAAAAGAGAGTCCTTTGCACGTTAGCGAATCTCATAGAGGGTATATCGCCACTTCGCTAAAGACATCTCTATACAGCCACTTTGTCAACATGTCTTCGTTGTAGAGGGCTGCATGGGCGTAGAGGGAGAAGCTCGATGCAGCCCTTGGGTTGAATATCAGAGAGACTGCCACCTAATCTCAACGTAATCTCAACATTCCCTATCGTACTATTCTGGAGCGTATACTCAGTGAAGAGTAACGCAGGGATCTAAATGGTAGGGCATGCATTTGAAAATAAGTGGCAGACCTGCTTAAACTCGGCCTCTAAAGGCAATAGCTTTGCTAGCCACCATTCAGCTTCTTCCATAACTCGTCAACTTAAAAGACTTACGGCATGCTAGCATGCAAGAAGAAAATTTTGAATTGGTCCAACTGAGCTTTCAATGTAACAAAGTCAACATGTCAGGTCGTTTTATATATCCGTACTCAACGTCCCTTTGCTAAGAAAGCGATGAGCTCGGCACCTTAGGTAGGTTATATGAGCTGTCGCATTCTACCTAGTTATCAGTACATCATATGAAGAAGCATTATGCTATAATCCCCGCTATCTATAGCACCCACTAAAGCGGCCGGAAACCGGGTTAGGTACTCATTCATTTCCTTTGAGAGTTTGGTATCCCCAAGGCACCATAGGTCAGCTTCCTGATTCTCACTACCTAGTCGCCCTGCGCACTGTCGTCCGCATATTCTCAAGCAATACGTAACCGCCACGGCTGAGCACTGGCTAGAACGAACCCCTGCGCGTGGGGCGAGGTTCGGAGAGTCGTAGATTTGGATGTGCTGATAGATTTGAAACCTACATGTACTGAACTTCCGTTCTGCCGTTGAAGAAGCTCACCACGTTGTTGTTGTGGAGGAACTTGCTTACGAAGGAAATGCCAGCGGCGCTTTAAATACGCTGGGATGGAAAAATGGAAGCTGCCCAGGCTCCTCGGGTCAGAGCTAGTTAATACTGGTGGTCTGGTTAACCTGTCCCACCTCCTGTCTAGCTCCGATCTAACGTGACTGCCTTCTACGTTCACGACTTAACAGAGTAATCTACCCTCACACAAAGATTCATCAAATGTCTGCTTCAATACTCAGGTAACAGGCCAGCCGTCGCAATCTTTCAAACTCCCCGCCGCGCGAGAGCCATGTGCCGAGCACGCAACGAGTACTTCTGTACGGACCTCCTGCTTGGAGCCGAGTAGCTTCAAATCAACGCAAAAGACAAGCAGTGCGATTCACACGTCTCCCCTCAAAGGTAAAGCGAGTCCTCGGTAGTGTGTAAACAGTTCAAGTCTCATCTTTTTGCGACAAAGTCGTGCTCAAGCCCGTATGACTAGTGAATTTCACCGCCACGACACATCATCATCGGCCTCTGCCATGTGTCTGCCACAAGACAGAGACTCGGAATCTGGGCCGTGGTTTGGACTGAAGCATTGCTTGGGCATTTTTGCGTTGTGTTGAAAATTGCTTGAGACGAGGGTGTGAGTTAGGGAGAGGAAGAAAACCAAGACTCGTTAGCTGTCAAAAGTTGTGGTTGTGAGGCTTGCAACACAGCAGGTCCAGAGACGTAGCTCAACGAGTCGTTTGCTTCTAAGCTAAGCGGGTCGAGCGAGGAAATGCGAACCATGACCAGAGCAGAATTATATATCAAAGTGGTCAAACGTCAGAGTCTCACAAACCCAATCACATTCCATGTTCATCTCAAGTTTCACACGAAGTCGAAAGAAAGTTGAAATAAACTTCCCGTTTCGTTTCAGCAACTGCAGCATTGGATGCGGGAAGGGGGCAGGAAAAACCGTCTCATCATTTCAGACCAGGGGGTGTCAGAGACCAACTCAAGTCGCACCAAACCTCATCCCCATTTTGACTGTCTCGTCGAGTAAAGTATGTACAAATAGAAGTGAACAGTTTTCTGGATTTTTCTTGAGCAGAAATAGAAAAATAATCTTGTTTTGGTCCCCAACGACCCGCTACGCGAATGCAATGATGCCCATTGATCTTTCCCATAAAACACATAGAATGCTTTGACCACCGAACAAAATAGACAACCCTCAATGGACTCGCCATGCCAAAGGTTGTCCCCTTTTTCTTTCCCGTCTCTAAAACACAAGAGGACAAAAAAGAACACCACACCAAAAAGGCAGGCAGGACCGAAAAATAAAGTGCGAGTTCATTGTATTTCCCACCCCGACTCGTGTTGTTTTGTACAAAAAACTTCGCTTTATTTTCACTCCAAGAAGTGTATACAAGACAAAAAGTGTAAGAAGGATAAGAATGTGTTTGTTCATGAATCATAGATTCTTCTCATAACCAAATATAGCTTGACATGCGGGGGGGAATCAATCTACATCAAACACCTAGAAGAGCTTGTTGGAGCGCTTGTAGTAGCCGGTAGGCTTAGCGGCGCCGGAGGCGGTGCCGTTGGTAGGGTAGGGGGCAACGGTGACGGTGGTGGAAAGGGTGACAACGTCCTCGTCGGCGGGGCAGTCATCCTCCTCATCGTCCTCGCCGTCAGCACCGACACCGCCGGTAGTGGCGGGGGCCTCAGCAGAGGCGGTCTGGCTGGCGCTGGCGGAGGGAGTGGCAGCGGGAGCAGAGCCACCGATGGTAACGTAGACGGTGGAGGCGGGGGCGGTGACGGTCACGGCGGAGGGGCAAGCGCACTGGCCGTCGGCGCCGAGGGTACCGCTGGGAGAAGCAGACTCGGCGGTCTGGCCGGGGCGCTTGATGGTGACGGTGCGGGTACCAGTGGAGGTGGCAGTGGTGGTAGTAGTGGGCTCCTCGCCGGCACCGGTGGCAGAGCCAGTGGGCTTGGTGACGAGGATGGTAGACTCAATGGTGGTAGGGATGGCGGTGGTGACGACGGAAGCGGTGGAGCCCTTGCCAACGGTCATGGTAAGAGTCTTGGTAGAGATGATCTCGGTGACGGTGGTCTCGACATCGCCATCCTCAGCGGGGCAGTCATCCTCCTCCTCATCGTCGCCGCCAGCGGTAGGGGGGCTGGTGACAGTAGGGTCCTGAGCAGAGTTGGTGACACCGGCGGTGGACAGGGGAATGGAGGGAGCGGCGGTAGGGGTAGTGATGGCGGGAGCGGTGCGGGTAGAGCCCTGGAGACCGCCGGTAGAGTGCTGCTGAACCAGAGACTTGGAAAGGCTGGCGGCCTCGGTGACGGGGCAGACAACCTCGGTCAGGACAACGGTGTTGGTGACAACGTAGGTAGAGAGGTCAGAGGCGGAGAGGGTGGCGCTGCGAGCAGGGCAGTTGGTGATGGTAGGGGCGCAAGAGGTGACGGTAGCAACCTCGGTGACCTCGACGGTGAGGGTGGTGTAGCCGGCGGGAGCGGTAGAGTTGTCGCGGCGCCAGTGGAAGTGGCGGGGCTGGTGGGCGGAAGCGCTGGCGAGCGAGGCCATGAGGCCAACGGCGGCGATGCAGGACTTCATTTTGATAGATGTGGATGGGTTTGTTTCCAACGACTTCTTAGGTTGCTCGTTCGGATCGGGGATCGTAAAAGGGGCGAAAGATCAATTTCGCGGGGGATGTTTCTCAAAGTGTTGGCTGCAAGACACAGTTTGCGCAAATGAACGAATGGTATACTCGATAGAGAGCGTGGGTGAGGCTGAATGAATGGAATGTGTCCGAAGACTGACAACGAAAGACTGTGCGGTGGAGGGAGAAAGATGGAAAGAGTAGGTGAAGGAGAGGAAGGGCGAGAAGGTATTTAGAAGAGGAGAGGGAGGTCAGAGTCCTTTTAGCCCGTGGAGCCCATGGTGGATGTACATGGGCATGGAAGCATGGGGGTGGGAGGGGAGGGGAGCCTAGAGGGACGTGGACTTTGTGGATAGGATCGAAATCCTCAAGGCTCGAGGAGGAGGGTGGACTTGGAGGAAGGGGGTGGCCCCCGGGTGGGAGCCACATTAGACCGTGGGCCCTTCATCTTGGGGGGTGATGGTGTAGTGTATGAACCATGGTCCATGGTCCATGATCCATGAGAGAGGGAGATGGAGAGATGCCATGGACATTTGGGATTGCAGGTCCAGGGCCCGGCCGAGACCAGTTGCGCTTGCAAGGCAGGCCCAGCTTGCCAGCACAACGAGGGACTTTCCCACTTACACAGCACCAGTCAAACTAATCAGAGAGCGAGAGGGAAAGAGGGAGCAAGGAACTTTGTCGCGGTTCAGCGGCGTAGGCGCATCGCACCGCATTAGGGGTGGACCAACTGGGGCCAAACGCTTGCTTGGCCCGCATGGGATGACATGGATGCCAAGGAAGTGTACCTGACATGGTGAAGGTACGTTCTCCGTACGAAGTATCCGTAGCGTGAGGGTGAGAAGGAGATGGCAGGGCGCGCGGGACTAGTCCGGCACCAAGCAAGAGAAGAGTGAGAGAGATAAGATGGCGGGATGGGATGGCACCTCGGGCTGAGGTGAGTGAGTGAGGAAGGGGAAAGTGAGTGGGCGAGTGAAGGTGAGAGCAACAGTATGAGAGTGAGTGAGTGAGGGTGTGGTGTGTGTGTGTGTGAGTGTGTGTGTGTCGTTGGGAAGAGGCACGGAGTGGAGACCCACGGATGAGGTGGGAAAGAGAAAGGATGACGGCGCCGGGGGGGGCCTCAAGGACCCTTGCTCGATGATCCAGGGGGTTACGAAGAACCGCTTCCCACCTTAGGAAGCTGGGCTAAGGAAGAGGCGAACCACCGACCACCGCACCGCTTGCCGCACAGCCCTCGAGTGTTGCATGGGGGGCAAGAGATGAAGCCGCCCTTTTTTTCACTCTTCTCTCTCGAGGAGTCAAGCGTCAAACCCACAGACGGAGTCCTCTTCATTAAAAGACAGGAGTGAGATGACCCCACCTGCGCCGGTGATGACGGCAGGCCGGGTGGCATTCGAGGACGACGACTACGACGACGACGGCAATATGTGAGGTAATATGAGCGGTAGCAGTACTGGTTGACCTGGTTATTGAGCTATATATGAGAGAAAGTCAGTGTTGAGCAGTCATTGAGGTTAAGAGATGTGAGGCTTGAGGCTTGAGAAGACGGGAGACCGTTGATGTTGACTCCTTTTTCCGACCTTGTTTTTTCTAAGAGGTACCGCTGGACGTTGTGTTTCCCCTTGCCAAAACAGGGAAAGTCCTGGGTGGCGCCTCCTACCACCTGTCAGCCCATCGGTTGCCGTGCTCTGGCAGTGAACATGCCTCTGTGCGCCTGGCACTTCCCTCCTATCGTCCTGAGTTTTGCCAGTTGTCAGCGCAGTCTTGGTCAGCTTACCCCTGTCGGCCCAGCCCCTGCCATCCCGCTCCTCATATGCAGGTACCGCCAAACATGAGACACAAGCGTGGCCAATCGCCGGGATCCACACCATCCACACCAGGCAGAATCCCAGTCAAGATCGCGGCCACAGGCGCCCGGCCATCCCTGACTTTTTGTCGAGGGTGCGAGGGTCCCTGCGATAAGGTACCTTGTTGATCAATTTAATGAAAGATGTGATTGTGGATTGTTCTCCGTGTATGGGACCATATCTACGGAGCTGGTTACGGGAGTGAGCTGTCTTCTCTCTTACCTTACTTTGTGCTCCGTATTTGTGCGTACGGAGTTGTAGCTGAGAAACTCGAGGGAACATGCATCTACTCACTTTGGTTTGCTGCCCGGAGCCGTACTCAAGCTTCTTCCATGCCCATCTCTACGCCTTCTTTGCAGATCCCAGCAGATGGCGGCAGCACAAAAGTGGTCCAGCCTTCTCACACTTGACCAACGTCTAGATCTCTTGCGGATTCAGTCAGTGGAGAGAGCGTACCCGTAGAGAGATTGATTGCCTCTTGATCATCGATCTCGCGCGCGCAGGCTGCCTTTCCTTCCTTGTTGAGCCCGTTCTTAACTTCTTGCATCATGCCGGTTTCGCAGCCTAGAGGTCGACAGCGGATAGCCCCCTCATCCTCAGACCTCAACCTCTACGAAGTACTCCGTACAGACTACAGAGTATCCCGGGCTGCTCAATTTGCTTTTCATTGAGGGACCATGAAAACGGTGGAGATGGCCTGTTGGCTGTTGGCGCTGTTCCATCCGCGGTCCCGAACCACAGACTTCCAAGTTCGTGGCATTCTCGGTCTCAGGCCATGGTCCAGTGTACTCCGTATGCCGTACGATATAGACATACGAGTATCCGTCCGTATGCACGGCCGAGTCGTCGCTCGTATGTAGTCCGTATGCGTTCAACCCAACCTGTGCGCATATGCAAAGCTTCGGTCGACGGTGACAGGCGCGACAGACCGCTAACCGACTGACCGACAGTTGGCTCAGGCCCGTATCTGTACCTATTTGGTCAATAACACCATAATAAGGCATGTGTCGTATTCTCGCAGACACGGCGATGCAAGTCTCAAAAATACCTACCTACCTACCTACCTACCTCCCTCCCTCAGCCAGCCGACAGTTGCATCAATCTGTTAGATTCTGTTTCCAAATATTCGTAGCTTACCGTTCTTTGCCCTCACTTGAAACCCCAGCCATTTCTCATTCTCTGTCCACTCACCGTTCAACTCGCAGTCATCCGATCTAGCCCCAACAGCCAGCCAACGGCACATTGACAAATGCAGCGGCTAAGTCTGATCCGGCGGCGCCAAACCAGAGTGAGCCACAAAAGGGCTAAAAATGAAAACGCCAATAGAGACTGCCGCTTAGCCGGGGGTCCGTCTGCTTGACTTGTGGTCTCCCCTCTGCCCCCGTTGGCCCGTAGCGTCCTGGTCCGCTGCGAAACCAACCAACCTACCTCGATGGAGGCGTTTTAGCGACCGACCTTAAACTCACTTAACCTTAGGCTGACCGTTTTGACCCTGCCCATCTTGATGTGACGTGAAGAGACGCGAGACAAACTATCCATAGACGCTCTGATAGAAGAGAACAGTCGTGCTGCGATGCTAAATGCGTGATGAATGGCGACCGCGCCGCGCGCGCGCGTGCTGTGGCTGACCTTACACTGCCGCCGACCGGAAATATCTGTGACGAAGCGGTAGCCAGTCGATCCCTTTTGCGCCCCTATTGATATTCGCAAGTATCTCTGCACTCCTGCACCTGGCGCCGGCCTGCCGCTCACCGCAAATCCTTATCGGGAGCCCTACGAAAAGCCATAGGTATCCGTATTGTTTGTTTGTCTGTAGTGAGTGACGTAACAGAAGACTGCGCATCTCGAGATGCACCGCTTCCGTTGCAGTGCACGAGCATTTGCTGCCCCTCCTGCGACCTGACCCCTTTCCTACGGGATTATGGATAATATGGTAGCCAAAGATGTGTCGGAAATAGTCCGATGAAGCCTGTCGATAGTGACATCTTTCAGCCGTGTTCAATCTTTTGTCAGGCCCCGTGCCTAGGGGATCGGGACGGAAACTTGGAAGTGGAGGACAAAATAATGAGTCGGAGCGGCAGTATGTCGGCTTGCCTCCTCCCCTCGATTCTTTGCCTCACATTATTAGGCGCTTTTAATCGCTTGGTCGACTCGGGTACCTTGCCTTAGAACAGATTTTAGCCAGGAACATGACGAGGCACCGACCAACAGGGAGTCTGCGCTCAGCCCCTCGGTCCCCCCTTTAGCGGATGACCTAGATTTGCTGACAGTCTCTCCAGAATCCAGTCACTGTTGTGCATCCTTACTGCGGTAATCTGTACTTAGAAGAATCAAATATCAGGGGGGTCGGATCAATGTGGCGTCTCTTCGGGGGGAGAATGGGATCGACGCGGTGGCCCTGAAATGGTCCATTGTGTGCGACATTGTCGCGCCATGCGTTTCCAGAGTCGTTGGAAGTTTTGGAACTTGGTAGTTTTGGCCCCCAGACTGACCGACTGCCTCTGCCGCCGTGCCATTTCCCAGTCCACATTGTCACGTTGTCTTGATGCAACTCTAGACGGGAGCCGAAGGGACACGATCCATCGACTATTTCCCATCTGCCGTTGTGGCCAGCTGTGCCAAGACATGCGGTACGTGTGCGCCGACGTGGAGCAGAGAAAATTTCCGCCTTCTCCATGATCGTCCATCAGAATCGAAGATGGAGTTGGCAACGCCAGGTCCAAGCTTTGTGAGTTGTCGTCCTCATTCGTGGTCCGTGGTTTGTTCTTCACCGCTGCGGAATGTTTTCGTCTCAGAGGCCACGAGGGTCGAATCGTTCTGTTCTGCATCCTCCGGGACTTGTTGGAATGTAGGATAAGACTCGGGTTTTCAGAGCTCAGCTCTTGGCCGCAGCTGGCTTCAGCTGGTATAACATGACGCTCAATGTCTTTTGCTTTTGTGCTTTTCATGTGACCGAGAAGGCGTGGATGACCCTGCCGTAACCACCTAGGCAGCCAACCCGGCCAGAAACACGAGATCGAAACGACGGGATGATCTGATGGAAATGAGCCATCAGACGGAGCAAAGTTCAGACTCATCCAGGTACCATTGCCCGTAGCCACAGTGACTGAAAGCCCAGTCCGCTGCTTGAGAACGGCTGCAATCCTCGCCATTTGGCTCATGGCCAAGCATCGAACCCCCGAAGAGAAGGGTTTCAGACCCCCGAGGCGATCCCTTCACCCCCCTCTGACGCCCAAGTGTTGCCGCTCGCGGTTACATTTCGCACCGCACCGCTGACCTGTCAATCCTCGTCAGTTTTCTTCCCCCCGGAATTGGCGGCGGAGACCTTCATCTGGGAAAACCTGCGGAAAAACTGCGCAAAGTTGCACGCACGACTCCAGAAGTCCAGCCTCCGAGCCGCCAACCCACGGTGCCACGGACCATGGCCCATCGCCCCTCCTCGGCAGGGATGGAAACAACCAAATCTCCCCCCTCAGGGTTCGCCCCGGGAGTCCCTGTCACAGAGTGATTGTGTCGAGATTATGTCGAAATGTACCGTCTCCAGCACAACTGTCTGCCAGTGCTGACACTTTTGCATGCAGGCTGTGAGGTGGTGTTCTTTTTTCTTCCTTTCAGCTCTGAGGTAATAACCATCAGATGAACCGGCGAGTCGTTACCCGGCAGTTCCCAAGTTTCCAGAGAGCCTGGCCTGGTGGTCCCTGGCCAGGTCTGGGTCATGGTCTGGGTCAGAGGTCTGGCGGCTGGCCTGACCTTGACCAACGGCAATCTGCATATTATTGCGCAGCTTTGCGATGGCAGCGATCCTGCTGGGTCGTTGTCTTGATTAATCTTGCAGAAAATTCGCGCTGGAAATTGCACACCTGGAGCTTACATTATCTTCACCTGAAGACCCTGGGCATTGATGATGAGTCTGATCAATTCTGATGAGGTTTCGAGCCATTCGTACGCAGCCGCGTGCATCCTACCGGTGGGCTCGGCACAGACGGTGGACTCTGGAGCCTGAACCCATCGTCAGATTCAAAAGTGACTGTCCGATTGATCGATTCGTGATGGATTACTCCAGCTTGTCAGATTGCTTGTCAAGTTGTCAACGTCAGCCTGCCTACGGCCCTGCACTGACGACGGCAACACGGCTCCCGCCCGGTCTTACTCCTGGGGCAAGGCGGGAAGGTGGCCCCGACTAGGCGACTTCAGCTCCTTCCTGCCCCTCGCCGTTCGGTGCCTTCCTGAGTTGGAATGAATCCAGCGCCTGGTTCCGCTCCTTCCTCCGCCGCCCTTTCCTAAGTTTTCCATCAGGAAGGTGTGCTCCCATCGTGGACTTGATACCTTGATCAGGCAAGACACAGAATACATACTGAGGCGTCTACGGAGTACGCATAGATCTCTCTCGAGTCTCTGAGACTCAGACAAATCGGCGTCGGCCTATATTCCATTGCATTTCGCCCCATTAATTTGTCTTACAACATGGGAACCATCAACCAACACGGGATCGCCTTCACCGTCACCTCACATTCTTAACGGGGTGATCACTGTTGTTGGACCAAGACACACCAACGCCACCCCGCTTTGCCTCTCGTCGTTGCTTCTTTCAACTTCCGCTTGCTTCACACCATCGCATCGCCCTCCTACGGATGGATTTGCCTCAGGTTGGTCACAACCGCGCCGCAATTGCCGTTCCTATTCCCTGATACGAAGGCTTGATACTCTTGTTATACTCCTGCTAATGAAGAAGGACCGACCAGGCGAACCAAGTCGGAACACTCGTCAGAAAACGTCAAACACGGTAGCTCCCTGGCAGGCTAGCACTGCCTCCTAGAGAGTCGGGAGTCGGGACTCTGGAGGGAGGGGTTCCTCCTGTCTGGCACCCACGTCCTTGTTTTGAGTTTGGTCGCTTGCAGTTGTTTGCACAGCATCGGTCGCTCACCCGAAATTTCAACCCTGTCGCCAAGTATCATGCGGCAGCTCCGTCCCCATAATCGACCGGGTCGGGTGTTCCTTTCGACTACAGAATACAGATCGTTGCATGCTAGAGTCTGCGGAAGCCATTCTTGATTCTGGGCAATTTTTACGAACCCAGAACCTCGGGTAGCAATCAAATCGGCAAATTGAATGGATATTATCTTCATCACTTCCATGTCTCGCGTGGAAAATTCCCACAAGCCAAGAAAACCTGCTGCGCCACCCGTTCGTACTTGTGTCCTCATAGGGCACAACGACGGACGTCTCATTGAACGGGCCGCTTTCGACCGCCTTCCACTGACCCACGTGTCCGGAGCCTCCATCACCGACCTCACGACATCACTAGCCTGAGCCGTCTTGATTGGATATATCGATATCTCACTACGAAAGCACGAGCTTACCTTCCTGGTCCGGGACACTGGAAAGCTGCTCAGGAACAAACACCACAGAATAGAAGATGTCCACGAGCCACGAAGTGCCCTCTGAGAAACGGGTGTGGCCTTTGCTATACAAATCGAGAGCGATCATTTCAACTCGAATTCTTCGATGCCAAGTGGCACAAGACGTTGAAAGTCCGAGGTTTATGGTCTGAATTCTACATTCTCAATGGCTTTGTTTGACAATGGTCAAAAGGCCATCTGAATGACCGAAGGAACTACATCAGCTAGCATATGACCTGGTTAGCGAGGACTTGCCAGTCAGAGAAGCGTAAAGCAGATCCCTCTGGAGAAAGAAACCAGTTCGAATGCGGTTTATACGAGTGCTTGCAGACCTAAAGTCGACTTGATATCTCGGCGGACAACGTTCGCATAGTCGCATCCAAGCGGGTGATTCAGAGTGCTGTTCCAGAGGAATGCTCCAGAAAGACGCCCCAAAACCACTCTCCAAGACGGCACTCCAAATCGGTGCTTCAAGCGATGCTCAAAGGCAATTTTGGTATTTCCGAATAGGGGTCAGGAATGGCCAATACTATCCTACATGCACAAACCCAGGGCTCCCGCGGTGGAGTTCTTTTTAACAAGACCAAACCGAAGCACTTTGTCGATTCATAAACCCAACGCTTGAGCCAAACCCAATATGCAAAACGACCTCAACAGAAGCTATGTCAGATGGGTTGGAGGAGGGCAGTGGATATCTGGAGATCTTGGAGCAAGTGCTCGCCCTCCGTTTCAAATACACACAGTTCACACATGCGGCGCTGCCTTTGTCACACGCCCTCACGAGCCGCATGTCATTGTTGAGGGAGGCGGCTGCTGGTCTTTGATGGCCACTGCTCGACTTCAGTGCCCATGTTGCTTGACGATGTCGCCCCTGGTGACTGCCTTCAGTGAAAGCAACAAACCCTCGAGAAGGAACCCTCAGGGGCACCCGCTGTTTTCACTCAGCAGAAAATGACATCGTCAGGTCAACCTCCCACAACCTGACAGGGCCTTCTGCTTTCCTCCTCTGCCCTCCATCCTCCACAGAAGAAGCTACTTGCCAAATTCTCACTCTTCTCCAACCTCTGTTTTTGGCCTTGGCCTGCTGCAAGACAACTTCGCTCATCAGACTTTCATTTGCATCATTCTCCTCTTGGGCAGGTCGAGCAGTTTCTTGGATTGGTACCGAGTATTTTTCTCTAGCCATCCGACTATCACCACCTCTTCGCTCGTTTGGAGATCAAACCAACCATAGAGAAAATCGAGCATCCACCTGGGGAAATCAGCAAGATGGTGCGCGTCTGCTGCATCGCCATCCCCTCCAAGAAAAAGGGGGATGGCGGAGACGCAAAGGCAAAGGAGGCGAATTCCCCCGAGACAGTCGCGAAAGACACGAAGTCGAAGGACGCGAAATACAAGAAAGCGACCTCGAAGGAGAAAATTCTGGCCCAGGTTCCGAAGCAGCCTCTTGTCGAATTGATCAAGCTACCTCCTCCGGCCAAGTTGCCCGGAAGCAACTACAACACGGAACTCCTGCTCAGCGGAACCAACACGGGAGGCTCTATTGCGTCCTCTCACCGCTCATACATGCGCTCTCCTGAGTTGGATTTCATTCCTGATCCCACCGAGGTCGAATATGTATCGGACCCCGAGGATCAAATCGAAGCACCCAGAAGGAGTGGCCCCTGGAGCAGACTCAGCCGACGCCGCTCTGATAACAGCAACAAACGATCTGACAGTCCCGAAAGTGACAAGCGGGTGTCGATTGTCAGCATCCAGAGGCCCTCTTCCAATCCCTCTGCTATCGAGATAGATGGCTCCCCGCAGTACGACCAGGCTGCCTATACTTACTCTGTGAGACAAAATAACATGAGGCGCATCCAAGCCGACCTCGAGAGCGAGCATAGTTCGCGATCTGTCACGCCTGGAAGTAAGAGATTCCGTGGGTTAGAGACAGTGGTGGAGGTATCCGGTGATCACCAAAGCGAGCGCCAGAGCGGACCGCGACCACGGAGCGGAGTAGAGGTGGAAATTCCCACCGACGTTTCTGCGGTTGATATCACCCGCCTGCCGCAGCCACCACCTGCTGCCAAGCTTTCGGACGAAGGTGTTAAGGTACATCCTATCGATATCACCACTGGAGACCGCCGACGCAGCAGCTGCCCAAAGCCCGATACCTCCACAAAGGTATCGGCATCAAACGTCGTTCTTCGTGAGCGAGGATCACTCCTGGATATGCCACCTCCCGCCCCAGTCCTCTCTGCTCGCCAGAGTCGCGCCGATCAGAACGACGAGTCTTTCAGAACTTGGAGACTCTCCCAGTGCATCCCCCAAGGCGAAAGTCGGACGGCACTCTCTCTTCAACCTCAGGATATCCCCCTCCCCCTGGACGAAGACAGCACAGCTGCCGTTGACGACAAGGATAGCTCTGAGTCCCAGTCTCAAGATGGTACTTCCAGCAACAGCGCAACCCTCTACGACGCGGAAAAGCCCGATGACAAGCTCGCGGCAGAGTCCGTTGGTACATCACAGCCTCCCCGTACTTCGGAATCTGTACAGTCCCAGGATGGCAGTGGCTGGGAGACCTGGTTGCTTGCCGACAAACTCCAGTCTCAGAAGGATTCTATCGCAGCCCCCGATGTGACTAGCAAAGAGAAGTACACAACTGTAGTGAGTCGTCGCAACCCTGTTACTGAGGCTGGCGGCGAGAAAGAACCAAACCGTCAACTCTCGAGTCCCATCAGCTTTCCTCTTCAACAGGATTCTGATCCCAAGCCGCGCATTGCTTCGCCTTTGAAGGACGACTTGGAGGTAAATACCAATTTCGTCGGCGGAAAGCTCGCTCCAGTGCTCGAGCCGTTACACTACCCGTCATCATCTGTATACTCTTCAATGCAGAACACACGCAACACTTCGCCATCAGGCTTCAAGGATGTCAGTGGTGACGACGATCGCAACAGCCTTGCTGAGAGTCTGATCGATCTCGATCTCGCCAACTTTGACTGTAGGTTTATCATTGTCGCGAATGCTAGTGTCTCAACTAATCATGCAACAGTATTCAATGACCTCAAGGAGCAGCGTTCCGATGAGAGTTATCGAACTGCCCTAGACAAGAACCCGGACTGGGACACGGCTGTACCTACTATCGTTCTATCAGGCAAGAAAGGATGTGGCGCAGATGGAATTCATACCGAGGATGAGCACTATCGCAACTATGACATCGCGCAGAGCGTCTCTGCCTTGGAGAATCAGAAACCCGCCACACTCAGTGGTATTCAAGGAATACCTGGTGAACCCGAGACCGATACTTCCAATGACGGTAATGCGCCGTCTCGGAAGTCCTCGTTCCTTCAATTCCTTGGCATTCGCAGAAACTCGAGTTCTAGAGGCCGTCGGCAGTCGCATAGTCAGTCTTCCGCAGAGCCTGAACTGTTGAGTTCCCCGTCGGTATCGAACCAGATACTCGAGCCACGGGAGCACAATGAAAGAATTTCGAGTCACAGTATCTCGTCTTCGACGCAACATGTCCCGAACGACAACGCGTTCACTGCACCTAAGCTCACCGAAAGCGCCACCGTAGTCTGGCAGCGAGCTTTCAAAGTTGCGCATGATCAGCGCGAGACGAAATCCACTGCAGATTTCAAGAAGTCTGCCAGGGCTAAGGCCAGTATGGCAACGGTCTCGATCGATGGCAACGAAGTCTCTGGCGCTCCAGAAAGAGATGCTGCCGGATCTCGCCACGGAGATGCCATGGCTCATGACTTGCTCGCGACACGAAACGCCAGCCAGTCGAGCACTTCTCGGCAGTCTTTGTCTGGTACCATTATCCCCAGGAGGTTAGAGAACAACGAGGATGGCGCAGGCACCAAATAGAATTTGGGCTTTCAAATAATTGCTACACCTCCTTCTTCTTGGGCCAAATGGCCCTCCCATGACAGAGCCAAGAGAAGTAGTACTGCCGGCCTCGATGACGATATGACGCCGAAGGATTTTGCGGCAGTCCCCGGCACGGAAACAGTGCACTATGTTGAGATCGCCGGCAAGACTTCCATGCCCAATATCGTTGAGATCAAGAAGAATTCTCAGTCCATGTCGAAGAAGCTCGGAAAGGCCATGAAGACCAGCTTGGGGAGAATGATGCCGTCCAAGCCGGGTGCCAAGTCACCTGCTCAGCTTGAATACCCAGAGCTCGAAATCCTTCCCATCAAGGAAGGTTACAAAGACCTAGAAGCGCTCCAAAAGAGCATCGAAACATTGAAGGGCAGTGAGCATGCCAAGATGGCCAACAATCCAGCTCTTGCTATTGCTGAAATGGAGGACCAGTCGGCGTCCTCCTTGAGTACTCTTCCTGCGCAGCTCCTGGAAGCCGAGCACGTCAGACACGAATCTGCCAATGAGACCGCCAACGTCGCCCAGAATGATGTCGCGCTGAAGAGCAAGGACGCTCACAGCGATGATACTGAAGCACCGACCATCCGTCCCGTTACTCCAGCTAACATGATAATGCTTCCTGCGGGAGATTCTACCGCTGCCACAACTGAGCAGTGGGCCACCCCGGCCAGTCGTCTGTCTTATAACACAGCTCTTGATGATAACGATGCAGGTGAGCCTTTTGACCTTATATTTCACAGCCTTGGAGTCTTTGCGCTTCACAAGTTGCCCATTGCCCCTACGTACGTATTCACGCTGGAGCTAACCACGTTTCTCAGGTGATAGTCAGCGGAGTCAGTCTTGATTCTCGCAACACGATGATTGCCATCGCTGAAGTGGAGAGATCCGGCCATTGACAGTAGTGCGGTGTGATTCTGTGGCGAAGAAGGATAGAGTATGGCACCTCATCAGGATTTGGCACACCATGATGACGCTCATGAAGAGCAAGGAATGTTATAAACAAAGGCGGTGGTTTTGTGGCTTGGAGAAAGTCTCAGCAAGAGCATTCAAATAGGGTATGAGACCTACTTTTTGTATGGTATAGGATGGGGTCGAGGTTTGAATTTCCCCAAGTGTATAGTTCTTCGTAGGCAAACGGATTCAAGGCAACATCTCCAAGATGGCCCAGATGTTGCGGTGACACTGCTCCTGGGGAGGTGGTAATGACTGCATGTCCACAAAGGGGTCGAGCTTTTTAATGAGCTAGTGAGATCCCGATGGAAGCCATATGGTCACATCACAAATAGCTGTTTGGTTTTGTCAATGTTAGGTACTGGAGGTCATAAATCATCAATTGCGTGGTATCGCCTAGACACTCAGCTAACGCCTCCGCATCCAGCCCACGGTACCAGTATCCCGTAGTGCATACATCTGCCCAATTAATACCAGGTCCGTCCAAAAACTCCCAATAGTCTTCCCAAGTTCCCAATACCTTTGACCGGCACGACGCAAAGTCAAAACACGCGCGCGGGTGCTTCATCCAAACAAGACATTCTCAAAGCTCTGCTGATCCAAGTGCTTGAACAGCACATCCTGCAGCGCGGCCCTGCTCTTGACGATCTGCGGTACGACGCCGTCAATCTGCTGCAGGTTGGCCCGCATGCTCTCCATGTGGCTGCCGACCTGCCCCGCCAGCCCGCGCAGCTCGTCGTCCTCGAGGTCCTTGAACAGCGGCGTGCCGCTTCCGGTGCCCTCTTCGGAGACGATAAAGTTCAGGTCTGGATCGTTGTCATGCTTGACGACGTTTTCGGCAGCGGAGGAGGAGGAGGCGGAAGTAGATGTAGTACCGGGCTTCCTGGCCTCCGGCACAAGAACGTGCGTCTTGCGGAGACTATCCTTGAAGTTGCGTGCTTCGGAGCGTGCGTTCGCCTCGAGCGTTTGGAGGGTCTCGTAGTCCTCCTCCAGCGCCTTCTCCTCGCGCTCCTTTTCGGCCTTGAGGAGGTCCACTGCGTGGAGGAGGGGATCGAGCTGCCTCTCGAGGCTCGCGACGCCCTCGATGACGCGCTCAAAGTTGAGTTCCTCGACGCGTCCGCCGTCCGTGTCGAGAAGCTTCCTGCTGCTACGATTGGCCCTACCTCCTCCTACGGGTGGCGCCGAGGCCGGCGGGAAGGGCAGGCCGCGGGAGAGTTTCTTGACGAGACGGTTCGTGATGAGGTGGAGGGCCGAGGCGGCTTGGTCGCGGCGCTTTTCGCTGCCTGGGATGCGCTGGAGGACGGGGCGCTCGGCGAGGCGGAGGAGGTTGGAGACGATGGAGAGGGAGGGGTTTGTGAGGGGGGACCATTTCTCTTCTATTACGGAGCGGGGGACTTGGCGGACGCGGGCGGCGATGTGGCGGTGTTTAGGGTCCCGTCGGACCGTTTTGGGGGCTTCGGATTTGGGTTGCTGCTGGAGCTGCTGTTGTTGTTTCTGGTGTGGTTTTTCTTGTTGAACTTCGTCAGATGTACGACGCCGGCGTTTCTTTGCGGGTGCTGAGGCTTCTGCAGTCGTAGCATCTTCCGCCGCGCGTTTCTTGGATTTGCGCGGTTGAGAGGCTTGGTCTTGTGGAGATGCTGCATCCGAAGTTCGAGGACGGCCAGGCCGGCGAGGTTGGGTATCTGGTGACGCTTCTTCCTCCTCCTCGCCTTTCTTCCGCCGCTTCTTGGTCGGTTTTTCGGCTGCTGTCTCCTCTGCCGGTACAGGCTGTTTCTCCTTCCGCCCCCGGCCTCCTTCTTTCGGCTCTGGCCGTGAAGCCTGCTGTGCCTCTGGTTCGGCTTGCACTGCGGGCCGACCGCGTCTCTTTTTGACGGCCGCGGGTTCCTCTTCAGCTGGTGGTTCTTCTGCCTCCTCCACTGTGGTTTTTGCCTTGCGCCCACGTTTCTTCTTGGTGGGGGCCTCGGCCTCGGCCTCAGCCTCCGCTTCCTCTTCGGGTGCAGGCTTCTCGACCTCGGAAGCCTTTCCCTTGGGCTTTCTTCCCCGTTTCTTGGGCGCAATGTCCTCCCTGGCAGCTTCTGATGGTTCTTCGGCGGCTGTTTTCTTGTCTAGAGAGGGTCGTCCACGCTTCTTCTTGGGAGCCGGTTCTGGAGAAGCGGTCTCTTCAGGCTGCTCCTCCACTGCCTTTCCCGGCCGACCAGATCTCTTCTTCGCTGCGTTGCTTGTGCTAGCCTCGTTCTCGTCTTGGGCCTCCTCGTTCGTCTCCTTTCTTGGCTTCCGACCTGGTTTGCCTCGTACGGCGGTTTTGTCTCCTTGGCTTTTTGATGTGTGTTTGTCTGCCTCTTCCTCAGCATCGTTTGAATTGTTCTTGTTGGCCTTCTTCGATTTCGGTTTCGTTTGCGCCGGTTTGGGTTCCTCCTCATTCGGTTCTTCTTCTGCTGCAGCTTCTCGGGCTGGTCTACCCCTCTTTTTGGGTTTCGATTCCTCGGTGAGAGATGGCACCTCGACCTCCTTTTGTTTGCTTGGTCGACCGCGTTTCGCTGGTGCCGTTGCTTCTTCCGTTTCTACAGCTTCGGGAGAACCTGGCGACGCGTCGGCCGATCTGGACGCGTTTGAGGGGCGACCTCGTTTTCGCTTCTGGTCTGCGGCTTTGGGGGGCTGCTATTGTGTTAGCTGGACTCAAGGAATGATCAGAATTATCAGAATTCAAAGACTTACCATTGTGATATCTTGCGCTCACAATATTATGTCGCAAGGGCAGATGCTGTCTTGAAGCGCATGCGAGCTTCCAGTCAGTAAGGTACTCTTCAGCATGTGAGCTCTCGACGCGTCCCCCTCCACATAGCCAGTACGTACCGGATGCTTCAACCTCATGTGGCTGGTGAACGCGAGACATTGGACCCAATCGTGGCTGGTGCGAGGACCCCGGACCGCCGTTCCACCTGGACGACCCGAAATGACGCTAACCAGCAGCAGGCGCCAGGCCTATCTCGGTTAGCGCGTGCGGAGGAAGAACCTCTCTCTCGTTCTGTGGTGCGTGCTTCCGAGCTTCTGGTGGCAGCGGGTTTCAGTGGCTCTTCTGGATCCCCCAGGCGACCAAAGCTCCTTTGTTCCAGCCGGATCACCAACGAGGACAAGCACGACAAGGTTCAGGAGAAGCCACACACTCCCCGAGTCCCAAAAGGGTCCCTCTCTAAACTGCCTGATTTCACACCCGTATCCATACCCGTACGCTCCTCTTCCACTTTTTTTTTTCCCTCACATCTGAACTCTGTGTCCTTTTTCTCGTGTGCCCAACCTTCGCGCCGGAATCCAGGTTGCCTGTATACTTTATCCTCGCCAACCCGTACTTATCGTCCCTCCTTGGTCCCTTGTTGTAGCTGTCGGCATTTTCCTCCCTCCTGCCCTGCTCGTTGTAATCACGCTTCCCCTCACTCTACCATCTCTTGGCCTGTTGATCACGACATCACCTCCTTTCTCTCTCTCTCTCTCTTCGCGAAGCGACATTTTCACCACACGCACACACACACAACACAGCCATCATCGACATGCGCGTGTCCGCCACCACCCTTCTTGCGCTCCCGCTGCTTGCGACAGCGGCCGAGTCGCCCTTTGAGCAGTACAAGGCACAGTTCCAGAACTTCCTGAGCTCCTTTGGCGCCTCCGCGCCCAGCGCCGAGAAGGCGGCTACCCCCGAGGCCGCCGTGCCTGATGCGACAGCCGTCGATAAGAAGATCTC
Organism: Colletotrichum godetiae; assembly: GCF_030913485.1. NCBI lineage: Eukaryota > Fungi > Ascomycota > Sordariomycetes > Glomerellales > Glomerellaceae > Colletotrichum > Colletotrichum godetiae. Next base: position 145,421 of record NW_026851289.1, on the reverse strand, counting down.
CGTCTTGACCGTCGAGAACTGGAAGGATGTTCTCTACGAGCCCGTCAAGGCCGATGCCACTACCCCTGAGGAGTGGTGGGTTCTGATCACTGGTCGTAACAAGACCTGCTTCGGTATGCTCCGCAACCGCGCGTCACAATTGAGCTATCTACGAAGGAGATGCTAATTCCTATGTACAGGCCATTGCGATAAGATCGAGACTGCTTTTAACGAGTCTACCATCAAGTTCGCCAAGCTTCCCGAATCTCCTCACCTGGGCCTCCTTGACTGCGACGCCCAGCCCGTCCTCTGCAACGCGTGGTCCGCCGGCACCGCGTCCATCTGGTCCATCGGCCTGTTGCCCCCTGGAGCCGACGTCGATGTCTACAGGAAGCGCTTGAACGTCACCACCACCACCTCGGACGACATTGTCGACCTGTGGAAGGCGCAGTCCAAGGAGGACTGGATCCTGACGGAGAACATTTTCCACCCCTTCAACAGCTGGATCGCCAAGAACAACCTGTCTGTCCCCGTCGGCTACGTCTTCTGGGCCTTCAACCTTGTTCCCAACTGGCTTTTCATGATCCTCGTCTCCTTTGGCAGCCGTACCCTGATGAACCGCCGTATGGGCAACACCTTTGACAACCGCGCCGCTGCTGCTGCCGGTGGAGCTCCTCCTGCCGCTGCCGCCCCCGCTGGTGGTGTTGCGCGGTAAAGGGTGTAAGTTGACTATGTGTAGGCAGGTGAAGAGAGGCTGGAGGGCACATTGGTACAGTTTTGAATACCCAGACAAACCCGGGCAGTTGCAAGGATGCAACTGAGGTCCCTGGTCATTTGGATTATATAGTGCCAAATTAGTAATCTTTAGTTGATCAACTTTTTCCGTCGCATGCATCTTGCACACTCTTGAGACCTTGAATGACGTCCTCTCCGAGCTTGGGGTTGGCGAGGCGTCCGTACCGGAGATCGCTCATGCTACCGACTGTCTGTTTGACCGACTCTGTGAGTTTTGCTTCCTGAGCCTCTAGCTCCCGAATCTCTGCTTCGAGATCCGCTATCGCTGTGTCCATCTCTGGAACGATGGAGTTGATTGTGTGTTTGGGATCTTGCGCCCCAGCCACGCCAAAGAGCTTGGTAGTAACATTAGAGACGCCGTGAGCATATCTACCTGGTCACAGAACTTACCGCTCTCTCAATCTCAAGCTCCTGATCAGCATCCTCGGCTTTCGCACGTTTCCGGACACGCGCAATCTCGCGCTTGATGATCCTCCCGTTCTTCTCCTCATTTTCAATGTTCTCCGTGACCATGTCAACGATTGCCCTCCTTTGGTGCTGCAGATCACGGTACAAGGAGCGGATTTGCGGGTTTGCGCGGTGCGGTTTGGGGAAAAGCTCGGTAAACTCTTCGAGCGTGATGGCTGAAGGTAGTTGCGCCGGGACAGTCAGGTAGTTGTGCAGGATGGCGGCTTCGGTGGGCGCCATGATGGGTTGCGCTTGTCAGATGAGCGGCTGGGAAGGCAATGAGTTTAGCAAGTCGGATGCTGAGAGGTGCCTGAACTGGCCGTTTAGGTCGCAACCGGTTTTGGGGACAATGTATCTGGCAGAAAGTATCCGTAGTCTTTAACAAAAAAGCAGGGGATGGGGTAGAGATGGATGGAAAGTCAGATTTGTGAGCCTGTGAGGTAAGGTAGGTGGACAATAAGGTAGACATGGCAGGCGGGATGGGTGGCGCTTGGCTTGGGGCAGGCATGGAAGACGCGGTAGTTCTTGCGGGACGCGTTAATGAGCCGCAGCGCGTTTCACTCCGTAGGAAGAATCGACACACCTTGCCATCTTCACCTCATCCATCACGGTTACACCTCACAAAAACGGCTCTACCCACGACAAAGTCAGCAAAGAGGAAGACTGCTGATTACCCAAAAGAACTGCAGTAAGATTGAACTTCATCTCCTTTCATAATTGCTGTTCATCTAGGCTGGAAACTGACCTGTCCTCCAGCCTGATACCGTGTTAGCGACTTGATCAGCACTGTCATCCGGATTGAGCGAGGTGCCACGAGTGATCACGATTCGTACTGTGCTGGAAGCCTCGAACCTGCGCCAACTAGTTCTAGAGGTGACTGTGTATCAATATCTGGCGCACTGTCCGAGAATTTAACCTCACTGCCCCCTTTGGCCCATCAACCCTTCAACGACATCCAGGTTATCGTCAGAACCCTGCTCTCGATATTCTTTGCTGGACCTTTGCGACATATCCAGTAGATACGCCAACCTACAGCCGTCCTATCCAATCATGGCGCCCGCACGCCAACCGCCCCAGCCCTTCTCCAAGGATGAGAAGGTTCTCTGTTTTCACGGTGAGATGCTGTATGAGGCCAAGATTCTCGATATTCAGCCTGCCGAGAGTGGCGAAGGATTTCAGTATCGCATTCACTACAAGGGCTGGAAGAACACCTGGGACGACTGGGTTTCTATCGATCGCATCCGCAAGTTCACAGAGGAGAATAAGGAGCTTGCTAGCCAGCTGCATGCCCAGATGAAGGACCTACGCCAGAAGAGCAGCGCCAAACCCCCCAAGAAGGGCAATCTTCGTGTCAATGGGACCGACTCTGCTCGTGGGAGTGAGGAGCGAACTGCAGGTGTTGCTGCCACGGGCCGCGGCCCTCGACGGGCAAGAGATTTTGACCTCGAGCAGGTGAGTGCCAAAGCCGAGTTTCTTTGTGTTCTGCTTTTTGTTATGTATCTGTTTCAATGTTGGTTTCTTCCGGTATTCCATTGTGGTGGCCTCAAAGTAGAGGCTCGTTGTGAAGCGAGCTTGACACAAAGTCCGAAAGACGCGAAGGAGGAAGAAAACGATAGGGGGGGTGAATGCCCTCATCCATGTGGGCCCATTAGAAAAGCTGGTCACCGAATACCCCCCGGCCTCGTCACTGCCAGGTGGCCAGTATTCATCTGGTAGAAGGCAAGAGCGTGGTGTGAATTGCCGCCTATCGAAGCACCTGCCGAAAAGAAAACCTCACTTTCCTGCCTCGAAAAGTCTTCACCGGTCAAACTTGCCCTCAATACCATCCCCTTCTCCGATCCCTCACATTTCTACTACATCCCACGCTACTCCTCACAAATCGCTGGTTCGATTTTCTCTTCTCCTCGGTATACCGAAAACGCCCTCCTCGCGCATTCATACTTGACGAACAATTATCCCAACTTGTCTCGAACATTTCAGGATACACGATCACAAACTTCATCAACTATTACCACTACCCACGCTACAAGATGAGCTCCCCGTCTTGGGATCATTTTGTTCGGGTCCACAATTGGGTTCTGTCGCAGCAGGCTGCGCACTATCCTGAACCTCAGCCCAACTACTACTCTCCGCCCCAGCGCGGGTCCATGTCTCGCCTAGACTACGTCGGCCAACTCGCCCATTACCATCACAACAACCCCGTCGGTCAAGCAGAGGATGCTATCGAGCGTGAATGTCGACGAGAAGTTGAGGCAGTTCGAGGCGAAGATCGCGAAGTCAAGATCAATTACGCGAGTGACTTGGACTATGAAGATTACGAAAGACCAGCCCCGGCCTCTGAAGACGACTCCCCGCTCAGCCTGCGCAATCAGCAACGCAAGAGACGTCAAACGGAGCCAGACAACGAAGAGGAAGACGCGGCTTTCAAACAGCAACACAAAAGGCGTCGAATGTATTCGGACGGAGACGTCAACGGGAATGGTGACTCTAAGGAGATTCTGCCCCTGTACTCCTCGGGAGAGGAGTGTGACGAGTACGACGAAGAGGAGGATGATTTCGTACTGAGAGAATCGCGTTACGGAGATGACGACGTCGACGAAGAGGAGGATGATTTCATACTGAGAGATTCGCGTTACGGAGATGACGAACTCGACGAAGAGGAGGATGATGGCTTTCCACCAGTCGAAAGGCGTCGCGTCTACTCAGACGATGGTGAAGATATTGAGGAAATCGCTCTACTACCCAACAGACGTCGGAAGTACATCTCTGACGACGATAACTTTGATGACTATAACGAGGCATCCTTTCGGCAACGCAAGAAGGTTCACCGGTGTTCCCACGAGTACGAGGGAACCGAAGACGAATTCTATCAAGCCGACGACGAGGATGAGGAAGACGAAGATCAAGCAAGCGAGCGAGCCTCAGAGCCCGATGGCGATGTGGACCCCGCATCTGTCAGCATCATCTGCATATCTAGTGATGAGAGCGATGAGAGCGCTGGCAGCGACGACGATGGGACCAGCATAACCAGCGACTCCAGCTTAGAGTTCCTTGGGAAGCGGTCCGTGCTGAACAGCATCGAGAACCAGCATAACCTACGAAACTTTCAAGATGCCGAGGATGTCGTCGAAGAGGTTTCGCAGAGGCCCTGCGGCACAAAGAAGAGGAAGCGTGAAAGCAGCGTTGAGGTACTCTCCGAGTTCAGTTGTCACGTTCGACACAGGTAGCAGTAGGCCGCGCTTAGCCCAACACACCAGCATCAGAAACGCCGTGCTGTTGGTTCCGCCTATCTGGCAGGAGCGGACCCAGACTGCTCCTTCCCGCAGCAGAAACGATGTCTCCGAACTCCCATCACGAATTCCCGCCCTTTCTTTTTCGGACCATTTCCGAACACCAGCTTCTCTTTCACAGCTTTGCTTGTCCCAATTCTCTCAGACTCATCCTCAAGCAAGTGGGCAATTCGACCCTCGCAAAATCACTGCAGCCTTCTCTTCAAGCCCTGCCCGGACTCCTTGCACACTCTTCACATTCGTCATGGCTATTTCGTCTCGCAAATTTCGGCGGGCCGAATCATTGCGTCAGCGACCTCATCACGATAATACAGCGATTTGGAAGGAGCCGCGCTTGCTGAGGGCGGATAATCTGGCCGCCTCGCCTGCTCCCCGAGCCAGGCTCTATGTCACAAAAGACGGCAAGCCCAACTATGACAATCGCTACGATATCAGCGTCACAACTCTCAAGCGAGAACAGCCTGCCCGGACGAAGTCATCGTCTGCCCGCTCTTTAGAACCAAGCGAGGAAGAGCTTCCGACTGTGAGTTTACACAAACGCAGCGTTTGCCCCAGTGGGAGGCTTCCGCATTTGCGTATTGAGGAGGACTACCATCGGGAGCAACCATCATTAGTCCAATAGCCCATTGGCTTTGACGTTTTTTTTTGTTTCTGTTTATTTTCCTGTTGCGTCATGCCTACTGGTCTACACAATTACTAATATCGCACAACCAGGAGGATGGATTTCATGCACGCCCGTCCATCAAGCTTCCTATCCCTGACCATATCAAGGCCATGCTTGTTGACGACTGGGAGAACATCACCAAGAACAACCAGCTTGTCCCGCTTCCCCACCCTCACCCCGTTGACGATATTCTAAGTGATTACCTCAACTACGAGCGTCCCAACAGGGAAGATGGTTCTGCAAACATGGACATTCTTGAAGAAGTTGTCGCCGGACTTCGCGAGTACTTTGAGAAGTCTCTGAGCCGGATCCTCTTGTACCGGTTAGTTTTCTGCCTGGACTTGACATCTCGAACTCTACTGATCTCTTCTCAGCTTTGAGCGCCCTCAGTACCACGAGATTCGCAAGGTGTGGGAGAAGGCTAGCGAGGAAGACAAGCACAAGTCGGTCTGCGATACCTATGGACCTGAACACTTGTGCCGCCTGATGGGTAAGTCCATTCGAGACACTCGGTCTGGCTCGGTACTAATGCAATATAGTGTCTCTTCCCGAGCTCGTTGCTCAGACAAACATGGACCAGCAATCCGTGGCGCGTCTGCGTGAGGAACTCTCCAAGCTCACCGTCTGGCTCGGCAAAAACGCAAAGAACTACTTTGTGAGCGAGTACGAAACCCCCTCTCAGGAGTACATCGACAAGGCTCGGAGTTTCTAGGCGGCCAGACCTTAGCTTGCATCCTAAGTCAAACGGTTAGCCGACCTGACGGCAGACAGTTTGACGTTTTATCTTGATTCTTTTTTTTCGCGTTATTGGAATCCCAGCACCTGGTCGCGCAGACTTGGTGAGGGGTTGAGTTGGGGGTGTGGGAAATGGACATCCAGCATCTTTGTATTGCCTGCTAGTATCAGGCATACTCAACCGGTATGAGAGTTGAGACAGATAATAATCATTGATTTCCATTTGCAAAACCACCCCTTTCCAGAAACCTTGGCTTCTTGAGAGCCAGGTAACCGAATCCGGTTCATTGTGTGCCTTGTGTGACTTTTTCTTTGCAATTTCAGAAAATAGGCAGGCCGTTGTTCATATGACTGGCGGATCATGCCTTTGAAAACGAAGAACCAGAATCACCGGTATCTGTTGAGTGAACTTTTGTTTGATTCCAAATGACTTGACGCAGACATCCTCGTCTGCCTTTGTTGTTGTACAGCCCGCCATGATTTTGTACAGTTTTCTCCGTGGTGATGATACACGATTTGGCCTCTGCTGCGCCCGAACTGCTGCTCACAAGCCCTCTCATGCCCCGGGGGACCTCCTCTCATGCCCCCAACACATCTCCTCTCTTCGCCCTCCTATCCTTTCATTTTTGAACCCCTCTAAAACCTCGATCCATCCCTCTATTCGCCTGCTTCCTCCAGCACATTTCTTCTACCGCGCAACAGCCTTCTCGACATAGAAGCCCGGATCCGGCCTCCGCAGGTCGCGCATCTCAGGCTGGGTCATGGCGCGGTCGACCTCCTCGACCTTGACGAGCTCCTTGACCTTCATAATCATACCGGCGAACTGGGGGCTGACGGGGTGGAAGACGGTGTGGGAGCGGCGGCGGAGGCCGAGGGCTTCGAGGACGCCGCGGGTGGCTTTGGGGAGGCCGATGGCGGAGCGGTGGAGGGTGATGCGGAAGAAGGCCATTGTGGGCGGCGTGTTCGTGTGGGATTAGGATTGAGTCGTGGAGGAGGTATGCGACGGGCGCGTGTTGGATGGTTTGCGTTGGGAGTCGTGTGCTCGTTGCTCGTTCGATGAGGGATGGGTGATCGCTTGCGTCTGTTGAAGGGTTGATGTCAGCGCCTGTTCATACAGCTCTTGGACATGCTTGACGAGCAGGATATGCAACGTACAATTGAGCTTCTGCTAAAGCAGTCTTTGTGTCGCGACGTCGTGGTATTTCAGGGACCGACCCAATACTCGAGAGCTCCTTGGTGATGCGATGGAGGGATCCAAAAATCATTAAGCTGGCGTTGGAATTTCGATGGTCCGTGCGTCAGTCACGGACGGAAGTTGCCGGGGTGCGGTTGACTTTGTCTCCACCTGTTCCATGTCTGTCTAATCCCCCTCAGAGTGAGTTAGAATCGCAGTGAAGTCGTTATGCCCGTCGGATCGTCCGATTTCTCCACGTTAGCTGCTTCTTTTGGGATGAGCAATGCAGGTGAGCGGCGTAAGTTGTGTCCAGTTCGCCGGCTTACGAGTTTTCTCCTGGGAGGGTTCAACAGTGCAGTGAAGAAACGCTTGAATCCAACTGGTCGCCTGAGTAACTCGCCTGAGCACTAGATCGAGAGACTGAGATTAATTTAGCATCGCGCTATATTCATGGCCATGGAAGGGGCTGATATTGCAGTGAAGGATCCATAATCATGCGTATCTTCCCCCGGTCATATTGGTCGTAAACCTTCTTATTCTCGCCTTGCAAGCCTTGGGGGTTTAAAATCGCAGTGAATCAATTGCGGGATTCGCCAGTGCGACCACACACTCGACGCCCCCCCGCCCCCCCCTCGGACGATTATGCTCGCCATTGTTGGCCAGTTATTTGCAAGGCTACGGAGTGGAAGCGCATGATGTCAAGAAGACCAGCCGCCACGTGATTGATACTGTTTGTCTATGAGTCTTCGAAGACGGAGGGTTGTATACAATGTGCGATTGTTCAGTTATACCCTTGAGGTATGTTTGTACGCCATTTACGAGGGGAATTGCCCCTTAACGATGTCCTTGGCATCATTTCAAGTCTCAATGGGCTCGCTGTTTCTCTTGGGAATAGATGCCCATGAATTATTCATTTCATTTTTTGAGACTTCCGTTATGTTGATTCCATCCTGCGGGTGTGTGGGTTTTCCCTTGGAGGGGGTTGATATCTATTACTATGAAGGAGCGGGCCGTCACCATAGCTCGCAGAAACAGGTCCCAAAGGATTCGCCCAAGGTACTCGCCCGAGGCGGTCAACTCAGTCTCCACTCGTGGTCTTTTTCCTTCGAGGGAAGTTCAAGTCGCAGTGCGAATTCAGAATCCTCAGTAGTATTTCTTGGTCACATTGCCGATTGTGTTTAAGAGTTCTGGGTCTGCGTATAATGGAGAAAGCGAGGTTGCCTCAATTACTAGTAATCATACTCAAAAGTTCATGGTTGTTTTACGCCTCTCACCTATAATTAGCCTACATATCTAAGTCGAGAGTTTGTCCTAGCCTCGAGTTGCCCTCTAGTCCTTTGGGGGAAGTTGAAAATGCGGTGAAATCATCTCGTAGTGGTTGCATCCTGCAGGGTAGTCGCTTTGATAGTTTGTTATTCCCTTAGGGGGAGTTAAAACTGCAGTGAATTCGTAATAGTTGCCTCGAGCATGCATAGGCATTTCCTGATGGTTCGTGGCTTCTTTGGGAGGAGTTAAAACTGCAGTGAATCGTGGTGGCGCATCACTCTCTTATTGGTCTACGCAGTCTGGTCGATTGGGCGCAGTCGATCTAGCTCCGTCAACGAATGTCTCCATTCGGCAACGAATCCGTATGTTCAAATGAGCAGGTAGGCAGGCAGCCAGCGAGGCAAGTGAAGGGAAAACTGGATGCTTTCCAATAGCCTGCCCGCCACACGAATCCACGTCATTCGTATGGTCTCAGAGTTTTCTTGGAAAGCCATGTCTATCTCCAGTGTACCCTACGAGTAAGTAAACCACTTATCAAAAAGGTAGTACGGTAAGGCACCCCAAGTCGACACGATCATGAAGCAAAACTATGACAATGTGATAGATAGCCCCGCCCCACTCGACTCCCGAGGCCGTGTAGAAACTCACCTTTCATAGTGAACCAGACAGAGGCATCCTCCGAAAGCACATTCAAGCGCCCTTGATTTCAAACGCCCACGAAAAAGGGTCAACTCTGACGACACAGGCCCGGTTATTGCAGTGTCTTCTAGATGCCACTGCCAACCAAGAAGCACCAACATAGTCTCCCAGAGTGCCATCAAATTGGATCAACGGTTGTTCACGGCAGCTGGCATTCTCACGAGTCCTGGGACATGCATAACAAGTCCATGGCCACCACATTTCCGGGCCGGGTCACCAGTGCGGTCCGGACGACCCAACCAATTCGAGATGTTCGATTTAAGCTTATCCCAGGGCTTCATCCGAACGCTGTGCCGGCCCGCCATCCAATCCCAGAAGAGATCGCCGCCGCCGCCGCCGCCGAGGCACAAGCGCGACTTTAGTGTCTCGGAAGTACCCGAAGTCGTGGTCGACTAAGTATGGAAGTAACAGTCAATGTTCACATCACGTCAAAAGCATTAGTACTCGAGATAATCGGGCAAAACCATTAGTATATCCCGGGGGACTGCGCAGCACTACACGTATATAGCTTGTCGTACAAGACGCCATTTAGCACACCATCATCCCTCGCATGACGTTAAAATCATAGACTCCATTTCTATAGCCACGTCCCGTGGCAAACCGTAACCTTCCGCCGCTAACCGTTAAACCCTTACATCTGCACCTCCACTCTGCCTTCGGCGCCTGGTGCGCCGCCGCCGCCGAGCTGAGGAAGGATGTAGGTAATGTCGTCCCACGGGTGACGGTACAGACCAGTGCGAAGTCTCTTCTGGTCGAGGTAGTGGGCAATAAGACCGATGGAACGGCCGAGAACGAACAGACCGTTGAGGACACCCATCTTGAGGTAGTCCTCGGCCTCTTCGGATGAGAAGGCACCGCAGTTACGCATCAGGTCGACGAAGCAGACAGCAATGCAGCCATCGACGTTGAGAATGAGGTTGTCCTTCTTGGAGGTGGTGACGGTCTCGACAGCGAGGGCGTAGTCAAGGAGCTTGTGGGTGGGGAACTTGGCCTTGACGTACTCCTTAACAAGCTCGACACGGAGATCGGGGTTGTTGCGGGACTTGACACGGTGACCAATACCGGGGATGAGCTTGTTCGCCTTGCGCATGTTGTCGACGAACTCACGGGGGCTCAGGCCCTTGTCGAAGGCCTTGGTGAACTCCTCAGCGGCGCCGTCAAGGGCACCACCGAAGCGGGAACCGATGGTCAGGAGGCCAGCGACAAGGGAGGAGATAAGGTCCTTGCCGGCACGGGTGGTGATGATGGTGTTCATGGCACCGGACACGGCAGGGCCGTGGTCGGCAGTGAGCATGAGAACCATCTCGAGGAACTTGGAGGCGTAGGGAGGCAGGCGGCGACGGAACCACAGAAGGGACATGACACCACCGATACCAATCTCTTCCTTGAAAACGTCGGAGATGGGCATGCCAGCGTACAGGAGCTCCTGACCACGGTCGTCGGAAATGGTGGAGATGAAGGCAGCGGGCTTACGGATGAGACCGAGTTCCTGGGCCCAGGAGTAGTCGATGGGGATCTTGGGAACAACGGGCTCAGGCTGGGGCTTGATGGTGCCGTTCTTGACGAGGCTGTCGTAGAGAGCCTTGAGGACCTGGGGCATCTCCTCGAAGGTCTCGGGGACGTAGAAGCCAGCCTCCTTCATCTTCTCGTTCTTGGTCTTGGCCGTCTCCAAGGTGGAGTTGGCGAAAGCACCGGCGTGACCGAACTGAACCTCAGTCTTGAACATGCTAGCGCAGGTACCAATGGCCCAGGCAACGATGGGCTTGGTAATGACACCATCCTCAACGGCCTTGATGACCTTGTACTCCTCAACACCACCAACCTCACCGAGCAGGACGAGAATCTTGCAGTCGGGGTCGGCCTGGTATCTGAGCAAGTGGTCGATGAAGGTGGTTCCGGGGTATCTGTCACCACCAATGGCCACACCCTCGTAGACACCGTCGGTGTTGTTGGCGATAATGTTGTTGAGCTCGTTGGACATACCACCAGACTTGGAGACATAACCAACGGAACCCTTGCGGTAAAGCTTGGAGGCAACGATGTTGTCCATCATACCACCAGTGTTACCGATCTTGAAGCAGCCAGGCTTGATACCACCAACAGTGGCAGGGCCAATGATGGTGATGCCCTTCTGCTGAGCCTTGTGGGCGATCTCACGAGCGCGCTTGATGGCTTGTTAGCGGGGTGCGAATCTTCAGGGAGAGGTGGAGGAGGAGAAGAAGCTAGACTTACGCGCTCGGGGACACCCTCAGCAATGATGGCAATAGTCTTGATCTGGGGGAACTCCATCAACTCCATGGTGGAGGTGTAGACACTTCGAGAGGAGGCGAAGTTGACGACAACGTCGACGTCGGGGTGCTTGGCAATGGCCTTGTTGACCTCCTGGTAGACGGGCAGAAGGGTCTCGCTGGTTCCCCAGTACATCTTGGAGACGAACTGACCACCGAAAGTGTAGATGATACCGGCGACGGAGGGAGTCTTGCGCTTGCAGATGAAGTCGAAGTCGAGCATACCCTGCACGGCGCGGGGCTGCAGACCGTAGACGAAGCATCTGGTCTTGTCGTTGAACAGAGCGTGTTCGGGGAGAGGGCTCAAGGGACGGCTGGGAGCCGAGAAGCGTGTGATGTTGTCGTTGGCAGACAGGCCGCTGGCTGCCTTGGCGCCATTGGCACCGTTAGCGGGGGTGGTGGCCGAAGGCATTGTGAAGAAAGTCGAGCTTCGTCGGCGAGGATGAGAGTCTCAACAAGGGAAGAAGAAAAAAGTCTGGCGAGGGGTAACAAGGTCAGCAAGCTTGAAGCAGACAATGGGCGCCAGAAACAAGTCTATAGATGTCTGCCCGCGAAGAGAGAAAGGAGGAAAGTGTCCAAAGTAAGGATTGGAAAGGTAGAAGGTGGAGGAGGAGGAGTAAGAGGAAGTTTGGTGGAAAACAAACGAGTCGGAATTATGGTGGGGAGAAGGTGAGATTTCAGGAGGGACTCGGAGAGACGACAGTTCGCTCAGGAAGCTGAAATCGTTGGATCTGCGAGGCTACATGCTCATCCATCGGCAGCTGGGGACACCACCAGACATTAAGTGGACCTTTGTAGCTGGCGTAGCCCCAGCTCCTTGGTGGGAGAGACTTTTTTTTTTTGGTCCTGGTCGTGTCTGATGCGAGGTGCGGCGGCGAGCGGGTGTGGAAGTAGGATGAGGTGTGTGTGAACCGTTCGGAGGTGGGAAAGAGGCGTCGGAGGGGCAGGATTGACATGACCGGGGTGGGTAGGATTCGGGGAGCGGTAACTGACCTGGCGGTGATGCTGTTGTCTAACCTGGTAAGGGTGTATGGATGGATCAAGCAGCGGCGCACAACGGCAAAGTCCAGCTTCTTTTTTTGTCGAGCTGACGGAGGGATCCTTTGGTGAGAAAAAGGGATTGGCGTGGGGGGGAAGAGAAGAAGAAGAAGCTTCTCAAGAGCAAGAGGGTGAGGGAGAGAAGGGGGGAAGGGGAGCAAAAGAGAGAGAGAAAGTCGAGTGAGCGAGGGTCGGAGGAGAAGAAGGACGGAGGTCGGGTGTCGTAAGTAGTTGAGGAGCACGGAGACGGGCCACCAAGCAGGGTGTGTGAGTTTGGTGAGGTGAGGTGGAATTGGTATTTTTTTCAAGTATTTTTCTCCGTAGTATGGTTTCTCTCTGTTCCTTCTTTGCTTCTTGCTAGGTCGGATTCTCTCCAGCGGGAATCGGCAAGGGAGTGGGAGGAACGAACGAACGGTGTGCTGTGCGTATGTGCGTAGTGCGTAGGCGGTGCGGTGCGTCTGCGTTTGTGTGAGGTGATGGTGAGCAGGGATTATTTTGGCGGGCTTGCGTCCCAAGTATCCGAGGGAGCAACGAGCAACGAGCAACGAGAGAAGGGGCAGGTTCGCGTTCGAGTCAAAGTCAACCTGGGAAAGAGGTACCTGAGTAACTTAGCACTTGCCCAAGCACACACGACCACGTAGAGTACCTACGCTACCTAAGGTAAGGAAGGTATCCGTATCTGTACACGTCCTTATCGAGACAAGACCAGATCAAGGTAGCTCCAGATCAGATAGACAAGGTCCAATCCCAATCTCAATAATGGCTGGTCTCCAACAATGCCAAACAATGCTTTGCAGCGGCAGGAACAGAACGGGCGGGCAGAAGTGGTGAACCAGCAACGGGGTGACTTTTGTGGTGGTTGTGGACTTCCATTGTGGTGAAGGGTAAGGTAGGTAGGTACTTTGCGGAGGGGTCTTGACATCGGCAGGTACGGGCGATCAGTATGGCCGGCACTGCGTCGGATCAGGTACAGGGCCCGGTGAATTTCTTGGGACGGCTTGACGGCGCAGTGACACAAATCAGCCAAAGTCGGGCCATTGAGAGAGAAGCCTGAGACTTTTTTTTTTCTCTTGGGTTTGGACTGTGGTGCGGGTGTGGTGCTTCGTGGTACGTGGTGCGTGGAATGGAGGGGTGATGGGGAATGGGAATTGGGAAAATGGAGACTTCCGTCATGCGACGGCCGAAAGAGTTGGGGAAGTTCCCGACCAATGCCACAACATGATTGGCTCGTGGATTGTTGAAGTGTTGAATTGGCCAGCGGGCAGGGAAGGGAAAAGGCGAAAAAAGGGAGATGCGATGGGACCGGGCAAGGCACGCACCAACCAGGCAAACGGGCAAGGACCCTTGGTCCCCGCTTGTTTCTGGCGGACCCCACAGCGACCTCACCTTACCGAGTACGTACCGCCATGGACCGGGCAGAAAACAAGACTTGCACAGGGTAGCAAGGCCCGTACCTGGGGGGCGCTAGACTGCTAGTGGCCAAGCACCTTGCCAAAATTGGAGCTCACCTCACCTAAATTCAATGCTCTCTGCCCCAAGGAAGCTGCCCTGCCCGCGACTGCCTTGCAGTCTTGCATTCGCTGGGCTGGACCTGAGCTTGAGCCCAGACGGACGCTGCAACTGCGGATAGACCAGGTACCGGTACAAGCTCCATCCGCGGACGGGCTGGCGGTCTTGCCTGCGTACCTGCACAAGCCCTGACTCTCAGTCTTCGGTTCCTTTCTTTCTAGTTTGGCGCAACTCGCACCTCTCAGAAACATTGGGCAGAAACAAGTAGAACAGAGAACAGGCACGCACCCAAAAGATGCATCATCCGACAGATAAAGAGGGAGCTCGACAAGTGAGACGGGCGGCGTCCGCCCGCCGGTCACCGCAATGTCAGTGTCAATATCGAATGGCGGTTGTGTCTCTCGTCTCCCAAGTTCCCAGTTCCGGGAGCTCCCCGCCCCGACCAGTCCAAGTTGAGACCAAGTCGGCTCGGCTGGCGCTGGCGCTGGCGCTTGACCGCAACAATCCCTCCGTCGGGAGGCGCCCATAGCTCTCTCTCTCTCTCTCTCTCTCTCTTATCGTACCTTGACGCACCAGGGGATTTCGGGAATGCAGCAGCCTACACTTTGGTTTGACCGCATTTCGAGTCTTGCCCAATGGCCTCGGACTGGATTGTCAGGGAGGATCGGCATTCGCCAACTTGGCCGCCGGGATGGCTTCTGGGATGTAATCAGTCTGAACACGACTGGGTCACACACACATCCAAGCACACGCCTATCCAGACACTGTTGATATACGACCAACAAGAGGGCTTACACCGCACCATCAGGTAGCAGCAGTGAGAGAGGCTCGCCTGTCCGAGTGGGGGCGAGGCGGTCGCTAAAACAGCCTCGCCTTCTTGCCCGTATTCCCTCCATCGCTGCATGCGACTGGAGGGTGGTTACCGTCAGCCAAGGGATCGAGGTATTTCGAAGCCTGTGTGGGATTTTGTGTGCGTGAGAAAGTGTGTAGGCATACGCACTCAGGGAAATGGGGAAGAGACGATGTTGTGCAGCCATCCAGGTATGTACGAGTACAAGACCACTTGGGATGATGCACTACACAGTAAGGTACCTTACTCAACTCGACCAAAGAGGGAAAAGAAGCAGCAGCAAGATACCCGCTTGGAAGAAAATTCAGATTCGAAAATCAAGGACACTGCAGACGGAACACTGCGGCGATAGTCGTAATTGCGAAGCGCCGCGTAGAAACCACGGCCGAAACAGACCGGCGACGGCGACGGAGACGAGAAAAAAAAAAGCACTCAAAAGACTCGCGACTAGGACAACCAGAGAAAGACAGAGAAAGAAAAAAAGACCCAAACGGGCATCTCAGCACCCATGCTCGCATTCCCCGAAACCCGGCATGCCGCATCCACCTCCGCCGGTTTTCGGTCCTCCCCATCGTCACTCCGCCGATCACCGGGCATTGCGCACTTTCACTTGAAGATACCCGAATGTGTGTACGGATGCGCGAGTAATAGGGAGTGGTTCACTTCTTCTTCCCACTCTCACTCGTACGGGAACACTACCATCGCCAATGGCTTCTTGTCGTGGCTCGGGGGCTTGTTCTTGAAAATGACAGGGCCAGGCCATCTTGAGCGAACCTACCTAGGTAGCCATAGGAGCGAGGAACGAGTAGGGGTCGATGTGCCGTCTGACCAGGCAGTCCAACGTCTCACTCGAGGTTGATTTGATGACTGTGCTTGGTCGTCCCAAAGGTGCCAATCCCAGCGCCATGGCTAATTAAGGCGCCAATGCCCGGTTCCTGGACCAGTTTGTGTGCTCCGTACTCTGACTGACACCGAATTTGGGGGATCTGACCTGACATCCGGGCCACCGTCCGTTGTCCCACGCACAAGATGAGAAACGTCCGAAAATCAAAGTCATCCCGCGGCGCTCGAGTGCCTCGAATCGGTAGTACTGGAAACGCGACTCTCAGTCTCCCGCTGGCTGCCGGTGGATAAGCAACGGTTTTCCTTTCTCTCGGTTCGTTTTGGCAAGGGCTCTGATCCTGATCTCGATCGGATACGGGGGGACGGACAGAAACAGAAACAGACCCCTCCAAGCCTTGGGTAGTGTAATGTAGGTTAACCCCAACCCATGAGAATGGAGAATCATCTGGAAGCATTGGAAGACCACAACCGGTGTAAGCGACTGGGCGACGAGGATGATGCACCGTACCGCTTCGCACCGCACCGGCAACGTCCCCAAGCTCCATCCAGCAGTGGTCTGTCTGTCTGTCTTCCGCCCCGTTCCCTCTCCCGTTCGGCTGTCGTGCACCTGCACCGCACCATGTTGATGGGCCATGGACCATGAACCATGTTGAAATCAGTGTCCATAGTGATGAGCACAACAATGCAGTAAGGTCAGGTAGGTGTAAAAATGGCGGTCCCTGCGATTTTCGGCGGACATTCTGGCGCTGGGGTTGCATCGATCCATCATCCGGGAAAGAGCGGGAGGAGGTCACCGTCCAAGACTTGCTGTGTGCTGTGTGCTGTGTGCCACTGTGGTCTGTAAAAATGCCGCCCTTGCGCCCCCTGGGAGGGGAAATCGATAATTGTTGCCGTTCGCTTTCTTTCGCCCAGTTCCGATCCTCTCACAGAGACTCTCATTTCAGTCTTCACTCGTCAGAACCTGCAAGATTGTCAGTGAGTGAGCAAAAGTGACTTTCCAAAGGTACGAGACGAGAGATCCACTTAAACCTCTCAACAACCACTGCCTGTCTCTTTTTTTTTTTTTCCACCTTTTCCCCCTCCCCAGACTTTTTTTTTTCTTGTCCAACTTGGTCGAATTTCCCTGCCAGCATTTCCCTCTCAACCCCCTCCATCCCTTTATTGCCTACCTTGTTGTAATCCTCACACGACAATTCGAGGTGAGTCCAACATTGAAGCACGAAAAGGGTAGGGCAGGTTCAGGTACAGGTACTTGCCTGTCCGTTCCCCTTTCCCTTTCCCTTTCCCTGCACCTGCCCCTGCACTTGCACTTTCCCACCCGTTTTTTTCGAGGTTGTTGTTGCTTTTTGCGGATATGTCGAGTGTCGTGTGTTCTGCCACCGCCATCGAGGGGTAGCGTGCATGGACAGCTGGAGCTTCCTCCCAAGCATCAAGCCATGCCACCTCGAATTCCCACCCCCTCCAAAAAATACACCCGGTCCCCAAAAATACTTTCCCCTCCCCCCCAGTTCTTTTCCCTCTCCCGGAGCTTGCGAGAGATTCTCACAGGTCTTCCAATGCACGCACCATTTTCCCTCACTGCACGCACAACGCGCACCACCCCAAAACTTTTTGGCGTGGTCCCTTAGCTCCCTCAAGGTGCTAGGTGGGTGAATCCACCGATTTTCGAGCCACCACCACCACACACCTCACACATTGAGTACATCCCGTACACAATCCCGGTCGGTACTTGGGCAGCGCTTCGTTGCCCCATGATGTACCTCCTCCTTCTCTCTGTTCCGTCTCTTTCTCACCCCTCCCCCCCCTCCCACCACACCACACCACACCCCTCCTCCTCGTCCGCTCTTCCTCTCCTTCCTCTCCCCGAAGTCCCAGCAACAAATAATCCCTGGGAGCTTCGACAGAATCCAAAATTTTGAAAGGCTGACGATCTCCTCCCTCTCTCTCCACGCACAGCTTCTCTCCTTCCACTCCATCCTTCCACTCCCCAATCCATACTTCTCCTTCAACCTCGCCGCTTCTTTCTTCCCTCTCACACCGCTCTGCTTGACTCGACTTCGACTCGACCCTCCGATTCCTGACATTCACTTGATTTCAGGTCTTCACCAAAACTTCGTCCCCAGACTTCGACTTCGTCGCCTGGTTGCACTTGCTCCCTCTCTCTCTCTCTCTCTAGGTATGTTCCTCGCCCCAGTCTTCCCCCTCCAAAGCTCAACTTCGTCGTCTCGACTTTCCCCCCTCCCAGCCGAGGCTCCAGCTGGGTCGCGAATGCCCCTCTTCCAGAGCTCGGCGCGAGCATCTTGAGTGTTCCGCTTGCGGTGGTGACACTTGCCGCCCACGAAGCTCCTCCCAGAAGCTCAGCTGAAGGAAAGCCTCTTGCTGACGGGCCAGTGGAACTCCAACTCCTGTTCCGAGCCCAACAGCCACACAAATACCAATTCATTTCCCAAAGCAATTGCTGACCAGTCCGCTCCCAATTCAGGCCAAAATAAAGCAGAGAAAAGATCCTCAAGAAAACTCACCTCTCTCACCTCACAACCGCCAGAATGTCCGCCAAGTCCATCCTCGAGGCCGACGGCAAGGCCATCCTCAACTACCACCTCACTCGCGCTCCCGTCATCAAGGCCTCTCCTCTTCCCGTCCCCACCAAGCACAACCCTCCCCCCAGGTTGTGCTCTCTGCACTTCCCTGAGGATGCCGACGTCATGGATGTCCTCAACCAGGCTGAGGTCACCTACCCCTGGGTTCTCCAGCCCGGTGTCAAGTTCGTCGCCAAGCCCGATCAATTGATCAAGCGCCGTGGCAAGAGCGGTCTCCTGGCCCTCAACAAGACCTGGCCCGAGGCCAAGGCCTGGATCGCCGAGCGTGCTGGTAAGGAGCAGAAGGTCGAGACCGTCACTGGTGTCCTGCGCCAATTCCTCGTCGAGCCCTTCGTTCCTCATCCCCAAGACACCGAGTACTACATCAACATCATGTCCGTCAGAGATGTAAGTTGTTGCAAATTTCCTGTCCCTTCGAGCTTGTGCGGTTGCTTTTTTGGCAGAGGCCGTTGGTTCGTGGCGTGGCGGGCCGTCTTCTCCAATTCGTTGGCGGGGCCGGAGTGGGCAGTCCATCAATGAGTCGTGTAGGTGTGAAAACACCACACAACACACTGCAAAGTGAAACTCATCGACGGTTGAAAGTGAGAATAACTGGAAGAGAACTTTGTTTGGCAACCATGAGAAGGAATTTGCATGCTTTATGGCATTTCCTATCCATGGGTCAAATAAGTGGATTCCGGCCGCTGGACTGCCCTTTCCGGTAATTTTTCTCCCGAACCGGACGAACGGATGCCACGAGACGAGGCCTGTGGCCCGTCCACCCCGTCCACCCATGCCTCTTGCAGAAGTTCCCATATGCACACGGCGGCCCTTATGCCTCATCTGTCAAACCATCATATCAAATAATTGATGCTAATCGTGGACTGTGATAGGGCGACTGGATTCTTTTCACCCACGAGGGTGGTGTTGATGTCGGTGATGTTGACGCCAAGGCTGAGAAGCTCTTGATCCCCGTTGACCTTTCACAATACCCTTCCAACGACGAGATCGCCGCGGCTCTGTTGAAGAAGGTCCCCAAGGGTGTTCACAACGTGCTGGTCGACTTCATCACCCGGTTGTACGCCGTCTACGTCGAGTGCCAGTTCACCTACCTCGAGATCAACCCCCTCGTTGTCATCCCCAACGAGGATGCCACCTCCGCCTCTGTGCACTTCCTCGATCTTGCTGCCAAGCTCGACCAGACTGCCGACTTTGAGTGCGGTGTCAAGTGGGCTATTGCCCGCTCCCCCGCCGCTCTCGGCCTGACCAACGTCGCCGCCGCCAACGGCGAGAAGGTCAACATCGATGCTGGCCCGCCGATGGAGTTCCCCGCTCCCTTCGGTCGTGAGCTGACCAAGGAGGAGGCCTACATCGCCGACCTTGACGCCAAGACCGGTGCCTCCCTCAAGCTTACCGTCCTCAACCCCAACGGACGTATCTGGACTCTGGTCGCTGGTGGTGGTGCTTCCGTCGTTTACGCCGATGCCATTGCCTCTTCCGGCTTCGCCGACGAGCTCGCCAACTACGGTGAGTACTCTGGTGCTCCCACCGAGTCCCAGACCTACCACTACGCCCGCACCGTCCTCGACCTCATGCTCCGCGCTCCCCTGACCGAGGAGGGCAAGGTCCTCTTCATCGGTGGTGGTATTGCCAACTTTACCAACGTCGCCAGCACATTCAAGGGTGTCATCCGCGCCCTCCGCGACTACGCCAAGCAGCTCAACGAGCACAAGTGCCAGATCTGGGTCCGTCGTGCCGGCCCCAACTACCAGGAGGGTCTCAAGAACATGAAGGCCGCCACCCAAGAACTTGGCCTGAACGCCAAGATCTTTGGCCCCGAGATGCACGTCTCCGGTATCGTGCCCTTGGCCCTCGTCCCCGGCAGATGGGAGGCCAGCGGTGTTGAGGAGTTCAAGGCTTAAACGGTATAAATGAAATGAAATATGTGTGTTTGGGGGAGTGGACTTGGGAGAGCCATAGTTCAGGTATCATCATGGGTTTAGACGAAAGGAAAGTTTTTGCCTGGTACTTGAGAGAGAATTGGCATCTTTGCCCACTTTCTTGTACGCTTGCAAGTTTACGGTGTTTATGACGGCTGGTGCAACAAATGCTCTTGACGGGAAGGTCGAGGGCCGGGTCCTTGTATCGTATGTATGGAGGGCATGGTCGACGATCAGATGGGCAAATAATTAGACGCTCTGTAATGTGATCTTGACTGGAGGTTCAATGCTTGTTTCTTGGTTCCATACCGCTGTGACTGAAGAGTGATGTTCATCTCTGTGATTGTGGGAGGCCCTTCATGTTTTTCTTGGTGGAGAGTCTGGTTTTTATGTGCATGTCCATGTTTGTGTATCTTCGGTCGTCAATCTCAGTTCAACTTGACCGACTCTCCGTACTTGTCAGATGAAAGGAGAGAAATAATAGTCTAGCTTGTCCCCGGTTTATAAGTAGTAGGGTATGTATGTCCTACGTTCTTGAGCTATTGATAAAGTTGTACAGTCTTCCTGATGGAAAATAGCATCATAGTTGTATTCCATTCGTAGGGGGGGGGTGATGGTAAGTTCTCCCTTGAAAGTACCAGAATGCATAGTCTTGCCTTGTCGTCGCATATGTGTGTCCTTTATATATCTAGGTATCACACTCCATCCCTTGCGTTTTAGTACTCACTTCAGAATACGTCCGAGGTGGAGCGTGATTAGGCAAGACGTGGGAGGCATTGAGAGTATGAAGAAACTCGGGATATATCATTAAGGGAGTAAAGAAAGGGTTTCATACCATGGACAATTTCTTTTACTTTGTTTTGGCTTCTACACTCTCTCGGCTATTGAGGTTTTTCTTCAAGCCTATTGAGCAGGCGGTGCTTGAGAGTTGTGAAACCCCCTAGCTTTAGAGGAAAATATCAAAGTATAGAATCCACGGGGTAGCCTCCTCGATTAGGAATTTCCATGGCTCTTTGTTAGTGTATGAAGATGAGAAAATGTTCTAGTCTAGGATCCATGAGTGTTGTGTGCTTGGCTGTTTTTCATTGACCTTGATCAGGGAAGGGGGTGGCAACGAGCCTTGTCAATGGAATGGGATCGAGGCGGTATTCTAACCTAATGGTACCTTGGGATTTACGGTAGGATATAAAGTCAAAATGTGCTCTGGTATGTGATTGCATGGATTGCACACAGAGAGCTTTTGTTACTCTTCCTCGGGGGAGATTGGCAATGGCAAGTCCTCTAGTTCTTGAAGGGGCCTCTAGTTCGAACATCATCTTGGGGACCAAGGTAGTCCATAAAGATGAGGTAACTTCCTAGTCTTCAAGGCGCTTTTGTTGCTCTTACTCGGGAAGATTAGTATCGACACGATCGGGTATCAAAAGATCGATCGGATCAATTCGGCTTCTTTGCTTAGTATCCTAGCCATCATTATCTGCATTCCATTCCATATCCTATGTTATCTATCTTGGAAGTAGTGAGTAGATACTACGGTCCTTTATCAATAGTTACCCGTCCTCTCGCTCCAGTCCTTCGTTAACAAATACGTTAAACCTTCCAATAATATCCCCTCATAAGCTCACCCTTATCTAACATTCATGAATACCTTCAGGGGCACTAAAAAGAATATGACGGAGCGAACATACTCAATGGTTTTATCTTAGCCTCTCTTCTTTCTCTCTGTTCCATACACTCCTCTGCCATGAATCTCCAGGTCTGTACCGATCGATGTTCTCCGTCTCAATCACGGTCACGGTCAGGCCCTTGGTCAAGAACCAAACGACTCCAGAGCCCTCAGAACATGCAGCTGTTTCAACTTCAGCCAGGCATTTCCCCGAGTGCCTTATCTATAACTTTTCATCTTTCATTACCTCCGATGCCTTCGCGAAGTCTTTGCGATACTAATCACATACGTCTACAGAAATGATATGCTGAGCGAAAACCGAAATCCAGGCCTATGTAGCCAAGTTCCAGGCTCAGTTCCAACTCCTGGCTGAAACTCAACACGACGACGAAGGTCATGTTCGAATGGATGGACAAAGCAGACAGGCAAGTCTGCCACTCGGCTAGGTAGACCGGAAGAGGCTGTCCCAAAAGCTGAAATCTAGAGAGGGGCCTCGAGACGTCTTTCAAAGTATTGTGATGTGCACAATCACTAGACCATCACCAATCTCATGTTATATGGATATCAATGCTATAACTTGCAAAAAAGAAGAAATCATCACTCACTGCGCGACGGGACTCAGGCCTTGAATAAGTATCAATTGAGGTTTATAAACAAACCGCGGGGAATCTATGATGCCAGAAAGAAACCAAGTCATTACCTCCAAACCGTACTAATAAGCCACATACAACATCCAGCGTACGCTTCCAGAGCTTTTACAAGAACAAAAGAGCAAGTAGAGGTGCAGCAAAAGCGGCAACCTCGGGGCGCATTGCGATGCCGGCGTTGGGGGTAGTGCTCGATGAAGGGGTGGAAGTGCCAGTCGGGGTGGAGGTGCCGGTGGCAGCAGGAACAGTGGTACCGCCAGTGTTGGTGCCGGGTGTGTTAGAATCGGAGTCCGCGAGGGGAGAGACGGCGAGGCCAGTGATCTCCGTCTTTCCATCAACGTCGTAGACCTTGTGCTTGACGGTCCAGTCGGAGATGGAGATGATCTTGCCAGAAGGCTTGTTCTTGATACCGTTGTCGATCAGGTCCTGGCCCCCAGGGGGAACGGCCGGCAGGGTGAAGTTGTTGTTAAATCCCTTCTCCTTGATCAGGGACGAGGCGCACTTGGGAGGGTCGGGGGAGGAGGAAGGAGCCTTGGTGGCCTGCAGGGTCTTAAAGTCGACCTTCTTGTACTGGGTGGCAAGGTTCTGGTAGTCAATGAGCAGCTTGACGGACTTATCGTCGTTGACCTTGACGAGGCCATAGTTGTTGTCCTCTTGGCTGTACTCGTAGACGAGACCTCCGGAGAAGACGGAGTTCATGTCGGTGCCGTAGATTGAGCCAATCTCAGTGAAGGGGCGAGGGGTGACCTGGTTGCAGCCAAACTCGGAGAAGAAGACGGGGACAGAGGTGTCCTTCAGACTGGAAACGAGCTGGTCGTAGGTGGAGGTTTTGAAGCTAGAATCACCGCACCACGAATAGGAGTTGAGGCCGAAGAGATCGATGCGGCTGGGGTCCTTGGCGTCTCCGTTCTCCGCACATTGGAGATAGTTCCAGGAGTCGACGAGGATCTCGCGAACGTCGGCGGCGGAGTAACCGACGGGGATGGCGCGGTCGGAGTGCTTGGAGATGTAGTTCTTCAAGTCACGAGTGACGGCGCGGAGATACTGGGGAACAAACTCGGCAGTCGCGACGTTATTCATGACCTCGTTACCGGAGAAGAAAGCGAGAGTATTGGGATAGCTCTTGAAAGCCTCGACGATGGCGAAGGTGCGGTTGAGGTAAGCAGCGTAGTAGCTGGTCCAGGGCTCGAAGCTCGTGATACTCTCGCCGACGAGGGGAGAGTTGACGTCGAGAATCATGTACATGCCAGCGGCGTTAAAGACGGAGGCACAAGCATCATGGTTCAGGTTGGGGTCGAGGTTGTAGACACGGATGGCGTTGGCGCCCAGGCGCTGGAGCAGGGCAGCATCGCGCAAGCAAATGTCACCATCGCTGAGGGGGTCGCGACCGTGGGAAGGATCATAGCCGGCGCTGCCGCCAATCTGGTAGTCGACACCAACGATCTGGAACTTTTCGCCGCCCTCAGTAACGAAGGCATTGCCCTTGACAGTGAGGGGCTTGACAGCGGCAGCCAGTGTCGCACTCAATGCGACGAGAGCAGTTTGGACCTGCAGATTGGCGCCAAATTAGATTAAAGTTACACAGCGATGTTGGTGCTGCAGCATGTCTTGGAGGAGATCGAGAGCAGGAACATGAGGGGGAGGGGGATCGGCAGAATGTGGCGTCGCCAATGTGCAGGATTCCGACGATGGCCCATGGGGATGTCTCTCCACATGAACCAACAGGATCTTGGCTTGTCTTTTGCGCCCTGATCGACGCCGCGAGGGATTGCTGCAACGGTTTGACCGGTCGGTTGGGCCAAACGATCCAATGGAAGCGCCGTGAAGGAGGGATAGAAGAAAGGGACTGAAACTCACAAGCATGGCTGCAGTATCGGGAGGATTATTTCGAGGTAGTGTTGGGTTGGTAGGCGTCGAGAGTATTAGACGTGTAGTCGTAGAAGTATTTGGTGATGTCGTTATTCCTCGTTTGGTCGTGCCACTTAGTCTAAAAGGCGGGACGAAATCCAAGAGAGCGTTGAGAAGATGAATGTGGGTATTTGTTTGTGAGCCAAGGCAAGAAAAGAGAATTGAGACACTAAAAAGGGTCCAAAAAGGAAACAATTCTTCTGGGGATTTGTGGATGTGTGTTTGAGAGAGTGACGAGAAACGAAAGAGTACAAGGCGGAGTGGTCGGAGGAGAGTGTGTGTGAGAGAGAGAGAGAGAGAGGAAGAGGGAGATGCCGCCAGCCGGGATATACGGTGCTTCTTTTGCTTATACACAGACGACCAGGCACGACTCTGTCGAGCGAGTGTTGCAGACTGCAAACGGTGAGAGGTCGGTCGGATTCGTGTAGAGAAAAGAGAAACGAGACTCAGGTGCGACAGACTCTGGGCTAAGAGGAGGCAAGTAAGAGTAATAAGAAGGAGGAGCACGGCGAAACTTGACACAGCGAGGGAAGTCGTGACATGTAAATTAAAAATGGAAAGAAGGCACCTTGGCTCCCGCCTGCTGGATACGATGCTCACTGCTTTTGTCTCATCTCGGCCTAGCGTCACACAATCATCTCCAGCACCGCTACTCCGTACACCGGCCGGGCATCACACGCTCTCCAAGACTCCAAGTACTTTTCTTTTACTTTCTCACTCTGTACCTTCGCAGTAACACCTGACTTTGCCTTACGGTAAGAACGGTAAAGAAGTATACTTCTACAGGTACTCCGTACCGCCAAAGGGAAAGAAAAGGAAAGAACAACAACGACATGTCCGTCAGTCCCATCTTGAGTCCCCGGCACTCCCCCGCCTGCGCCCAACCCAAACTGCGGCGACTTTTTCCCTCTCGGACCTTGCTCACACATCACCGTCTCATCTCTGCTCACCTGTCCAGCCTACTCATTGGCTCCATTGCCTCTGCGCCCCCTGTTGCGAGTCAAAAACAAATCGAATTGGTTCCCGTCTCGCAGGCGGCCTTAGCCCCCGTCGTCGACTTTTCCAGACCAACGGTCCTATCTTTACAACCACACTTCTCGACAGATCGCCGTCATTAGCTCGCGACTATGCCTAGAGTCTGTTCTACCATTTGCCTTTCTTTCCGTTTGTTGTTCAGCCACCCGTCATACAAACTCTCAACTCGCGCGCGAGCTCACACACACACAGCCTCTCGGCATCTCAATTCCTGAAGCAAGGCCCTTCTCTCGCACACACACCTACAGGGCTGGGGGACGTCAGAGACGGGAGGGGCCCTCTCTTTCTCTTCTCCTCCCCTCCACAGTCAAAAGTCCCAAACGCGAGAGAAGCGAAAGAAAGAGAAGAGTATGGGATGGCCCGGACAACTTGCTGATCCGGGCGTAGGGTGAACAGACAAGGGCAATCCGCAACGAGGAAATCAGTGGACTAGAGCGAGGGGCGCTGACTAGTCGCCCACTTTCTTGCCTCTGCAGGTGCTAAAGCTTGGCTTCTCATTACTTTCCCAGTCTAAACTAATCTCCTTGTTGGTCCTCGGGCTCGTTTATCTGCAGGGCCGCTGGGGTCCATTCCCATGCTGCAGGGCTCCATCTCTTGGGCCTTCCTCTTCCGAACAGACGGCATGCGCCCGAGAGGCACCACTGTCTTTCAATGTCTGCTGGTGTTCGAATACGCTGATGTTGTTTTCAGTCGGAATTCAGTGACAGGTCCGAGTGTGTTTTCAACGTCACCATTCAGAAAGACAACTCCCGGAAGAGACAGTCCCCTTCGAAACCGTGTGAGACATACATGTTCAAGCTTTTCCAGGACAATGCGCCAGACTAGCCAACAGGAGACTCTGAGACACGGGGAGCGGGCGAAGTGGATTGATTGACAGAACGAACGACGGCCAATTCTGAACTTTCGCATTCTTCCCCCCTTCCACCACTGAACATATCCGATGTTTTCACCTCAGCATGGTGTCATCTCTACGCTACTTTTCCAGGGTCCGCCTGGTACATCCGTCTTTGTTGCGAGCCAAAACCGCCTCAACGCTCGGGCAAACCGCTGTCTCTGTAACTCTCTTCCCAAAGGATGCACTCGGGAATCCAAAGACGGTCGTTTTGAGACGATTTTGCCTTTGGTCAGCACCCAACTTGCTTCTTTGTTCAATGCACTACCAACCACGTGAACCCGACAGCCTCCCGATCTGGCTGGCCTGGCGACTGGTCCAACCGCCGAACGGAATTTTGGGATTAGGTTTCTTGCGGCTGACTTTCTAGGCCATGTTGGTGGAGATGACGAAGCCTCGCCGATGCGCAAATGGTTTCCCATCGCGTGTCCTTCACAAGCCACCGTCCCTATGCTCTGTGCCGAAAGTTCGTACTACCATACGAGATCCAGGAACACAAATCGCCTTGTTCGTTTGCCTCTCTTCTGCCCCCATCGACTAGTGTCCTCAGTAGCGCCCTACCAGCTGCAAGGCACGGGACTACGGTGGCTGCGGGCAGTGCATCGCATGTCACGGCATGGCATGGAAAACGCGGGTGTTCCGCGTGCCGTGGAGCCGTGGAGCCGTTGAACACGAAGGAAATCCTCTTGCAGGTGGTACTCCGCCAGAAATCAACCATTTTGACGCCCCGTTACTGCCTGCCGTCCCCGTGACTGGCTCTCTACGATGGGGTCAAAAGATTGCACTTTTACCACCGGCCCAGCATTTCGTATTTCGGCCGGGTGAATGGGTCTTGTCTAGCAGAAGTGCTTGATTGTGATAGACTCGCAACCCCCTGCTGGCCCCCACATGCAAATTATTACCTCACTCACCAAACGGCCCCCATCTCATTTGGCTCTTGGCGGGGAGAGTATTTCACTCACTGACCAGGGGGGCAGCTGATCGGTAGACACGGCCCCGCCCGGCACCTTGCTTCCGTGCCGTGATCGGCTCCGACGGCCGATCTTCCCGACCCACCTCGCCGTTTATGGCATCGCCACCGCATTCCTGCCCGCGCTATCCGGCATCTACAACCGAGCCTTTGCATTCCAATGCCAGCTCTATGGCCAATTATGGCTTCGACCCCAGATTCCATGACCAGGCAAAGGTGCAGTCATAGTATAGAGCACTTTCCAAATTACCATAGTCCGGCAATCGGACCCCTACCGATTGATGGCTACGCCTGGCTGTCATCCTGATCTGTGTTTCTAAATTAAGCACCGCCCTGCCACTGGCGTTGTTTTGGCAAGTTTCCGGATGCTCTTGAGAGGCTTCGCCGGCACGACATGCAAATCTCAGGGCTCGGGGCTAGTGCCGAACCCACAGATTCAATATCCCGGCATCTCTGTACAACTCGGCAGGAGCCCCATCTGTGCAGACATTCCGAACACTACATCTGAAGATCGACAATCGCCATCCAGATCAGACTAACACATGTGGAAAGGGTTCTCGTGGCACGCGGGGAATGAACGGAATCGTTGCCGTGCTCACAGGGCTGCGCCACGTTCTGAATGCCTTCGCTGGCTAGTGCAAACTCTTTCATGTTGAGTGCAATCTGCTGCCAAGAACTGAGATACTCGTGATTACGCGGCCCCTTGTATCGAAAGGCGGTCGAGTTCAGTTGTAGTGGGTGACTGGCTCAACCTCTCATGGCTGGAACTTGGAAGAGCCTTGACATGTGTGCATGACAATTAGCTATCTCGGTAAACGAGATCTCGGCGGCCACGATCTCATTGCCGCTTCCCGAGATGTCTTCTTCTCTTGAAAAGGGGGAGGCTGGATGAGCACTTCCACGGATCCCATAGTAGTCTGGCAGCCCTTGGAATAGCGTACAGAATGAAGAGGAAGATGAGCTGACGCAAAACGTTTCTATTTGATCACTCTCAGAAATCATCTTCTCGTTTGGGGAAACGGAATCCTTGCCAAAGTTGTCTGGCAAATCTTTGATGTCATTGGACATGAGTGGCTAGATCCAGAGCAGCACATGATTATTAATATCTCTCGTACTGACAGGTTTCTCTTACTTCGAGGGGATGTGTCCAGTATTTGCAAAGACCTCTTGTTCTCTGGCCCCTCCGTCTCTTTCTTCGACCATCATCTTGAGATCTCTCTATATGAGCAATATTTCGAGTCCTAATATAGCAGCATTGCGCTTATAGCTATCTACGACTTCCACTTGTGAGTCTATAGCGATCAAGACGCTGACCACGCCATCTCGAGTGGAAGGTATGTTAGAACTTTGCGAGGAGGCGACAACATGATGGTACTTCTCTTCAGGTAGGCCATGTGTTGTTCATGAAAACAAATTCACCACCAATCATTGATTTGAAGTTCAATATAGTGCCCGCTAGCAAAGAACAGCGGCTTCGCACTTACTTTACTCAAGATTCCTTACGAAGCAGCGTGTAGCGACGATGCTTAGAGACTAGCGAGCTCCTGCATGGAGCAATTATGATGTAAATCTACTCTTGAGGACGGGGAACAAAGTCATCATATTTACATAGCCTATGTGAGGCATTCTCATCTGCTATCATGTTGTGTTATGCTCCTGAGGTCTACAGTGGCAGATGAAAGAGACGGTATCCTTGGTGACAATACTCTACGATCATGATTTGATGGTTATCATACGCATGATGAATTGAGGGATGCAAGCTACCCAGAAGAGCCAGTGATTATAAATTAGCTACTGAAAGAATATGGCTGTTCTTGTGAGGGAAAGTTCGAAGAGGATATATGCTAGAGACTTGCGACTATGAAGTTGTCCTTGAGGAAGTGGCTGGTGCATCAGTAGCTGACTTCCAAACAAGGACACCATCGGTTGAATACTGTACATATTCGAGTTACCGTCTTATAGTCTTTAGTTAACATCCAAGCCTAGTCTGTGATTACGAGCCTCCAGCAGGGTAGGTCTCCTCTGTGGGTTGGATCCTCGTCCAACTGTTTGGGCCGGTGCCGTTAAAGATGCCAATGGGCAACATTAATGAGCATCTGGTAGTTGACTAGGGGAACAGTGCAGGAAACATTTAATGTCACCGACGGCGTATAACCATGAATGGATGACGAGTATCCGAGTTATGATCCCGCCATCTCGCGAGTTCACAAAGGTAAATCATGTACCTAGTTAGGTAGCCAAAAGTAAGATATCTTTACAATTCGATCATCACTCAACTCAGCACTGGCGACCCGGCAAAATCATGTCTAAGAATGCTCAGCTCCTGCGATTCTCAGAGTACTACCCACGCTTCTTAAAAAGCAAGTGTTCACCATGCAACCAACACCTACAGCTACCGTACTTCATCAGCCCAAAAGACAACGGCCTGATGCAAGGGAGCAAATCAGAGACACAGTGAACCCTGCCCCCAACGGGGCACCAACACACCGCCCCCGCTGACTCAAGGGGCGCCCAACATTGACTCTTCAGCGGCACATGCCACCCCCAATTCTGCCGGCAGAAGTGAGCAAGCACCTGGGCTCTAAGCTCCCCCCCCCCCCCCCCCCCCCCCCCCCCACCACCATTGGATACCTTACCCTGCCGCGCAGCCTCGAAGCACAGCGAAAAAAGTGTCACCGCATCCATCCCCCATTCCCCATTCCCCAAACCCTGATTCTCATTCGAGGCTCGGCTTGTGACTGTCCAGACCGCCCGCCCGCCCCAACCCGCTCTCATCCAGTCTGCCCCTCCTCTCCTCCCCTCCCCCCTCCCCTCCTCCGACCGCCGCCGTGCCCGTAGCCCGTAGCCCGTAGCCCGACCTCTGAAACTTTGAGGCTAGTTATTTTGCTCCCTTGGAGCCCTTGACCGATACTCCATCTAATGTTGCCCCGCCTCCGACCCTTTACCCACGCCTTCTCACGACAACCTCCATTGACTAGATTCCTACCCAAGAGTCAACCGTTTCGTTTTGCAACCACAATGGCGCCAGGTAAGCTTCACTGCCACCCTTCGTCACTTCCATTTCGTAGACCTCCGAGTCGCGGCCCAATTCCCCCTCTACCCCTCCAACCTCTGCCTCCCTCTCTAGACAATCCAAGACCACCCTCTCCCCAGAATCCCAAAAACAAGAAAACACAACTCTACAGCAATACTAACCCCTTCAAAATGACAGTCCTCCCCTCCGACCGCAGACCAATCGTCATCTCCGGCCCCTCGGGCGTCGGCAAGGGCACCCTCTACAAGCTCCTCTTCGAGCGCCACCCCGACTCTTTTGCCCTCTCCGTCTCCCACACCACCCGCGGCCCGCGCCCCGGCGAGGCAGACGGCGTCGACTACCACTTTGTCACAAAGGAGGCCTTTGATGACCTCGTCAGCAAGGACGGCTTCGTCGAGCACGCCACCTTTGGCAGCAACTCGTACGGCACCTCAAAGGCTACCATCGAGGAGCAGTCTGCCAAGGGCAAGCTCGTCGTTCTCGATATCGAGATGGAGGTAAACACAAAACTTCTACCACACCCCTCCTTCCGTCCTAGTGAAAGTCGATGAGGCATCGTCATACTAATATTGGGTTCCAAAATCCAGGGAGTCAAGCAAATCAAGACGTCAAACTTCCCCGCCCGCTACGTCTTCATCGCGCCCCCCTCAGAACAAGAGCTCGAGAAGCGCCTCCGCGGCCGCGGCACCGAAAAGGAAGAGAGCGTCCAGAAGCGTCTCGCGCAGGCCAAGCTCGAGCTGGCCTACTCCAAAACCCCTGGCGTCCACGACCTGATCATTGTCAACGACGATCTCGAGAAGGCCTACAAGACCCTTGAAGACTTTGTCTACAACCCCTCGCAGTAAAAGGGTCGACAACGACGAAGAAGGCGCGCGAGAGGGAAAAGAGGTTGGATTGGGTGATACGGTGATGGGGCGTTGGGAACTGAATATCCTTTACGAGTTCACAAAGTCTGTGGATCTTCTTCATAGCACGGGCGGTCATTGTGGGCATATATACACATATGAAAGCGTATAAAAGCAATCTATAGAGCCACACATACGTGCGGCAGAAACCTCTGGCCATACTTTGGGACAGAGGAATACACATCATCAAGAGCATTGGCGACCGCAAATCATAAGCCATGTCGGTTGTATTCCACGAGGTATCGAAACGAACTCTCTATCAGAGTACGAATGGATTAAAGTGTAAGAAGAAAATGGGGGTACAAGTGAAGCCGAGCTTGAAATGCTGCTTTAGAAAGCAAAAATAAGAAAACAGTAGAAGTGCGTCCAGCTGATGAGGCGGAAAGGGGGAATATTGGACTATTTCGCCAGCACGAGTACTTAAACAACGACCATAAAGGCTAGAGAAGGGGGTATGGCCTATAACCGTGCGCCACGCAAAGCATGTTCGAGCCTCCCATGCGAAATCGCTTCCGCCAAGTTGTTCCCATGAATGTAGCAGCGGCTACCTCCCTCTGAATTACTGGTCGATGCAGCATCCGCATGCTGTCGAGGCCGTACCGTGCCTGTTCTTTTGTTGGTCTGCGCATAACACCATGAGATTGAAAGTCATCAGAAACCCAGCTGCCCAGAAATATCATGGCCGTCAGGCTCCTCGAGTAGGTGGGGTGGGATATCCGTAAACTAGTATCCGTTCAGGGTCATTCGTTGAGAGTTCCGGCTGAGCTCGCGGTCGGCAGCAGGACTGATGGGTCTGCTACCGCCACCGTGCGCGCTGCTCTCCTTGAGCGCAAGCAACTGCTTGGCACGGAAAGTCTCGTAGTGAATCTGCGAGGTGGTCTCGATGAGATCCTGGAGATGGGTGCGGAGAAGGAAGTTTCTCAGGTAGACGAATTCGCAGTGGTTCTCGTCCTCAACGTTGATGACACCCCATCGGTTCTGGCGACCGCGAACCTGCTTGCCGTTGACAATGATGGACTTCTCGGAGCCAACGACGGCAAAGGGAACGAGATCCTACGAGACTTGTTAGCAATTGGAATATGTGTGGGCCGGATGGCATAACTGACCTTGATCTGGGTGTTCAGGCTGCGCTCCTCGTCGTCAAACTCGTCGTTGTCGTACGGGTACATCTTGAGGTTGTGGAAAGCGAACTCCTCCTTGATACGCTCCTTGAACTCCTGACGCTCCTCGAGGGTCAGGGTATCGGACTTGGCGATGACGGGAACGACGTTGACGACGTCGGACAGCTTCTTCAGGACGACGATGTCGATGGGCTTCAGGGAGTGACCCGAGGGTTGGATGAAGAAGAGGCAGGCATGGATGCGGGTGTCTTGAATGTAACGCT
This sequence comes from Colletotrichum godetiae, assembly GCF_030913485.1. Taxonomy (NCBI): domain Eukaryota; kingdom Fungi; phylum Ascomycota; class Sordariomycetes; order Glomerellales; family Glomerellaceae; genus Colletotrichum; species Colletotrichum godetiae. Next base: position 112,887 of record NW_026851289.1, on the reverse strand, counting down.
CTCGCTGAGCGGTGAGCTCCTTTCGCAAGTAAGCGGAGTGTTGGTCCTTGATGTACTTGACGATGGGATCCCAGCAGCGATCGTTGTTGACCAGGTCGCCGTATCCGGGGGTGTCGACGATGTTGAGGCGCAGACGAACACCGTTCTCCTCGATCATGTGGGAGACGGCCTGGATCTCGGTGGTGGAGCGGACGGGCTCATCGGGCATCAAACGACCCTTGGAGTCGATGAGGTGGGAGGCGAAGATGGTGTTGATCAGGGTCGACTTGCCCAAACCAGTCTGGCCTATATCATGGAAATACGAGATACAATCAGTCGACTGCCGACGCGACGTAGGGGGACAAGCAGCCAGCTTGCTAGGCCAGCGACTGTGATCTGGCATTGCGGGGGAACAACTTACCGACGCAGATGACGTTGAACTGGAAGCCTCTCTTCAGGAGCTTCTTCTCAATCTGGGACGTGATGCTGTCGAAACCGACATGGGTCTGAGGGAAGATGGTTTGAGGCTGCGCCATTGTGACAGCTTTTCCGCAAGGGAGCGAGAGTGAAGGGTGCGCGTGAGTGTGGTGCTGCTAGGGAGTGAAGTTGAGATACGTTTCTGTATTCCAAGAAAGGTATCTGGTACTCGAACTCGAATTGCGGTCTCGTCAAGGAGGGGAGGAGGGACGGAGACGGAGTTGGAGAAGGCGATGGGCAGGGAGAGAGAGGAAAAAGAGGATCACGAGGTTGGCGGATGTTTCTGAAGGACAGAAGCCGGTGAATGAGCCCAGGTGGGAAGTCAACCACAACGAAATGATTTGGCCCAACCAAGGGTAATTTCCTCTCTTGCTGGCACTTGCTTGCTACCCGTCCACCCCCCCAGTAGCCCCCGTCCACGGGTGTCTTGTCTGCCAGGCACTGGCTGTGCAGTGTCGCCGTTGGCTGCAGCTAATAGGATGCTCCTTCCACTCCAGCAAACAATAATTTCCCTGCAGGGAGGTGCAGGGGGGTGGGACACTGTAGTCTGTGGGAGGGAAAGGGGAAAAGGGGTCTCCATCGCGTTGATTGGCTAATGGGGGTCTGTGCACCTTCAAAGCTGTGATTGGCTGGCAGATCTCAATTGACAGCTCCCCAGTCGCAAGCCGTTTTTTTTTTCCGGCTCGGAATGGAACAAGCTTGAGCCTCGTGATGTGCACGACAGTGGTGTAGCAGCTTCGACGATACCTACACTTTATCGCGACAGGACAATCACGCAGCCACCAACCCTCGATACCCGACGGCAGACATCCTTCGATCCACCTCAACGCCGTGATTACATCAAGGAACGGGACCACCTCCGGCATTCCTTGACTCCCGTCCCCGACAACCCCTCCATCAGAGCTCGAATCGATCGATCACCAATCCAGAAAAAATGGCAGCCATCGCCATGGGCGCGCAGCCTTTGCGCATGGCCTCCCTCTTCCCTCGCATCTCCGCGCCAGCCTTCGCTCAATCACCAAGAATACTCTCTCTCTACACGCGCCAAGTCACCAACTCTTTTCTCCCGGCGCTCTCCTTCGCGCTTCCGGCCTTCAACCTCAACATCCCCGCCTGGCTCGGCGGCATCTGGGAGTCCATCTTGCGGGCGGTACCCAAGAAGAAGACCTCCCACTCGAAGAAGAGACACAGGCAGATGGCAGGCAAGGCGTTGCAGGACGTCAAGTCCCTGTGCAAGTGCCCAGGCTGTGGCCAGATCAAGAGGCAGCACATTGTGTGCCCACACTGCCTGAGTAGTACGTCTCCCTTGCAAGAGTCCTTTTGTTGGCATATTAAACTGACAACTACTGTGCAGAGATCAAGGACATGTGGAAAGAGGAGAACCCCTCAGGAAAGTTCATTTAGGTCGCCAAATGGGCGTGTAACATTTCGAGACGTGTATATTCAAGTGTACAATTGGTTAGCATACTGTGGCGTTTGGGACAATCCATCACCTTCTTACGATGTGCCTAGCTGTCATCTGACTGGCTCCGGTTGTTTATGCAACAGTGGAATTGAATCGAGGTGGTTCGAAGCGACGTTCGCCTGCCTTCAACGGCATGAATCATGGGCTGATCATATCGAGGGTCCCTGAAGCTCCTCGAACCTCCTCTGGAGGTTGCGAAATTGTTCATCATACCTGGAATCCGCCTGAATGAAGGTAGCGCGCCAAAGGACTCGAGTCCATAGCTAGAAGCGATAGGATGACAGGAGGATGCAGCTTCAAGAGAGATATTACGATGTGTCTAGCTTCGGTTCATCTACACATCGCCCGGGATGACGGCAAAGTGCAGGCTTTTGAAAGTCGGCGAGTCCATCACTGGGATATGGCAAACATATTTTGGTCGATGTGCTATCGTCTGCTCGTGTACACATAGAGATGACGCTCTAGCATTACCGGAAGATGTTGGCAAAACAACACGATTGCAGACGTGAAAACCGTCCGTAGACCAGAGGCAAAGTACTAGAAGTTTCTGGGGGCGGGTACAGCTTTCGAGTACTAAATACCAGAACTCAGTAACAGCACGGTCAGCCTCGATCCGTGCAGTTTTATTGGGCCCGGCCCACGGAGATGCAGCCATGGAGATTGACCTCGGCGATAAACAAAGATCACTTTGGGTCCTATTTTCTGTTGTAATCATTTGATAATCTTACTTGCCCATCCCAAGTTTATGGTGCTTACAGATAACTCTTGAGCGATCATGTCTATATCTTCCACCACGACTCTGATCGACTCAGGTACTACTGCCAGGCCTTTTGTTCTTCCTTTGACCTCCCCTTCCTGATGGTCTGGCCCCAATAAACACTGGTTCCTGATTAGATGGATAGGATCGATAAAGGCGTGTTATACCCAAGCAGGAATTGTAGACTTCGACAAAGACACACAGTTTTAGTTTGGTGATACTGGGGCATCTCCTTCGCTGTTCTCCACAAACAATGGATGGTATACGAGACAACAAGAACCAATAGCAAAGCCATAAGGAAGCCGTGCAAACTGATTAATCACAGCCAACTAAGGCGAGCAAAGATTCGATCAAAGATCTGTTGTGAGAAGTCGGCCTACAGGCAAGACCGCCAACTCTCTGCGTCTCAGGTTACCAGGCTTTATAATACCACGACTGCCTCCTCTCAAGTCAACCATGATTAGCAGACACACACACACACACGCTCATCTGACATAACCAAACAGGCATCGCATAGACGTGAGTACGTGAGTAGAACCGAAACTTCATCTGGTAAGTACGAACCATGGACTAAGTCAAGGTACCGAAATGACATCACTTCAGCTGCCTCAAAACAACTACAAGACCACCGGTCTGGCAGGCATCCCTATCCCTACGGAGCTCGTCCTGCAAATCGTCAAAGCCATGGGCCCGCGACCAAAGCCAAAGTCGGCTAAGCATATGATCCTTCATGATTCTCTTGAGGCCGACTCGGATTTAGATGGCTTGGAGATCGTGGAAGATTACTTCTACGAAGATCCCAATAAGTCAACGCCACCAGACGTTCTTGACGGTATCACCGACCTCAAGAATCTGACTATATCGTGTAGGGCGCTGTACGAAGTCCTGAAAGGTGAGCTTTACAAACGAAGTGGGCAAGAGGACGACTGGTATGCTCTTCGATGGGCCAGTTTCAACGGTAATATACGTGCGTTGGAAGCAGCTGTCCAGGCTGGCGCGTCAGTAAACTACGCATTCGAGAAAGCGGGAACTCCGACGGACATGGTGAACTATGGGCGTGTAGACAGTACCTTTGGCAACTTCCCCAGAATGCCGAGGTCAAAGACGTTCAACTTCGGCACGCCTTTGCTTTCAGCAGCGTATGGCGACGCCACCCGGCGACATCAGGCGATCAAGTGGTTGCTCGCCCACGGCGCCGATCCAAACGTCGCGGATGCCAACGGCATCACTCCACTGCATGTCGTGTGTAGATGGGGTATACGAGCCAGCCTGACCGTCGAGCTCCTTCTTAAAAAGGGCGCGAATGCCAATGCTCGAGGCCCTCGGGGATGGACACCTCTGCACTTGACGTGCTACTCGCGCAGATGGCATCCCGATCCGGAGGACCCTCGGCGTCTGTCTCAGCAGAAGCAAGACCTGGTCATGATACCTTCTGCAAGGGAGCTGATCAAAGCAGGGGCTGACTTGCAGGTAAGGACGACCGAAGGTGGTGCGAAGGAGTCTGGCGAGCCTTGCATCTCTGGTTTGACGCCGTATGAGCTATCTCTCTACTGCCAGAACATTACAATGGTTGAGTACTTCCGTGAGCAACAAGCGCTTCATTCGGAAGGCTGGGTTGATCTCAAGGGCTGAACTTTGTAAGTTTATGGCTGGATATTATTTGTTTGAAATAGCACCGTGATGCGCACAGAGAACTCGTGGGCGTTTGTACTTGTACGAAGTGTCATTGAAGTCTAGAAACGGAGAAACGTAAGTGGGCAGCACTGACACTCATAGATAGGCAAGTTTGACATTCTGCAAGAAGGGAGGTAGCCTTAAAGCTGTAAAAGTAAGTCATCCAGCCAATTTTAAGACAATTTTGAGATACATGACTAGGTAATAGGGGATGAAAGAGTGAAGTTGAATCAAGTAGAGGTGCTGAGGTAAACTGAGCAAGGGTGCTTGCTGATGCCCCTCCATTGCCCCTCCTGCCGTGCCCCGGCTGCTCTCTGCAGGGGTCTTTTCTCGCAAATGTGTGATGTCAGCCCCCACCTTCCCGACCACATCGCGCTCGTTACCTTCCCACTCACAACCGCGCATCAACCATAGCGGTACGAGCTTCACATGGGCTGGGAATCATGGTACGACCTCAATTTTCTGCTTGTATATGAAGAGGATACTAACTCTGTTAGTCGAAACAATACCTGACCACACACACTGTGGATAATGGTGAGCTTCCCACCAGCTGGAGCTTGAGAAACCTCCGAACTACCGTCTCCAGAGCTTCATCTTGCTAACATGCAGCAACGTTAGCCCACATAACCGACATTTTCAGTCTGGCCACTACTTCAAGGGCTGTGTTGTCTGCGAGCGGCTCATCGACTCTCCACATCCATGACACCTCCGATCCCGCGATCCCCATCACGCAATCCATCAGCGGCGCACACAAGCTAGGCTGCCATCACATCTGCACCTCCCGCAATGGTCTGGTTGCCGCGAGCGCAGGCTTCGCCGGTGAGGTGAAGGTCTGGGTCATCAACAAGGACACGAGCGAGTGGAAGCTGCACTCGGAGATCACGAACAAGGCGGCCAAGGCCGGCGAGGTCTGGGCCATTGCCCTCAGCGAGGATGGAAAATTCCTGGCGGGAACGACCTATGACGGCCGGGTGAATGTGTGGGACGTTGGCGAAGAGGGCACGCCCAAGATTAGAGAGTACGAGACGGGAAGTCCTGGCCAGGGAAGCTTTGGCATGTCGGTCGACTTGAGTCGTGATGGACGGTACACTGCCAGCGGCCACCAGAACGGGGCTGTCTACGTCTTCAACAACGACAATGGGAAGTTGTTGTTCTCACTACCAGGTAACCCCCCCCGAAAGGTCCACTCGTAAGAATTGTTTGCTAAAGGGATATACTCAGGCCTGGTCAAATCTGTCCGCTCTGTCGCATTCTCTCCTGGAAACACCAGGCTCGCTGCCGCTGGCGACTCATCTATCATAGCTCTCTACGACATCAAGAATGGCGAGCAAGTCAGCAACATGACTGGTCACTCCTCATGGATCACATCTGTTGACTGGAACGACACGGGTGAATACCTGCTCAGCGGAGCGATGGACGGAAAGGTCAAGGTCTGGTCGGTGGAGCGTAGTGCCTGTGTCGCGACGCATAGCGAGACGGATAAGGCTCTGTGGGCTGTCAAGTGGCTTCCAAAGACTGGAAAGAACGAGTCTTTCTGTACAGCGGGCGCCAACAGAAGCATTTCATTCTACAGAGAAGCTACTGGCGCGTAAAGGAAGGGAGCCTAAAACTCAAGCAAAATCCGGCGTGCATCTAGAATACCCTGGAACATGAGGTTTTCCTGCGGCAGGTCCAAAGACAGACGATAGAAGAAACATGCTGCAATGACCAATCATGATGATGAGGACAGTGCCATGTACGGTGCGCGATCATGGAGATCACAGTACTGGTCACGTGCTTTGGCTCCAACCTCGCGTTGCCCCGCCAAATTAAAGCCCCTGCCACCTTCCTACCTCTTTCGTCATTCATTACAACCCAGCTCTGGTTCACGGATGACATTGCGACAACACCCATTGGCGACATTATTTGAGGCATTCACCCTTCATCGATGATATTTCGGATCCATCAGATTACCGTTATCAATATCTCAAATTTCCATACATCTGTCGCTCAAACTTGACGTTCTCATCGCCGCCCACCTAGACCCTTTACAGCTGTACTTGCGACAATTCACACTATGCCAGTCACCAGGCGATCAACAGGAGGAGGCCGCGCCAGACCTGGCCCAGCACGAGGGCAATCTACCATCAGCTTTTCCAACAGAGTATCGAAGCCCGTACCCAAGGACACCAAGAAAGCCGTCGCTCTTTCCTCTGCCATTGACCGATTGGATGTCGCCAAGCCAAGCAACAAGGAGCACAAGGACGATGTCGACGAGATCCAGATCGAGGATCCCGCAACCCCCGAGGCCGAGGAGGTGGAAGTGAAAGAAGAAGTTCCCCAAAAGTCGGAAGCCGAAGTGAGGGCCGAGAAGATCAGCGACGCCCAGATCAACAAGTACTGGAAGTCGATCGAGGCTCAGCGCATTGCGCCTAGGGTGCACCAGGGTGATGTGAGTCTGGCTGAGAGGGTTTTGCGATACTTTGATGTCAGTTCTCAGTATGGTGTAAGTTGTTCAGTTCAATCGCAATTGTTTGCTGGATGGGAATACTGATACAACTCATAGCCCTGCATCGGACTCCAGCGCATGAAGCGTTGGCAGCGCGCGGAGAAGCTGGGGCTAAACCCGCCAATCGAGGTTCTTGCGGTGCTTCTGAAGGAAGAGAAAAAGGGTCACGCTTCGGAGCGGGCTCACTTGGACGAGCTCATGAACTCGACAGCGGTTGGAGCCTCATGATTGATTTAGAGATTCCCAGCATACCTTACATGCAAAGCATCTAAAAGGTCAAAAAAGACAAAAGAGTTCACCCCCCCGGTGCTGAACTGGGGGCTACATCTCTTGGTGCTCAAGCTGGGATTCGAACTCGCACGCGCTGAGCCTGTCGTCGAGTAGGCTGGTTGGCGGAATCAATTGTTGACCATTAACCATTCCACCACCTAGCCAGTTTGACCTGACCCGCCGACCTAGACGGGCGCCTGCTGGTGACAGGAATGGACTTGGAGGGGTATATGAGGGCTCTCGCCGTGGCGGGGAGGGCATCGGATGAAAGTTTAGTTGTATATTCGTGGACCCTGGGTGCCGAAGGGGGAAGGCGCGGGTGGCTGACCGGGTGACCGTTGAGGTGCCCCCTTCCCCGCGGGAACGTTGTGTGAATAAGTTACGATGGAACAGACGGAGTTTGGAGTTAATAACGGTGGCTTTAACGGAGCGGGTATTTGAGCTCACGGCTCGCGGGAGGATAACACGAGGCATGCGACACGAGGGTTTTGCTGTGTAAATTATCACGCGAGATGTTCTATGCTGGACGACAGCGAACATGAATTATACCCCTTGTCAGAGGTGTTAGAGGTCTCTCCGTCTCGGCCATAACATGATCAAGTTGTTCTAGTACCAAATACTCCGCGTCCGGTGATGTCCTACCGTCTCTGTGCCAGCGGCCTCCAGCTCCTTCATGGTATCATACAAAAAGAAATCGATCAAAATGGCATTGACGCTCGTTCCGGGGTGGTCCCTCTGGATCTCCCGCTTGATGAGCTCAACGCACCAAATACTGCACGCTGGTTTCATAGTTAGCATAGTAAACGATTGTGGAATCGCTGTCATCAAGCTCACCTCTCAATTGCAACTCCAACCTCGATCCGCTCTCAATAACTCGCTTATCAGTGATAGCCGTCGCCAGCGAAGGGCTATAGTACAGACATCCCATGGTGCTGAGGATCTGCGGGACCCGGTAGTCGGCGAACATGGTGATCTTGTCAATGTCCTTGAAGGCACCGATGCCCTCACCGCCAAAGCAGGCCCAGATGTCGGCCACGAGAATCTGCGCTCTCTTGAGGATCCTCACCGGCTTTCGGCGGCCGTCGAACTTGTGCTCATCGCGGAAACAGTCGAAATCGCGGGCGAGCAGGTTGACGAGCCTTGCGGCTGACCCGTTGGCGGCCTCGATGAGTTTCGTCACGCTGCAACTGTACCTCTTATACAAGACGGTGCCGGCTTCACGCAAGCACGCAAGTCGTTCCTCGAGAAGGGGCATCTCCTCCTCCGTCTTGGAGCGGAAGACGTGCCTAAGGACCTCCAAGTTACACTCGTCCTCGCTCTGCCAAAAGTCAGAGCTGGTGATGGGGATGCCCTCCTCGAGGGCGCGCTGCAGCGAGGCGACCATGCTCCAATAGCCAGTCCAGGTCTTGCCGCGGTACTCGACGGCGTACCTCTCGTCCTCGGGCTTCTCGGACCAGAAGCAGAAGTTGAGCAGGTCCATGGTGAAGATGAAGGCCGCGGTGCTCTCATCTTTGGTCTTTGGGTGCAGCTCATGCTCTGCCCAGGTGGCGGTGGAGTACTTCTTCTGTTCCATCTGAGCGTAGATGGTGGCGGCGGCCCTCTTTGTGGCCCTCATGTCGATGGCGACGTCGATGGAGTTGTCATAGACGAACTCGGCGCCGTCGAGGACGCCCGTCTCGGGCTCATCGTCGATGTTGAGCTTTCCCTGAAACCGCTGGCGGAGGAGGGCCAGGAGTTCGAGATCGGGCTCGTCGTCGGACATGATTCGGCGAGCTTACGCGAGTATCTAGTACCCCGCGATTTTATCGAGATATTGCTGCAGGCGGTGCCTGCTTGGAAAGAGAGCCGCAGTAATACGACCTTGGACCTAGACTTGGCTGCACCTTTCAGATGCTGCTAGCCGGCAAATGCAGGTCTTTCAGCGAGCTTTGGACGACGACGATGAGGGCAAGAATCGTAGGACCAGAACTTTGGACTAGGCGGTAAAGAGACCCATATTGCACTGACCCGTTTGTTTTTTGTTGGACCAAAAGGCGGGATCGCAAGCGGCGATTATCCCAGAAGCCCCTCCGGGTGACTTACGATCTCGTCACTTCAAGGATATATGTGAACCCCGTTTCTGAGCTTCCTACCAGTTGCTTTCCACGTGAAAGGGGGGATAAGAGGCGGCCCTACTACGAATAGAGAGGACCCCAAGAACCGGTGGAGGCCCAACGAACCTTCGCTGGTCGGCACTTCAAGCGAGGTCGGCCTGGGCGCCTTCCTTGTTAGGTACTTTCCAAGGTTAACTTCCATTGAGGTATGGAGGTGCCTTGGGTACCGGGGGCAGGCGTCCAGTGTTTCACGGTGGCTATAGGATGTATTATGTACTTCGTAGGCCGCTGAGGTTACAGCGTGCTCCAGCGCGCTTCCACTGGTAAGCAAGAGATACCCGCCTTTATCTGCCAATCAGAACTCGAGCGCGGAAGTTCCCCAGGAACCAACAGCTCCAATCCCTGCTGGGATCTCGTCACCGGCTGCCGGTATTGGCTGAGACCTTATGCTAGGCGATCGCTCCTTCCGCTGACCTCAGGGAAAACCTCAACCTTGGAACCTTCCTCCTCGCAGCCTCGCTCCCGTGCTGAAACCACCCGCCGCCGTCGTTCCATCCCACCTGCACCTGGCGCGGCTTACTTCCACCCGCAATTTCCTCTCCCCAACACACGCGATCGCATCAACCTTTCCCTCCAATCCATTGACACGTCGACGCATATATAACCGACACCTCAACAAGACTGCGATCGACCAAACGCCGATGGATTCCACCGCGGAAGCAGGAGCTGCACCTGCAGCAACCGCGGTAGAGGCGACAGTGCCCGCCGCGACGGCGCCTGTCCCAGCAGCAGCACCAGCACCACAGCAACAGCAGCAGCAACCAGCACAAACAGAGGCAACCCCCGCCGCTCAACCACCCGCGCAAACGACGCAGCAGCAACAGCAACAGAAGCCGCAGCTTCAGCAGCAGCAGCGGCCTCCCGCCGTGCAGACGCGTGATCGCTTCTACCAGCAATCGCTCGGCGGCTCGTTGAACGCCAATGTGAAGAAGGTATGTCGCAACCCTTGTCAGAACTCGGCGCATCAGACCACGCGACCTAGCTGCCCTCGCGGCTTCCACTCAACGGCGTTCCCCTCGTCTATTCCAGGAGCAGTCAATTTTTCTTGCGATGATGGAGTACGATGCAATTGCAGAGTCAATGGAGCTAACTTGCAACACGCAGGCGCGTGTTCTCATGGTTGGAGCTGGCGGTATCGGATGCGAACTACTGAAGAACATCGTGCTGACGGGTTTCGGCGAAATCCACGTCGTCGATCTCGACACAATCGATTTGAGCAACCTCAACCGACAATTCCTCTTTCGTCACGAGCACATCAAGAAGTCCAAGGCATTGGTATGGTTTCCAGAGCAGTGACGTAGATTTGGAGGTTGTTGCAAGTACTGACTTATAAAAGGTGGCTAAGGATGCGGCGCAGCCCTTCAACCCCAAGGTCAAGATCGTCGCGCATCATGCGAACATCAAGGATGCCCAATTCAACGTCAAGTGGTTCCGCGAATTCAACATTGTCTTCAATGCGCTGGATAACCTAGAGGCGAGACGGCACGTCAACAGAATGTGCTTGGCCGCACACGTTCCCCTCATCGAGAGCGGCACGACGGGATTCAATGGCAACGTCCAGGTCATCAAGAAGGGTGTTACCGCATGTTACGACTGCACGCCAAAGGAGACGCCCAAGTCTTTCCCGGTCTGCACCATCCGAAGCACCCCCAGCCAGCCCATCCACTGCATCGTGTGGGGCAAGAGCTATCTCCTCAATGAAATCTTTGGCACGAGCGAAGATGAGTCCGCGTTCGACAACTCGGCCGACGCCGATAACGCCAAGGAAATTGAAGAGTTGAAGAAGGAGGCCGCGGCCCTGAGAACGATTCGCGAATCATTGGGCACCGATGCCTTTTCGCAGCTGCTCTTCGATAAGGTCTTCAATGCCGATATTGTGCGACTGGCGTCGATGGAGGACATGTGGAAGTCGAGACGGAAACCCGAGGCCTTGGACTACAAGACACTGTCAGAGCAGTCGGCCGTAGCCCTCGCCTCGAAGGAGACTATTCTGCAGGGAGGACAGCAAGTATGGACGTTGGAGGAGAACTTTGCAGTCTTCGTCGACAGTCTGGATCGTCTGAGCAAACGGATGCTGGAGCTGAAAAAGGCGCACAAAGAGGACGCGTCTGGCCCTGAGCCTCTCATTACATTTGACAAGGACGACGAGGACACGCTGGATTTTGTGACCTCAAGCGCAAATATTCGTTCATCCATCTTCGGCATCGAAAGAAAGTCGCGCTTCGATATCAAGCAGATGGCTGGCAACATCATCCCTGCTATTGCGACAACCAATGCCATTGTCGCCGGCCTGTGTGTCCTGCAATCATTCAAGGTGCTCAGAGGCGACTTCACTCAGACCAAAGAGGTAAGGTCGAAAGTTTGTCCGTCTTGGCAGGAAACCGGTAGTCTAATGTCTGTCTGTCTAGGTGTTCATCTCTCCTCATAACCCTGCCCGTCTGCTCAACTCGAGCAAGTACCGCGCCCCTAACCCAGATTGCCCGGTATGCAGCGTATATCAGACGAGCGTCACTGTCGACATGTCTCGAGCGACACTCAAAGACCTTGTCGAGGACTTTGTGCGCCTGGAGCTTGGCTACGGTGACAAGGAGTTCGCCCTAAACAATGACGTCGGGCCGCTCTACGACCCAGATGAGACGGAGAACCTCTCCAAGAAGCTCAGTGAGCTTGGAATTAAGGAGGACTCTTTCCTTACAATCATTGACGAAGACGATGACGAGCCCTTCGTCAACGTCGTCATCAGCATCCAGGAATCGTATGTTTATCTGCTCTAACGCTAGTATACCAACCGCAAACTAACAACCACATAGCAAGGAGCCCCTGAGTGACAAGCCTGTACAGGGCTTGGTCGCTGACCAGAAGCCTGAGATCCCTCGCAAGCCTAAGAAGGAGACACCCGCCGAATCCAACGGCACGAGTGAGCAGAATGGCAAGCCCGCTGTTGAGGCATCGGAGGTGGCACCAAACCTCAAGCGGCCTCGACCGGATGATGGAGACGAGCCGATCGAAGCGAAGAAGGCCAAGGTTGTCGCTACCACGAGCGGCAGCGACGACGTAGTCATTGTGGACGATTCTACTGGCGGAGCCATTGTCATTGACGACGACTGACTGTGCATGGATGGGTCCACTTTCTTCCAAGTCAAGGGTGTCCCTTCTACGTGAATGGAGAGCTGCACGCCAGCTCAGACAGCACTGAGCCCGCCATCCAAGTTGAGGATGCAGTTATTGGCGTATGTGTTTTGAGCAAGAAAGACGGCGGCATCGGCAACCTCGTCAGGCCGCCCCAAGCGACCTAGTGGTATCCTCTTCTCGAGAGGTTCCCTCGACATTGCTGTGATAATTTGTATATTAGCTATTGGCCTACGTAACCAAAGACATTGGTGTTTTGGGTCCTTTGAGGTCGGGCCTGCAAATGGTGGGACAGATAGAGGGTTTCTTACCGGCAAGCATGTTGGTTTCTATGTAGCCAGGAACGATAGCGTTCGTCCTGATACGCAGTGGCCCCAGCTCGACGGAGAGGGCGTGGGTGAGGCCTTCAGCAGGGCGACACACAGAGGTATTAGACTTGCTTCACTAAATCGGGGAGACGGGCTAGAAAGGATACAGCCACGGCAACCCCGCGATGTATGAGAGACGAAGCAAGAGACCCAAAAAAAAAAAAAAAAGAAGAACATACCAATGATACCGGCCTTTGATGCGGCGTAGACACTTGTGCCAGGGCTGCCCTTTTCGGCCAGCAAGCTAGCAACGTTGATAATGCATGCTGGAGAGTGGACCGCGTGGTTAGCGGGGCTGTTGATGCAGTGCGTGCGTGTATGTGTGTGTCTGCAGCGCAGCGTTGGCATGAGGCTGGCGCATCTGTGCGGTGCGGGTGGGTGTTGCGATCGGATCGATCGTGTATGTAGGTTGTGTGGCAATGACGGTTGTGTGGGAAAAGGAACAGTTGGGAAAAGTGAATATGCGTGGTGTAGCGTTGTGCCATGACTTACCATCCCTGTCTGCGCGTCTGCGCTTCATGCGTTGTGCCATGTACCTCGACATGAAGATTGTACCCATGAGGTTTGTGTCGATGAGCTCTCTTGCGGTCTGTGGTGAGGTGTTTTGCAACAGCTGGAATTGCGCAATACCCGCGGCGTTAACAAGGACGTCTATCTGGCCCGTACGTTTCTGGAGGAAGGAACGGGGAAGTCCCTGTTAGTCAAGGTGTCTACTTATCCATGGAGCGATAGCTAGGCAGCCTCGTTTCTCTAAATGTAGTAGCTGAGGTGTTGTTGATGGCAGATCATAGATGGAGGTGTAAAAGGAGGTGGTGGAAAGACAAACCCAGATATCATCGAGGACAGCCTCATCACGAGCGTCAGCGGAGACGTCCATGACGGCGTAGGAATGGGCTGGTTTTGCCTCGGACGACGACGATGAGGCGGATGCAGAAGAGGTCAGAGGGGCGAGGCGGTCATCCCGGAAGGGCGGGAGCTGAGCGCAGAGGTCACGCAGCTTGTCCTCCTTGCGGCCGAGCAGGGTTACCAGGGCGCCCTCGGCGGCGAAGCGGGAAGCAATTGCGGCGCCGATGCCTCCGTAGGCGCCGGTGACGAGGCAGTGCCGGGCTCGGAGGGGAAGAAGAGCGCCGGGCATTGCGATGGTTCCGGTTCTCCTGCTGACGCAACTACTTGGGAATGGTTGTGTGTTTGCCGGTGAGTATCTTTCCTCGGTGTGTTGGGTATTCGAGTAAGTTACGTGGTGCTAGTCGAGAAGAATCGGGTAGTTTGGCTTGATGGCTGTATAATGTTTGTGGAAAGGGAGCACCGGAGCTTTCAGAGCTTTGGACTCGTGGACGTATAATGTCTACCTACCTAAGGTAAGGTAGGATGCTAGATGCCTGAGTCTAGAATTTTGGTGGGGGTGTCGTTGTACTCTGCATGGCAATCTCCGTGTAACCTTTCTAGAAGAGAGACACCCCCGCCTACCTAGTCAGCTACGTACCGACTCAAGGTAAGATACTTCAAGGCACTTACAGCCAAGTCTCGTGGTACAGCAGTGACGATACCTTGGTGACGACAAGCAATGACCAGTGAGGTCAGAGTGTTGTGTTCTCGAAAGGCAGAAAGAAGGGGCCCTCGGACTCGTTCAATGCAAATGCGAAATGGTCTTGGACATCTGAAAATGCCCCTCTCTGGCGAAAGACGGTAGCGCATACAGGATTAGACCAAGACAGGATGAGACGAGGGCGAAAGCTGTTAGTTCTGGGGAGATGCTTGTTCGAGGCGAGGTTAGCTTGGGCGGCCGTTGGTGTGTGTGCGTCACAATGGCATTATTTGGGGTGGTCCTGGTGGCTCTTTCTTGTCTGACACTTGTGTTGCTGGATGGCATTGCTTGTAAGGAGGGGAGAGGGGAGGAGGAATCTGATCCCGAGGCTTGGTGGTCGTACCTACCTACACAGTAGGTAATGCTTTCCTTACTTTGCTCGCTCCCGCCCCATTTCCTCTATCAGTACGTCTTTTCGTCATCTCAAGTTCAAGCTCTTTGATGGTGAGACAGATGTCCGTCCGCTATTGAGGTGAGGTGCGGTGCCGCCAGTGGACTCCACTCCTTCTGGTGCATGAAGAGAAGAAGAGAAGAGAAAGACCGAGTAGAGGGCCATGATCTCGTGCCCTTGTGTCTGTGGTTTCTTTCGAGGCCTTTGCGGTGTATTTCGAGTTGGATGTTGAAAAATATGTCGGAGGACGAATGGAATGTTTCCCTCTCTTACCCAAAGCACTTGTACGATCCATGTAAGTGGTTGTGGTGGCACAAAGCCGGGGAACGGGGAATCTCGACGATTGAGGATGGTGGAGGTGAGGTGGTCCTTAGAATAGGTACATTGACCAAAGTACTCCGTACCCGAAGCCTGTGAAAGATGAATGGACCTGGAAGGTTATTTGGTGACTTGTATCTTGGGGAGAGCTAAGGCGAGCGCCCCCGCCGTTGCCGATTCTTTACTACCTTAGGTACCTACAGGTATGGTGAGGTAGACAGCCTCGGGTGCGAGACCAAGGTGATACCGTACTAGAGATGGTGGGTGTCTTTTGTCTGTCACTGATGCTCCTGCTGCTGTCAGGTACCGATCCATCTGAGATGCTTCCATCTTTCCATGAGGTGTTCGTAACGCCTGACACAACGTAGCGCGCTACCTTAGCGCGGCACCCTTCCGTGCCAGATCTATTGTCTTCTTTTCCTACTTTCTTCAATCTCCCCGTCTTCTCAAGAATAACCCAAGGTACCTTACCTACACCGAGGAGGATTCCACCTGCCCGCCTCAAGAGGACCTCTCTGGTCCAGTGCTGAATAAGATAGGTACTTTAGGTTACCTCAAGTGCCTCATCCGGCGTCCCAAGAGTGACCCCTCCAGGGTAAAGGTACATTGTCTACGCAGTACCTCAAGGTCAAGTACCTTGCCCAACACAACACACCACCCAAGGTACTCTAGTGGTTCCAGTTCAAGTTCCAGTTACAGGTTCCCACGCCCGTTGGTGGCGCGAACGCAACATCGCAATCCCACTACCATCCAATTGCTGTACCAGCAAATTTCCCCTGCTCTTTCATCGTTTCCCTCCCACAACCTTGACGCCAAACCTCGCTCGCTTCCTGCGACATAATCACAACTCTCCAGTCGCTGGCGATCCTCTCTCTCGCCAAGCGCATCACTCGCTCCTCACCATCCTAGCGAATTCACCGCCGCCAGATGCCCTGTCGCTCGCCAACTCTTCAAGCAATTGCATCCGCAACTGCTTCCCCTCCACCCTAGACGCCTTATACCGAATACTCCCCTTACTCCCCCTCCGAACCTGCGACTCTACCCGCGAATACGCACCACCCAGACCCAACGCAACTAGAAGAGAACCGAACCACCCCGCGAGAAAACGAATGGCCGTATGCCTCAAGACCACGACCTCAGACACCGCCTGATGACTAGCCATACCAATGGCGCCGCATCCGCGCCGAATCCCCTGCCGGAGCGCCGCGACGCTACCGTTGCGAATCCAAAGCTTGCCGACCCTGCTGCTGTCGCCGAGGCCCCCGCCCCGCCTCTGATTACAGTCAGAAGCCCCAGTGACGCCCCCGACGCGGGTCTGAGGAGCCTCGATCATTGTACGCTGCTACACTCTCCCAGCTCTGTCTTTTGTGCTGTCAATCTGGTCTTGAGCCTGGCGCATCGCCAAGAGCACCAAACATCTTGCCCGCACGCAATCCTCCAAGCCTTGGGCCTTGGGCTGACCATGCTTGTCCACAGATAAGAGAGCGCTGCCACCATGGCGATATCGACTGCGGCAGTCGCTGCTGCCACTGATACGTTGGGAAACACCCTACCTGGCTTATCTGCAGGAAACGATGCGCACCCCATGGCTCGATAGTTACTTTGCGATCACGGCTAACCTCGGTACCCATACATTCTTCATGATCGGCTTGCCCATGCTCTTCTGGTGTGGGTACGCCTCTTTTGGCAAAGGGTAAGCAGGAATCGTCGTCCAGAGTTACATAGAACCTATCTAACTAGCTGCGGCTTCACAGTGTTATCCACATCCTAGCCGAGGGCGTCTTCTTCACTGGCTTCATCAAGGACTTCTTTTCCCTACCCAGACCGCTATCCCCGCCACTACATCGAATCACCATGTCCGGATCTGCTGCATTAGAATATGGCTTCCCTTCGACACATAGCGCCAACGCCGTGTCAGTGGCCGTATACGCAGTATTGCTTCTCCGGAGCCCTGACAATGCCATGCCGGAGACGACCAAGACTGTTCTCGAGGGCCTGTCTTATTTTTATGCCATTTCTATTGTTCTCGGTCGACTGTACTGTGGTATGCATGGCTTTACCGACGTCGTCGTGGGCTCGGTCTTGGGTGCTGTCATCTCTCTCGCCGAGTTCCACTACGGTCCGCCGCTGGACGCGTATATGCACAGCAGCTCATGGTGGGCACCTGTTATCGCTGCTCTTGTCGTCATCGTCCTCGTGAGGATACATCCCGAGCCCGCAGACGATTGCCCGTGCTTTGACGACAGTGTAGCCTTTGCCGGAGTTGTGATAGGCCTGGAGATCGGAACATGGTCGTATGGGCGGACTTCAATCGATTCGTTCGGAGGATCTGCCCATACGGTTGAGTCCATTGATCTCAACGCGCTAGGCTGGTACATTGTGCTGGCCCGCGTTGTATTCGGCGTAGTTGTCATCCTTCTATGGCGAGAGGTCATGAAACCTACCATGCTCAGGATTCTGCCTCACCTTTTCCGTCTCCTAGAAAAGGTCGAGTGGAACCTTCCCAGACGTTTCTTCACACCAGCGTCCATGTACAAGTCTATTGACCCAGGCTCAAGGATGGATACGCTTATTCCCAACGTCAGAGATTTGCCTCGCGTAGTTCAGTCCATTCGTCACCCGACAACACGTGGTCGCTCGGTATCGATCGGACCACAGAGTGCCGCCGATGCGTACGAGACACTTGCATACCGCGAGCGCCGACGTCGAGAGAGCATCGGTAGCAATGGCAGCATCAAGAGCAAGGGCAGTATGCACGAGCTTCGAGAGAAGAGCAGCGACTGGGAAGGGAAGGGAGCAACGTCTGGTGTCCAAGGCCATCATGGCAACTCACTAAACGACTTTGAGCGCATGATGGGTACGGGGAGCGTGCTAGCAAGCCCGAGCGAGGAGAAGGGCGAGGTGGAGCTGAGAGTCGGCCAGCAAAACGAGATGAGTGAGAAGGAAATGTTTCTTCGACTCATCCGTCCACGAGTACGTTACGATGTCGAGGTGGTGACCAAATTGGTTGTTTATACAGGTAAGTTCCGTCCCTCTTCCGCAAGATCCGATCTTGCTCCACTCTTGCTGACAGATGCCGATAGGTATTGCTTGGCTGGGCGTGGGCTTGATCCCAATCATGTTCGAGTTGATCGGCCTTGGATCGAACCATCTCCGCACCGCGTGAACCGACTCTTTTCCTTTGGGGCAGGATACGTTTCCGCGACCGACCGGGGGGTCACCCTTTATTCACATATCTCTCTTCTATAAACTTCTTGCATGGCATGTTGGCACAGCTGTACAGAAGATCTGCCGACGGGAGGATCGAGGGATTTGGGAAGAGACAGAGACGCATAGAAACTTTTTTTTTTTTTTTTATTTTTTTTTTTTACGAAGCACGATCACATTGTACATTCTTCTGGCAGTTGCATTTAGCCAGAGGCGGGATTTTTGAACATTTATTTTCACGACGGTTTTTCAGGCCCGTCACTTTCCTCCACCCCGCAATGAAATGGGCTATGAAATTTTTCTACTGGCGTCAAAAGGTGGACGGAAGACCTTATCCAATCTCAAGTGGCACTATTGTGTGATTTGTTTGCCGAGGTAGAAATATCGGAGCTGAATGAGAGAAGCCTTGTTGGCGCGTTACATCAGCTAAGGATTGTCTGCGATCCTTGGCCCTGATTTATGAGACGTGCACGTTGCCTTGGGCCACTGCGCCGGTGTGACTGATGAGTGCTGAGATAAGGGCACCTCAACTCAGGCAATGGAAGGTGACGGAATAAGGTGAGGTAGGTGTGATGCCTATGGGGGGCGGCAGGCATAGAGTGAGACCCACGAGAGCCACGCCGGCATACCTACCTATTACTTAGTGCGTTGTTTCCCCCAGAAATGCTTTGCAAATCCCCTCACCTTTCACTGCTGGACCGAACTCAACTCCATTACTCTCGACATTGGATGGAATGGAGGAGTCGTCCCAGCTGGGCCCGCCTTCAGTCTTTGCGACAACTTACCTGGCGTATTCATGTCTACATTGACGAGAACCTTGATGGCTCATGTTGAGCAAGTGATATCTTGAGCCGCGTGCCCCCGTCGCTCCCTACGCAGTGAGCTTACGAGTAGCTTCGACGATAATCTTGGTCGGTATTTCGAAAGGGGATCAAAGAGGTTATCTCAAAGGTAATGGGTAACGGAGCAGATCCAGCGTCAGTATCCACGAGCGTTGCCCAAAGTCTGACATTTCGAGGCAAGGTGTGCCCATCACGAGAAAACAATAATGACGAGCATCACAGGAAACCTAGCCATCGTGGATTTGTCCAGTTGGCGTCTTATCGTGACGGAGCAGACGTTGGATCAGTGACCTCATTCGATTCGAGGAGGCCAAGGTCTACGTTCGTATAGGAGTCGAGGCAAACCCCTCCCCCATGGTCGGGGACGTATGTGGGGGGTTCTGCAACTCGATCTCTGCGGTTCCAGCTTCCTCGCCCCTCACGCAGCGTGGAGAGTGCGGAGTCAACTGATGATGCCGGACTCCAGGCGGGCGCGGTCCGATAAGGAGTTACCACGATCATACTCGTTGGTACGAATACTTGGGACTCGAACCCGATCAACGTCCACGACAAGACTCGATAGCAATATCGGCATAAGTACAGCATCAAGAGACCGGACTCACTAGGGGACTTTTAGTGACAGTTGAGTTATCGCGGGCAGCGATGCGGAGGGGAGTCAGCCAATCCTCCCGCCTGCCCCTCTCCCTGCATTACCTCAGGCCGCTTCCTCCGCCGAGCAGCCAGGGTGGATTGGATCATCGGACGATCCGCTGCCGGCCGGCGGATGCTCTCGACCGGTAGGGCTGGATGGGTCACACCCACCCCCCTAGAGACTTTGAGACTCCAAAGTGCCATGCAAAGATTATCAGATCTTGATGCTTGTCTCTATTGGTGGAGAGGGAACGATTCACGATTGCGTCTCTGGCGCGATGTTCCCCTGACACCAGTCACTATCTGCCGGGAGCGACGGCATCTTCAAACACCGACGACCAGTCAATGACAAGGGACCCGCAACTCTCTGTGCGAAGTTACAGCAATTACAACGGTAAATGTCAGGGAGAAGAAGAAATTCACACAGAGACACGAAAGGACGATGACCTGCACCTTTACCCAGGCCCAGTTCCACAGGAACAACATCCGAGTCTATTGCATACTCTACAGAGTACTGGCTGACGAGTTGAACAACTTGAGCAAAGCCCTCGAATCATCAACGCAAAGACTGCACGTATAGCTGATGAACCGCCTATTTTATGGTTGTTCTGAGCCAAGCTGCGCATAACTCGCAATCAAATGCGCCGCTTACAACAACTACGCTGTGGTTGCAAACTCGACCTAAGCTCACGTGGCGACGTCATTTCCCTGCACTCCGGTGCCGGATTCTGCATTTGCCTCGTGTGCCTAAGGCACAGGGGAACCTCCCCAGTAGGGACTAGCGCCGATCTAATCAAGGTGGATCTTCCACTGGAAGCGAGGAACCTGGAAGTCAAGGGGAAGAGACTGAACTTGGAAGGCAAAAGAGGGAAGGGGGTCGCCAGCACTGCCCACCTGCCTGCCCTTCGGATGCTGAGAATTGGAAGGTGCCCGCGCAGTATCCGTACCTGAACCACCCGTTTTCCCCCCACAGCAAGCAGCAAGCAGCAAGCGCAGGTAACAGCAACCGCAGCCGCATCTGCCCGATGGTGCAGCTTCTTCCTCGACCCGACACCTCTAGTTTTTGGCTCTTTGCAACCGAAGCAAAAAAAAGAGAGCAGAGGCCATAACCCTTTCGAGTACCCTCGATACCTTGAAGATTTTCATCAACCGACGAATACCTCATTCCTACATGTAAAAGCCCTCTCTTTTTTAGTAGTAGCCGGATTTGTTTTTTGCCAGGCGCGGTGCACGACTGCCGACCTTACCTAACAGTAACCGTTGACCTTGGGAGGTGCAACTTCCGCCCTTCCTGCACCAGCCCTGGTTCATCAGCCCAGATTCGCCAAAAATCGGCCCATTTAGCGAGCCCGTCCAGCCAGACGCAGTTTCCTCAGTCCTCCCGCTCCCTCTACGAATACAGTGGCCAACCCCCCGCAGGATCTGATAGCCAGAATAACCAAACGAATCTGTTCTCCGCACTCAACGAGACGTCTGCACCTCTTATTTTCGGCGACTTGAACAAACCCAAGCCTGCGCACCCTCCCGACACAACCATCTTGACGACGTGCGAGGCAGAAAATTCCCAGCGCATGCACGGTCGCATGTAGTCCCTTCCACGATGTCGACCGACGCTGTCAGCGCTCCAGTCTCGGAGCCTGCACCTGTGCCGGCGCAATCCACGACTGGTGACCACGACGAGGAGCCTACCCTTGGCCAGATTGAATGTGCAAAGCCCGCCTTCCTCCACTCGCCCCCCGACAGCAACAATGCGCCCAAGTCGGAACCCAGCGACTCCGAGCTCAGCGACCTCGACGACGATGCCGTTGATCCATCTGCTGCCCCTACAATTCAAGATGAGGCGCCGCCGCCGCCGCCGCCCGAGGACGACATTGGCGAAGTCCTCCCCGACCACTGGTCCGGGACCGTCCCTGTCTTCAGGCCGACGATGCATCAGTTCAAGGACTTCAAGCTATTCGTATGCCCATGCCACTTGCACTCGTGACCTCTCCCCGTGTCTTTCCGATGGCTAACCGTGACCGTATCTGTAGATGACCAAGGTCGATCATTATGGAATGAAGTCTGGCATTGTCAAGATCATCCCTCCCCCCGAATGGAAAGAAAACCTCCCAAGGCTCGACGACCTGGTGAAGCAAATTCGAGTCAGAGAACCAATTAAGCAAGACATTATGGGATCGAATGGAACCTATCGCCAAGTCAACATTCTTCATCAAAGATCCTATAACCTACCGCAGTGGCGACAACTTTGCGACCAGAGCGAGCATCAGCCCCCAGCGCGGCGAGGCGAGCGCCGAGCCAACGTCGAAAAGCCGAAACCCCGATCCGCCCCCAAACCTCGTACAGAAGCGAAATCAACTCCGGCCGGGTCTAGAAAGCGGGGCCGAGGTCGACCGCGCCGGGGTAAGGCCAAGGGCAAGAACCAGGACGATGAGGACGATGCCCAAGAAGAACAGGAGGAAGAGATGCGACCTATGACGCCCGTCTCTCCCAAACCGGCTGTGGATGCGGATGTCAAGGTTAAGAAAGAACAAATCGTCAATTCTGTTGAAGACCCCGGAATGGATGTCGACGAAGACGAACCACCCACCGTTGGCAGAATGGGTCGCATGGGTGGCGCGAGGCAAGCAAAGCCAAAGACCCAGACTGTCTCGGCCCGTCGGAAGTACAGCAAGAGAGAAGGCTCCGCCATGATTGACGAAAAGGCGTTTGAGGACTTTGATTACCAGATGGATGTCTCTGATTATACCCCCGAGCGTTGCGAGGAACTCGAGAGGATATACTGGAAAACACTCACGTACGCCCCGCCGCTGTACGGCGCAGATCTCATGGGAACTCTCTTCGACGAGTCGACAGAAACGTGGAACTTGAACAAGCTTCCCAACCTGCTGGATGTTCTCGGAACAAAGGTTCCCGGGGTGAACACGGCTTACCTCTACTTGGGCATGTGGAAAGCCACTTTTGCATGGCATTTGGAGGACGTCGATCTTTACAGCATCAACTACCTCCACTTTGGCGCTCCGAAACAGTGGTACAGCATTTCACAAGCTGATGCCCGCCGTTTCGAGGCTGCCATGAAGAACATTTGGCCCACGGATGCCAAGGCTTGCGACCAGTTTCTTCGTCACAAGGGATTCTTGATCTCCCCATCGCACCTCAAGCAGCATTACAATATCACCGTCAACAAGTGCGTTTCGTACCCAGGCGAATTCGTCGTTACCTACCCCTACGGATACCACTCGGGATACAACCTGGGCTACAACTGCGCCGAGGCTGTCAACTTTGCGCTCGACTCTTGGCTTCCCATGGGCAAGATCGCCAAACGTTGCGAGTGCGCACAGGCGCAAGACAGTGTATGGGTAGACGTATACGATATCGAACGGAAACTTCGGGGCGAGCCGACTCCCGAGTACGAGGAAACCGACGAAGAAGACGACGAAGATGAAGAGGAGGACGACGAAGACGATGCTACTGGCCTCCCGTCGCCTCCTGATAGCAACGGCATTAAGTCGGCTCGTAAACGAAAGCGCGCTGTTGGAGAAAAAGAAGGCAAGGCAAAGACCAAGCGAATCCGCCTCAAGGTCAAGACGCGCGCAGAACCGACGTGCTGCCTTTGCCCCAGCGATATTCCTGGCGCGGAAGTCTTGCCAACAGACGATGGCCGCAAGGCCCATCGGATGTGCGCTCTATACCTGCCCGAGACTTATATCGATACCGTCGACGGCAAAGAGGTTATTGCGAACGTTGCCAACATCAACAAGGAACGTCTGGATCTTAAGTGTCTTTATTGTCGTTCCAAGAAGGGTGCCTGCTTCCAGTGCTCCCAGAAGAAGTGTGCCCGGGCCTACCACGCCACATGCGCCGCTGCCGCGGGTGTCTTTGTCGAAGAAGCCGAAGTCCCAGTCTTTGGCGAAGATGGAACCGAGTACAAGGAGCAGGCTTTCGAGTTCAGCTGTCGCTTCCATCGTACCAAGCGTGATAGGAAACACACGGGTGACTCCTTGGAGGACGATGTGCGGATTCGTGAGGCTGCGGCGGCACTCACCAAGGGCGATATCTGCCAGTTGCAGTACTTCAAGGGCGACATCTTTGCTGGTGTCGTGGTTGAGAATCGCGCCGACGAGCAGATGGTCCTCCTCGATATCATTCCTAATGGGTACGTGTCTTTTGGCCACTTGAAAGAAAAAGGTCTAACACGCTTTAGCGATCGTCTCGAGGTTGAGTGGAAGTGGCTTCTGCTGCCCGATCCATCTGACTACCACCTCCCGAAGGCTTCTTCCAAGGCTATCCCGATGCCGTCGTCACAGAAAGCCAAGGATCAACTCAATGCGAAGCGCCCCGCTGACGAGATTCCCCGGAAGGATGCTCCCTTTGTTGAAGGCTACACATGGGCAGAGTTCCACCCATGCAACGATTGTTCTAATCCAAACCAGACCAAGGTTGATCTGTCGAAGGACAGCCAAGTCTGGCACTATCTCGGCAAGACATCGACCGAAGCGAAGGCGCAGTACTCTGATGATCCCGTCAAGCAGCTGCACAATCCCAAAAGCAACTTCCTTGATACTATTCCCAAGCCTTCTAAGCCTGTTTCCGCAAGCACGTCGCATCGCAGGGTGTCCGCCATTCCACCGCAACCAGCGCCATTGCCAATGTTCACGCCGGGGGTTGCTATCCAGAATGGGCCAAAGTCGGAGAAGCCGTACGTCTACAAGCCCAGAAAGCCTGTCGAAACCAATTACGCTGGTACGGGATCTTTCAGTACTCAAAAGTTCACATCCAAGGCTTCTGCGCCCCCGACTCCCGGAGGACAGCAGCTCCACTTCGGATCTGACACTCGATACCCGATCCCCGGAACCCAGTTTGTTCAAGAGAAGTTTGCTCCTGATGTACATCAGCAATACGTGCCTCGTCCCGCACCAGCCGGGCAAGGTTACTACCCACCCCTGAACACGATGCAACGGCCGAGCCCTTACAGCACCCCAGGGCCGCAACCTGCACTCGGCGCGCGACCAGCGCCACAAACGTGGTCGACGCCGTCGCAGAGCCCCAGGCCTCCTTTGCCACACAGCACTTCGCAAGGCTCAACCCAACAGAACCATCGGAGATACTCGGCCGCGCCAACGCCTTCCGTCGTTATGAAATATGCGTTCTTCCAGGTTCACCACAACAGGTCAGAATTCTCCAACCCCTGCAAGTTCTTCAGCAATACTTACACACTCAATAGAGACTCAAAAACGTATCGAACTCCTTATGCTCCATGGGGAGGGTTTACCAACGGCTATGAAGGTAACCTACGAGCTCATCTCATGCGGACATCTCCAGAAGCCTTTTTCAAGAACCGACAAGGCTCCGTTCAGGGAGGCACACCGACACCCGTTCCAAATGCTGGTCCACAGGGACCTGCTTACGGCGGCCCATACCACAACACACTGACGAATGTGATGCCTCAGGGCTCTATTGGCATGTATGGTGTTAAAACAGCAGCTCCTTATTCCTCACCAGCGCCGCAGATTCCTCAGAATCACGCCAGGACGCCGTCTTATTCATCGATATCTCCATCCCCCGCACCGAGTAGCTCTCAACCCAGCCAGCAAGGACAAAATCAGGGTTGGCATGCGCAGCAGCCACAATTGGCGCCGCTGCACCCGGCGATTCGGCCGCAGTACGGAGGTTGGGCGAACCAGCCGCAACAGCAGCATCCTCAGCATCCTCAACCAGCACAACAGCAGCCCTCGCAACAGCCTCTTCCACAGCAGACTCCGCAACAGCCCCCTGTCAGCCAGTCTCAAACTAGCCAGACGAAACCCCAGCCTGCAGCAAAGCCTGCCGCGCCGAAGGTGCAGTACAAGGTATGCCCGCATAGTATATGATATTTCTGAAGGCGGAACATTTCCAAGCTAACCCAAGGATAGATTCCCGAGAAGCAGACTCCGGTTCCCTTGCCGGCCAAGTACCTGGCGGCCATGGGCAAGATGCCTACGGCTGCTACTCCGTCCAAGGCCAATCCAAAATCAACCGGATCCTCTGTACAAAGTACGACTCCATCCCCGGCTTCTGGTCTGGAGAAGGGTTCAACCCAGGCTACATCAATGGCAGCCGTCAATGGCTCTTCACCACAAACGACTTCTTCTTCGCAAGCGGCGCCAACATCAGCTGGCATAACGACGACGACGGCGCCTCCAGTAGCTCAAGCTCCCGTGTCGGTACCGCACACGCCAGTGCCAGCTTCAAACTCTCGGATGCCCTTTACGAACCAATCAATGACAACGGCGTTCCCTCGGCAGCCTATGCAACCTCAATCCCAGGCTTACAATACGCCATCGACTCAACCGTTTCCCCCAGCGAGTCGACCACGGACTGAGCATCTCAACCCGGCAGAAATCTTGGCCCAGATTGCCACCACTCCGC
The DNA here is from genome assembly GCF_030913485.1 of Colletotrichum godetiae. Lineage (NCBI taxonomy): Eukaryota > Fungi > Ascomycota > Sordariomycetes > Glomerellales > Glomerellaceae > Colletotrichum > Colletotrichum godetiae. Next base: position 86,749 of record NW_026851289.1, on the reverse strand, counting down.
GCATGAATCCGCCGACGCCTACAGCACCTTCTCATCAGTCGATGCCATCGCCAGTGCCGCCGCAGACAGCTGCCATGCCAGGCTACCAGAATCATGGTTCAAATTGGGGACCGACGCAGCAGCAGCAGCAGCAGCAGCAGCCGCCCCAAGCTTGGGCGCCACCGCCAGGACAGTGGCAACCTCAACATCACCAGCAGTATCACCAGCATCCTCCGCCGCAGCAATACCAACAGCATTATCAACAGCAGCATCGGCAGCCACATCAGCAGCCGCCACCACCGCCGCAACAACAGCAACAACAACATCATATGCAAGCACAGCCGCCGAACCCACCTCCCCCTCAAGCTCCCGAGGGCGATTTGCCTCTACCCGAAGTGCCCGCGGACTCGACAGCCCTCGTGGAGAGGATGATGCAGAATCTCCGCCGTGCTGCTTTCCAAGGCTGATGCGATACCAACCTGATTAGCACAGCACGTATACATGTTTGACTAGCGAACGATTCGAAAACCAGGAACCAAATCTCTTCAGGGGCGACACAGCCGCAGTTTGACTGAAGACGACCAAATGATAAGAAGGCGAGGGTGGATGTGTATGGAAAGAAAAGATGTGCATGATATTGCGCGGGTTTCGGCGTTTGAACGGGTGTTGGTTGGGCTAGTTCAAACATCTCATGGAAGTTTCACCTTTGAGGAGTGGTTTATGATGGATGGATGGGTCTTCATGTTTTTTGTTCGTTTCTGAGGTTTCTTTGCAAAGCGTACATTAGGTTTCGAGAAAAGACTGAGGCAAGCAGACCTACCCGGTCCTGCTTCCTAGCGTTTTGAACGTATAAATAATGCAACGTACGATATTGCCCACAGCAGTTTACTTCCTTTGTGTGTTATGTGTTGTACGAAAAAGGGTGGAAGACGACGAAGGTGAGAGGTACGTTCCCTCGTGGTCAATCTAGTTGTCAATTGTATTGAAGTCACGGGTTCACTGCAGTTTTAACCCCTCCAAAGGTAAGAGACAGGCATGCTCTCTTGAACTGAGAATGAGCTAAATATGGAAACGATTGGCTGGCAAAAGGAGACGTTTGCGCACTAGTTACACTGCTCTTTTTTTTTTTTTTTTAAACTCCCCTAGAGGCAGCAGACAGGGCCAAAGGGTTGTCACCTTGACACAAGTTGGAGCCACATTCTTATATCATACAATAAACAAACTGAAGACGAGAGACTGCATAGCGTAAGTAATGATTGATTTTTGGTCACATTTCAACAAAAAAACAGGTTAGCCACTATGTAGCTAGCTGACTACAACTTGGCCGGAATATTCTCTTTCTGTAATCCGCCAATTGCCGTCACCACACCCCCATCGATTCATGCATACTTATTGGCGACAAGCCACTCCTTCAGCTTAGCAGCATCACGCTCGCGATACGCGGCGCGACCACGGACCTTGTCCTTGACGGTCTCAAGGGTACGGGCAAAGGCGCTCGTGTCCTTGTCGGCGAAGAAGGCCTCGATGTCCTTGACGGACTCAAAGTCGGTGAACTTGCCCAGGGAGACCTGGATGAAGCGGTCGACGACAATGGGGTTTCCAAGCTTGGCGAGGCAGGCCTCCCAGTTGTTCTTGACGTAGTCCCACTGGATCTGGCGGGCGACTGAGTTGCCGGCGAGAGCGGAGCCGAGGGAATGCATGTCGGCGGACGGGATGGAGTCCGAAGCAGGGGCAGGCGGGGACTTGTTGAAGAGGAAGGGGAGAAGGTTGTTCTTGATAATGTTCTCGTCACGGACGAAGCCGAGGTTGGAGAGGCAAATCTCCTTGCCGTCAATGGCGGGGGTGGTGTACCACTCCTTCTTCAAGGCCTCGACGGCACGGGCCGTGTCGTTCTTGATGGCGACGCGGAAGACGGGCGTGCGGAGAGCGGGGTGCAGGGGGTTGGACTCGGGTGACTCGACCCAGGCGTTGAAGCGCTTGGTGGCCTCCTCGGTGACACTACAAATGTTAGTACTTATACCGACTCATCAAAGGTGGATCAGACTTACCCAGCATGGCCGTTGACACCGGCAGTCAAGAGGACTCTCTTGCGGAGGAGTCCATCAAGGTAGCTCTCGCCCTCGGGGAATTCCCAGCCCATCTTCGCCACGACGTCGTTGATAAGCTTTAGTGTGAAAGCCTCCAGACCCTTTTTGATGGTCTCGTCATCACTGAAGATGGACTTGACAAGGGCAATGGAGTCAAGGACCTGACTCCAGACCAAGTAGTTGTCCTCCTTGGCGAAGCCTTGGACAAAGGACAGAAGAGCCGCGGTGGTGCCGTAGCCAGAGAAGGCAAGGTCGGCAGAGGAGCCAATAATGGCGATCTTGTCCTCGGTGGTGAGGCGATCGAGCTGTTGACCGAGCTTCAGAAGACGCTCAGGGGGGTAGTTGACGCGGTAGAAGCCGGAGGAACCAGAGTTGAGCTTGTAGAAATCAGTGTCGATATCACGAATCGTGTCCTCCTTCTTCTCGAGGGACAGAGAAGTGACGCCCTTAGTGCCGACCTTGCCCTCAATCTCAAGAGGAATCCACCAGGTGGTCTCGTCATCTTCGGGCTTAACGTCACCAGTAGACAGGAAACGGGACTGCTTGACGGAGATCTGGCCGGGCTCCTCGGCGACGGTCAGAACAGGGTGACCAATCTTGGAAATCCAGGGGCCCATGAGCTTGTTCACGTCCTTGCCGGAGGCCTCAGTGAGGGCATCCCACAATGCCTTGGTCTTGGCGTTGCCGTATTGGTGGGCCTTGAGGTAGTTGGAGACACCCTTGAGGAAGGTCTCGACGCCGAGGTGGTTGGCCAGCATGCGAATGGCCGAGCAACCCTTGAGGTAGCTGATGTGGTCGAAAATCTGGTTAACGTCCAGGGCGTCCTTTACGGGCACGTGGATGGCGTGACTGGCTCTGATGCCGTCAAGCTTGAAAGCCATCTCCATACCCTCATTGACGAACTGAGACCAAACCTGCCACTCGGGGTGGAGGTAGTCTGTCGCGTGCCATCCAACCCAGGTGGCGAAACCCTCGTTCAACCACAACTCATCCCACCAGTCCATGGTGACCAGGTTGCCGAACCACTGGTGAGCCAGCTCGTGAGCGACAACGTAGGCAACACGGTTGCGGTATCTAGCCTCGGACGTCTTCTCGTCGAACAGCACGGCGGTAGTACGGTAGGTGACGAGACCCCAGTTCTCCATGGCTCCGTGGGTGAACTCGTGCACGGCCAACAGGTCGGCCTTGGGCAGGGGGTACTCAATGCCAAAGATATCGGAGAAGAAGTCAATGATGCGGGGCGCGTGCCACAAAGCATAACGGCCCTGCTCCTTCAGGCCACGGGTGGTGTAGACACGGACGGGCAGCTGCTTGCCGTTGTAGCGACGCTCGGTGAACTCCTCAACGTACTCAAAGTCACCGACAGCCCAGGCAAGGAGGTAGGTAGACATCTTGGGGCTGGTCTCAAAAGAAACCAGCTGCCAGCCCTCCTTGGTCTTCTTGGTGTCCTTAACGGGCATGTTGCTGAGGGCAACCTGGTCGTCGGGGATCTCAATCTCAAAGTCAAAGGTGGCCTTGAGGTTAGGCTCGTCGAAGCAGGGGAAGGCCCGACGGGCGTCGCAAGACTCGAACTGTGTGCTGAACATGTAGTGCCACTCGTCGTCGCGGGGTACGGACTTGGCGGGCTCAACGACGGGCTTGTACTTGCTGCGGTAGAAGCCAGCCATCTCGTTGTTGATGATGCCCTCAAACTCAATGGTCAGGACGGCCTTTTGTGCTTGGGGGATCTCCTCGTCAAAGGTGATGGTGGCACGCTGCTGCTTCTCGCCGTAGCTGAACTTGGTGGAGTCCCATGATTGCGTTGACTTGGTGTGGCCGACAGCGATCTTTGCGCTGAGCAGCTTGATCTCGAGAGCGTTGAGGACGATTTCCTTGGTGGGCTTGATAACCTCGGCGTCGATGCTGTGGGGCACAAGCAAGAGATTAGCATCTCGGGCATGTCTTTGGTGTGCGTGTTGGAGCTAAAGCTGGCGCTGAAGCTGGACTTCAAGCTGAAGCTGAAGCTCGGAGCTCGGGCGGAGTGAGGGGTAGGGGTATGATATTCTTACGTCACGGTTCCCTTGTAAGTCCAGTCCTTGAAGTTGAGGTCGCGGAGGGAAAGGACGTAGTGGGAGGGCCGAATCGACTCGGGGAGAACTTCGCGATCAGCCATGTTGCCGACTCTGCTGGCGTACAGTGCCTTGTCGGAGGTGGTGATGGTCGAGCAGTAGTTGCGGTGGGAGGAGGGTGCGGGGAAGAAGGAGGAAGGTCGGCGGTGGCTATTTGTCCGCGAGGCAAGCTTTATGTCAGTTTTGGTACCTTACAGTAAAGGTAGATGGGCGAGCGACAAAGAGGAGTAGCGAGACAAAGGAACAACAGGAGATTGGAAGAGCGGAAGAAGAGGAAGAAGAGTAAGGTGGTAGTAAGTAGTAGGGAGGCGGAAGAAAAAAAGAAGAGTAGTGTAATGGATTCGATCAGAAAGCTGTACCAGCTCCACAAGAGAGTGCCTTCCTACTTGGGATTATGGGCAAAGCGGCAAGCGGCAATGGGACGACTGGCGCGTGTTCGTAGACTGTAGGGTACTGTGGAAGGTAGTGGTGGTGGTATGGTTGTGGGTTTTGACCAAGGTGAAGGAGAGAGTTCCGGGGTGGATCAATGGTGATGCTCCGAGGTGAGGGGCAACGAGGGGCACACAAAAGGTCCCTGCATGGGTCAAGCTGGTAGCTCGCTGCGTTCTGGGGGCTGTCAACTCAATGAGTAGGTAAGCGTGGAGTTGCCTGCCCACCACAGCCAGACGCCGCTACGCTCGACTTGGTTCACGGGTGCGCGCAGGCACTAATACCTTCCGGTACAGGCAGGCCCAGGAATGTCCCGTTTCTTTCATCGTTGCAGTTACCAATGAGTAAGGGAAAGTGATAGTGAGGCAAGGTCTACTAGACCTTTGCTATCCGAAATGAGCGTCTCCGGGAAAACGAAAGGCCCAACAACAGAGATCATCCAACAGGAAAAGGCAACCATGAAACCAAAGGGAAACCAGGCAGGTAAGTAAGACTCACCTCGCAACGAAGGCATCGCGAGCAATCCGTCCAACATTGGGAGCCGTAGACCAGAGAGCATTAGACGTGGACGTGGTGGAAGCTGCCTTGAAGACAGACGTATTCGAAAAGTGGCGCCTGAAGCCAATATTGTACAAAGACGAAGATGATGAAGAAAAAGAAGATGACGGCGCCGATGAGCCAAAAGATGATGATGATGATGATGATGATGATGATGGTGTTACAAAAAGTGGTAGTGGTACAGACACACAGCCGCGAACCAGACCGCGCGCCGCAGGACCAAACGTCCGTCTGGCCAGCTGCCCGATCGGGTTCATCCTGCTTGATCGGTTCCCGCCCAAGGGGGCAGATGATAGAGACTACGAGTAGATCTGGGGGAATGAGGTCGGAGGCAAGGTCGCAAAGACAATCGCCTCAGTGCATCGTCGCTACCGTCACTTTTCTTCACGCTGGTGGAATACTTCGTTGACAGGTAAATTTCTGTACGACAGACTTCAAGGACTCAGGAGTTCAACAGCCCCGTCCACTCGGACGGTTCGGCGCGGGAATTAGCCTGTTTAGGTAGAAAACGGGGCTGCTTGACTGGTACGAGGCTGTGGTGGCTTGTGCTCAATCATAAGTTCCCTTGAAGAAAAAAAAAAAAGCTGGAATACTCTACGCCGATGGCAAGCGAGATGACCTCGGGATGGGAATGCCCCCATTTAAGGTAGGTATGTTTCTAAGTTCACTCTGTAATAACAACAAGCTCACAACCTCAAGTGGGAACGAATGGGAAAATTCTATGGCTTAAACGTGAACCACTGTTGCTCTTCCTTCTGTTATGTTCATAGCGTAAACTTATCCCTTGCCATTGCATCCCAAATCCTCTAATGTTCGCTGTTCGCTTGGTGTACACATCGTCAGACTTGATCGATGCCTACCTCACCTATATTGCTCCCTTTGCCTTCAGACAAGTTCCCTCCCGAAACTGAGCGCGCTAATTCACAAGATACCCCAATGCGTCCAAACCATGCCATGAAAAAACGGTCTCGAAAGCAGCCAATCCCACACCGTAACGCCTGCCCCCATTCGATCCCGAACAAGTACATCATTACTTCGTCAAGAGAAAAAAGTCCTCAAGAATGCCTCCTCCTCTACTCGTATATATCGTACCATGCATACACACGTGCCCTTCGTCTCGCACCCTTATGCCGGGCTGCTGGCGCTGGTGCCGGGCGCCCCTCCTTCCGCCGTAACCTTGGCCGCCACTTCGTTCCACCATGATCCGTGGGCCGCTCTGTCGACGGCTCCCACCTTGGATATCTCGTCCAACATCTCCCGGACCTGCACCGCGAACTCCGCCAGGCCAAGACCCGCCAGTTTCTCATGCGCAGTCGTAGCCGCGTTAAGCTTCTCCTTTGCTGATCCTGCGGTCAACCTGGCATTCATGTGGCCCCTGAGTCTGGCCAACAGAAGCCGCAACACTGGCTCTGTCGGCTCGATGCTCTTCTTCATCGAGTCTTGGCTGGCCTTCAGGACCTTGGTCACTAGAGCTCTCAAATGCATCTTGGTCGCTGCCGGCATGGACCGGCCAGCTTCGAGAGCCGCCATGACGCCTTGCACCGTCGATTCCACGTTGTCGTGATCCGCCTCAAGTACCGCTGTGATACGTGTCGCCTCCGTCTTCCACGGCGTGCGGACGTCCCGCTTGAGAAGGTTCTTGCACTGCAGTAAGATGGCTCCGGTAGTGACAATTCGCTGGGAGGCCAGGGATAATCGCACCATCCGCTTATAGTCCAAGCCCAGCATCTCGGGTACTTTAGCAACGGCGATCGGTGCTGGCTGCGTGAAGCTGTCGACGAGAAGCTGTGCGTAGATCTTATCATCCGTGGGCCGGTTCTTGGGATGGTTGATGCCCTCCGGGTCTCTCTTGCGAGCCTCTACCAGAACCTTGGAGCGTGCTGAACGCCACGCCGCCTCGGCCGCGCTCAAATCGTGTGCACCGCTCTCTAGTGCACTAGTGAATCTCTTCTTCTCATAATCCGGTGCAGACTCGATCAACTGAGGAGCTGCAGTGGAGAACATGTAATTGACAAAGTCGCAGAGCATCAAATCAACAAATTCTGTCAATGCTTCTACGCGGTCAACCAAGCTCCCATTTTGGAGCTTGTTCTCGACAAGATCCTTGGCCTCGTCATCGCGGTATGGTGCGCACAGCTTGGGCATGAGGGATGCCATGGAAGTGAAAAACTTCTCATATGAGAAGCTTCCCATCTGAAACTGGCGCTCGGCCACCTCCACGTCCAGTATCTCACCTATCATTGTGTGCATGTAGGCACCAGGCTTGACGAGCCGCTGCAAGTTGTCCTTGAGATACCTCATCATCACGACAAAATACGCAAAGCTGGCGTCCAAGTTGTCCTCCTCCATGCTTGCTCTCATTCCCGCAAATAGGGGTGTCTGGACGGCAGTGTGGTGTTCCCGGTATTCGCTCGATGGGATGCGGTATTCTCGGTTGATGGCAAGCTCGTGGACGACAATCCTGTTATCGGGCAACAGGCCGCCGAACCCAGGCTTAATCTCGATGGGTTGAGGTTTGCTATGCCCCTTGGCCGGCGTCGGCGGCGGCGTCAGGGTCTGCGAATCTGGCGACACAAGGCTCTCGGCAGTAGCGGAAGCCTCTCCGGGCACATTCTCGGCGACGCGAGGCTTCATATCGCCAGTGGGCTTCTTTGCGGCTCGCGCCTTCCGTGCCTTGCGAACGGCATCGCCAATCATCTTCTTGCCCTTTTCCTGACCCGCGAGCTTCTTGATCCGCACAATGAGCTGAACTTGATTGCTCTTTATGCTCTCCCGGTATTGCTCGGCGGCCGCGTCCTCGGTGCTTTCCTGGACTGTCTGCAAAATCATGTCCAGCTCAACAAACTGCAAGAGCATCAACTGGACAAGAGACTCTGAATCCCGAGACTTCCATGCAAGGAACGCGTTATAGAAAGTGGCATAAATCTCGGGCAGTGCACTACGCAGGGTCGGTGGGGGTGTATAGTTGTTGGCTGCAGTCAAGCGCGACATGATATTCTCGAAAGAAATTAGGAGATCTCGGGCTTTCGTCACGAGGTCCTGCAGCTGTGGATTAGCAAGGTCATTACGGGGCATTGGTTGAGGCTGTGATAATCCAACCTGTTCCCTCTCCCCCGCGCCGTCCTTGTTACTCAGAACCTGCGTGGGGTGACCCAGAATGAGGAAAGCGCTGAGAAATGTGCGAACGGCGGCCATCTCCTCAACGGACCCCGTCTCACCCTCCTGCAGACCGCATATCCCAAGGATACGGGCAGTCTGTACGAGGACCTTTTCTTGCGCCAAAAGTTCAAGAACTTGGTCAAAGGACGTGTCCCGCACGCCGTCAATGGTGATGCCTAACTCGGAGAACTCGGCAACGGCCTTTCTTCTCATGAGGCTCTTCCACCACCATTGCAATTTTTCAGCCGCTTCGGGCTCACTCAACACCCGGGCACCCTTCTCCTCAGAGGTATGCGAAGAGGCCTCAGTGGGCTTCCGCGACATGAGACTCTGACCTCGCGCCCTCTTGGTGGCATTACGGCCCTTCAACTCTTCCCTCCTACGCTCAGCCTCGGCCAAGCGTTCTTCCATCTGAATTCGGAGCTTCACCAGTTCCTGTTCTCTCTTCCCCTTCATGGTTTCTGCAACGGCCTTGGCCCTCTTGACCTCCTCGGCACAGGAAGCCACGATCTCGGCCAGGTTGCGCTCCCGGGCTTGTTGGGCAGCAATAGCTCGTTCTTCGGATAGGGTGGTGTCGCGGTGGCTGGCCTTGGCCATGGCGGCTCTCAGACGAACCTTTTCGGCGTGGGCAGCTCGGTCGGCGAGGCGTGCTTTTCGGTCTTCGAGAAAGGACGTGCGCCGGAGGTGTTGTGCAATGTGCTTGCTCTGGTCAGAGTCTCCATGGCGGGTGAAGGTCTGGGTCGAGGAACAGCGGGAATGAGCAGAGGATATGGAGTTGCGACGTGAAGAGGCTGCTGAGTCCTTGCGACGGGACTGAGAGGGCCGGTAGAAGCGGGCGGCGATGTGCGGAGGCGGGGTGAAGATGCGGCCGTCAGCGTCGTCCATCTCCTCGTCGGAGGTCGGAGGCATGGAAAGGTCGACGTCGGCTCCCTCCATGGCTGATGATGGTGAGCTGACCGACTCCTCTAGATTGCGCGAAGGGTCGGTGAGGTCTGCCGAGGGGCGACGCATGTTGGATGGCGTGCCTGGCTTCGATGTTTCGGGGGTTCGAGCGATTGTGGTTTCGCAGTAATAGATGCAATAGAAGACGATGTTGGGCGAGCGATAAGGCAGCAAAGGTGGTGGTGATGTAGTTGGTTCGAAGGCTCTCGAAAAGGAGTAGGTTTCTGCGTGGTACAGGAGTCACCAGGGGTTGTGTGTCGTGTTGTGGTCGCAGTCGCGGTCGTCGAGGGGGAACTGGTCGTGTCGCCCAAACAAGGTGGATCGGGCTGAAGCCTGGATCAAGCCAAGGTTCCTAGGTAGGCAGGCAAGCGAATGGATTTCGGCTGTCGATTTGGGGGAAAACAACAACAACAAAATAGTGTTGCAAGGGGAGGGCTGGTCCTTTAATTTTCTAGTCCCGGGAAACGAAGTACAACAGGGTATAAAGACAGAACCGAAAAAAAAAGGTAGCAGAAGGCGTCTGCCGGGTGAGGGACGAAGCGGTGCAGAGGATGTGAAGTTGAAAAGTCAAGAGGTTCGCATTGCAACTTTGGGGGGGTGGAAGTCAAGGAAAGCCTGAGGAAATCATGGCTGGCCGCTGGGCTGCGGGAGTGCTGGCGTTGGTGGTGGTGGTGGTGGTGCTTGGTGCGTGCCGGGTGGTGTAACAAATGCGAATGGATGGCTGGGCTTGTGTGTTTGTGTGTGTGTAGTACCCAGGTACTCCGTACTGAAGTGTGGACCGACTTGCCGGGAATGGAATGACGGAAGCTTCCAGTTTCCCATGCCACTACGTGCTACTGTGCAATTCACCGTCTGTCATCCTCCTCCTGCCCTGCTGACCGAGCATTGGGGCCATTTGGCGCAATTGCACAGGATCTGCAAGTATGACAAACAGTGCGCTATCTACCGATACGCACTAGCGTCCTTCCATCTTTAGCGAAGCTAGCGTGCCTTGGACTCTTTCCAGCTTAGGTCCCACCACCTCCAGCCCCCCCACGGTGATACTTATCCGAACTCTAGACGGAAGACCCGGATCCGATGATACTCTCTCTTACACGCAATCCGGATAACGTACTTTCGTATAATTCTTTCCGAGCTGGTCTGTTGACCTGACCGAGTACCGTACATTCACGATTCATCTTGTCTGCCCTGCTACCGTTCCCCGTCGAAACGGTACATGTCCCGTATCATGGCAAGCGAGGGATTCTGGTGCAAGATCGCGGGTCCATGCCGGATTAGGAAAGACGTTGGCGTCATAATCCAGCCAAGATGCCCATGATGCGACTCTAGTCACGTGAAAATGTCCGGTCCCGTGGACCACCGACAATCCACCACCGGCCGCCACGGACACTCCAAACGGTTGTGGCGCCGTCCCGGACCTACTTACGATTCACGAATAATGTTTCCCCTCGGCCACCCCAACACCTTCCGGTCTTCCGCTGTTGTATTCGTAGCTTGTACCTTCCAGATCAGCTTGCGACTCGTGTTCCAGCGGTTGGGCCCTCCTAGTGACTCGGCCAAACCACGATGCGGCGCCTAATTCTCGGGGCTTGCTGGTGGACTGCACGCTAACACGGCTAGTCGGTGATCGACCTTCGAGAACGATTTCTGATCATCTACGCCGTTTCACTGTACGAGCCATGTGGTCCTCCGTCGCGTCGGCTCTATTGTATTACGGCTGGCGTAGATCGTAGAAACTTGATCATGCCGACTTGTGTATGCTTCCTTTTTAACATTGTATGACGAGGTTCGAGGAGTGTAGACCTGGGTACTCATGGGTTGGTCTGGACACTCATGGGTTGGTCTGGATACTCATGAGTTTTGGCTACCCGTGGATATTTTGGTTCCCCATGGGTAGTTCGGATACAGTAAACTCTCAGACAGAGGTAGGTATCTGGAAATCGATTCCATGGTCCGCATTCTCATACTACCAGAGTACTTTGAGGACAAGGGCCAAATACTCGGCCTCTGCCTCGGGTTAACTGGCTCGAAAGCTGTATCCAGCCAACATAAGTAAAGCAGGCTACCATCAGGCAACCTTCTCGAATCCACGTTCTTCAGAACATTGAATCACGAGCCTCCTCCCAAGCTCATATGTCCCGAAGATGCCAAGTCATTACAATAGCTTAACTTGTCGAAAAAGGGTTAGAACACATTTTCTCCCATGAACTTATGATGAACTCGGATCCCAGGTGAATGGCTACCCTATAATGAGGTCATTCGATACGCTTCTAGGATCGACATGATGCGAGTCTATGAGGCACTTCCGTGGTCAAGGACTGCTGCCATCATTGGTGGAGAACCATTCCTGCAGATATTAACGCCAAACCTCGCCGGCATGCCCAGACCGAGTGGTGGCAGCTTGAGACGACGCCCGCGCCGAATCCCTCCAGCACCCAAGCCATGAGATAAAGTCTATCGAGTCTCTTCAAGCGGCCGGTATAAGTCTCTGGTACGTATCCAAGTTTACTAGTGATGTGCATTGTAGCTATCTGCGACCTTGCAGGGAGGTCAGAGAACATAATCTGAATACACTCAACCTCTCCATCCGTAACGAGTCTGCCGCAGTTAATGATTTCCGCCGAGGTCAACGTCGGTCTAAACCATTTAATCATATCTCATCTAGGCGATATGGTGATGAAGAATGACTAGACTCAAGGAAATTGGTATCGATTTGGGGCAACAATGACATCCTGCAGGTAACGAAGACTTACCTATATTATAGAGCGAAGAGATGTGAGGTGGCTACATGACCCCATTACAGCCTCGTGAATGTGTCCATGATGGAGTCCAATCAACAGGCGCGCTCAGATTTGCCAAGTGCCGCAAGAATCAAGCAGCTTTACCACGTACGACCTCAAAAGAAATCCTTCAGGACTCCAAGAGCCTGTTCTGCGTTTGTTTCCAGCTGAATGGCTACATAGGTGTGTTCCTTCTATTATCGCCCCATGAGGACCAAGTCATTCGCCCGTTCCGACCATCATTCTATTCTAGCCAGACTACGAACGCAGTTGGCAATGGTACCGAACTTACATCAACAAGTCCGAAGCATAACTCGCAAGTCTATCAAATGACACAGAGCACTCACGCACAACATAAAGACCTCAAATTCTCTTTGACATTCAGTCCGATCTGAGTTTTTCCGTAGACTGGGAAACCTCAGCGGGACATCCGTAAAAGCCAAACGACGACATGCATGCTTCTCAATAGGTAGTCAAAAGTAGAGCTCAGTGTGTCAACACGGTTGTAAGGCGAATGCCGAAGCTCAAATCGAATAGAGTAGTACCGGATAAGCTCAAACGGACATGGTCCTATTATCCCAGCAGAAAGGAGGCTCGAAAGAAACTGCAACAAAGCTAATGACGTCGAGAATAGGACGTCGATATAAGGCAGATCACATGTGTCCTTCATCCGGCGATGACAACGACGATATGATAGCCTGTGCGATGACTGTATTACCTCTCGTCAGAGAGCCTCTGAGTGACGAGTTAGATGATGGGCTTCCGTCTTCCAAAACGCCCATAATCAACGTATCTGCCAGGTCTCGGTCTCGTTGTAGTGCTTCATCGTTATCGATGAACAGTCATCCGAAAACCTCATGAGCGTGTTTGGCTGGGCTCCCCATGCTATCACAAACATGATCGCTTTGATAGTGTTTCTTGAATCTTAGAAAAGCTCTAGTACCATGCTGCCGCCCATCCTGAAGATATCATAGCCAAGGTGGCTGAAATGACATAACCTGAGACTATTATGTATATACCCAGCCCCCTCTTCTTCTACTCTTGTTCAAAGGACAAAGCACCTCAGCGATGTAGAGAAACTTCCAGATACAAGTAGCAGTGAAGTCAGGGCTCTCGACAAATTAACGAGCCAATGGCAATTCCCGCCGCCTCCGTCTCCGCCCCCTCTCGTCTGGGTAGAGGTAGAAGTACGGCGATGCGCGCTCAGGGAAAGTATCAAGACAGACAAAGAACTAGAAGAACGAACTCGAGAATAGGAACCAAGCCATTATTGCGGCTCTATACATAGAGAATTCTACCTTCCGACACGTCTAGAGAGTAGTATCATACCTAGAGACATGCCTGATTGATTGACTGGTGTTTTCCAACTCCGATCCCAGAGTCAACCTTGGCATACATTAGATAGCGTCCTGATGTAATTACCAGTGCAGGTAAGAGGGCGTACGAGCTACTACGAGTACGTGACTCCTATATCACGTCGCTGGCCTACGAAAGGGCATCTGGAAATCTGACAACGATGCTGATATGTCTACCCGTGAAGCACCAAGACATACCACAACACCCAAACATCGGCGAATATGTCTAGAGTCTAAAGGGTCTCTCACCAGAAGACGTCAGAGGCGAGAGAACATCATTCAGGATATGTCAAAAACCAAGTAAGCCCCTGGGCACCAGTCCAAGGTCAAGCCCATCTACAATACAATCCTTCCCCTCACTATAGCAGGCACTCTATTCGCGATGGCAACATCGACAACAAGTCTCGTAGATATCACTTGTGGATGACACCGAGGGCTGCTTCATTATCATACCCAGCGCAGTCATGGTATTGGGAAGTGTATTTACAATGCCCATCTAATCAGGCATTGTATCACCACTGGTGGCCCCCACGACGTCTCACCTACGCAAGCCCTTCGTCCTTCGCCCCACGTCCCGATCCCCTGAGTCGAGATTCTCTTCGAGAAGCAGGATATCAATCAACCTCTCAAACAAACCAGAGCAAAAGTCCTGTGGCGAAAATACGGCGAACACCGGCGAAGTCGGTAAGCGGGCACCTCTGGGCATACACCCCAACACCAACAAGTTGGAAAAAGCGAAACAACTTCTTCAAAAACAGGCTGACATCTCCCCTTCCTTGATACCTCAACCTCCACGTCTCAAAGGTTCCATGTGTTTGGTACCATCAAAAAAGCTTCTTTCTACCGGTACCCACGCACACTGCGGAGCAAACGAGTTGATAGCCTAGCCAAACATCACATGAAAGACACAAAAAATCCATGCCTCATCTAAACACATCAAGGTCCCCTAAAAAGAATCATAATAAAAGGCCTCTGACATCATAGGCAGGCGGTACCCCATAGTCCCTACTACCACGGGGAAAATGGTAGCTATTTTCAGGACACTGGGTGGTGTGGGAATTTTTTTGTTACCTTCTTCAACGGGTTTCGCTAAACTCTCAGAGTGTCATGAGCAAACCCGACATTCGCCTTGGAGAGAGAGGCCCCCCCTGTTTCTGTTCTGTTCTCGTCCGATGTAGCCGTAGCACTCATCCACTTCCTGGTGGGTTTCTACCGCCCGGCGATGACTTGCATCGGTAACCCATAGGTAAGGTACTCTGCTAGCCAGCTTTCCAATGGAGCGAAGCCTGAAAGTGAACTGGGGAACCGTTTGAAAACGAGGCTGAAGGGAGATTAGTGACTCGACTGGTGAGGAATGGTACTAAATGTCATCGGTCGCGAATTTGGTAGTTTGTTGTGACAGGGACGTTCCCGTGGTGCTTCTGTTGTCTATGGAGTAGTTCTACCACGGAAATCCAAGTCGATTTCGAGTGAGGCTTCCAAAGATGCGATGGACCCACAGTCTTCACCTGCAATAGACGGACCCCTAGAACAGGGCATCAGCCAATACCAAAATACCAACTGATCTTTCTCTGACATAGGAATTCCAACAGAGAATAGAGCCCAAGATCGCTTGATCCAAGACAAGACAAGAAAGCAAAATATGAGGGCAAAACATGCAGCGAGACACTTGATTGACTCGGTTCGAGTCTCACGGGAGGACTTCCGCTATCCCGGTAGGACGACAGCACCCGGCTGACGGACTGTCCCCCCAGGCTCAGGCTCGGACCGGAGCAAAAGTGATGGACAACGTTGAACGGACACAACCACTGAGGAGGGACAGCGTAGTGATCCCGGAGACAAGCGGCCTTGTATGGCGTCTCGACAAGGTCTAAGATTAGCGGGCAGAAAAAGTAAGAGGGCCCCAGGGCCTTGCTGCGAAGGTGTTACCGGTGGAGAAGGTGGATACGTAGAAGTGTTCTAGATCGCAATAGACGCCAGCGTTGCAAGTTTCGGTGTGTGATATGGAACGGTTTTCCCTGGAGAGATGTGAGTGGAGAAATCCTGTACCTAATCCCGCGCCAGTGCCCGTGACTCTCTCAGTCTCTCTCGAGGCCCGAGAGGGTTATGATAGTCGTCCTGGTGAGACGACCGGTGCGGGGGAGAGGAGAAGAAGGGGTCCAGTCCGCGTTGGCTACTACGGCCGGTTGCGCTGCCGGGCGACTCGCCCATTTTCCGATTTGATTCAGGGCCCGAACTTGCGGTCGGATTGCGAAGGTTGATCGCTTCTGTTCAGTGAGAAACCAGATCGACAACTTTTGCGTTGCGCGTTGAACCAGCGGATGAGAAGCAGCCGTACGCTAGGCATAGCAGGGATAGCGAAACGTGGCGCGGCGGCATGAGCAGCCATGCAGCCCAAACTTGACGGCGCGAGGTCGGTCTTGTTCGAGACAAAGACAAACCTGTGGACTTGAACGAATGCCCGCCTTTCCGTCCAAGAGGTATTAGGTATATGACGCTTCTCCTACGGACGGACGAAGGCTGCCAAGACTCGCAAGTTCAAACCCGATTTTTTTATGTCGAGATTCAGCCCTCAAAGGCCCGCGGCGGTGCTCAAAGTGATGACGTTTCGATTACGGGTCCCGCACCGAGCAGATGGAAACCTTAGTGGTGGTACAAAAATTGCGCTGAAGAAAAGGGGGGGGTTCTCAGGGCTCAAGGTTGACGGCGCCGGCTGCATGACGAAATAATAAGACCATTTGGACGGATCACGGGTAGGTTTCCGTAGTCGCAGTGCGAATGGACTATGGAGGTGAGAGAAATCAGGGTCCATAGTTGTCTGAGAGAATCTGTGGGAGCCGTTGCCCGCTGCAGAACCACTGCCCTGGCCTGGCTTGGAAGTACAAGCGTTTGAAGGCTCCAAGCGGACGAACAGCAGTCGTCCATTTGACAACAGGCATCAGTGCTTTATTGTTTCATGCCAGTAGAAAGGCGAAAAGGCGTGTGAGTGGACACACGCGCTTGTCTCGAGTTGAAAAGTGCCGTTTGGCTTCTGTCTGCGTCGTTGATTCTGCTCGTCTGCGAGTCGTTAGTGCTACTGTTTCCGTGATTCACTACCGGTTGGCTACTCGATGAGCCGTTGGGGTCTGCGAACTGAGAACCCTGCAGATGGCACAGAGTTGCTTTAGCCAGGCGCTATGCAGCCTCAGAGATAGCGTAGCCTGTACCCAGCAAATGAGAAGAGCCGTCACTGATGCGCAGGCGTCGAGTGACCGCGCAGCAAAGGACCGAGGCGACTCGGCAACATTGGCACCATCCCAGATCCCTAGCATCTTACGACTCGAGCAGTCGCGGCTGGATTGCTCCGTTCAAACAAAGACTAGCAGAGGGGTGGGCAGCTTTGCGAGTAAGGTAATTAGGCGGTGCTTCAAGTTCGCACCTGGCGGGTGGTCCACTGGGCCAGAAATGTAGAGGTCATTGATTATGACCGTGATGGGGCCAAAGGTGAATAGAACGTCCTTGGTAGGCTGACGGAGCAGCTGAAAAGCCTCGTATGTTCAAGGGAATGACTGCCATACCTAGAAGCAGGGTGGCACACGTTGCCCTCAGGGCTAGCTCACCATCCAATTGCCATCGAGTTGTTGAGAATGAGATAACCGGGTGGTGATGGTGTGATGACTTGGTGAGGGCGCCGTCTGCCGTCTGCCGTTATCGCCCGGTGGGAGCCCCAGGACCCTGAGTTTCTGTTTCGATGGAGGATGAACAGGTTAGGGAGCTTGTAGCTGCTGGTGCTGCTGTTGGTGTTGTAACAGAAGACTGAAAGGAAGCGCGCTGTGCAAGATGGGACGGAGCTACATCCGGTGCGGGTGTCCGGGTGACAGGCGTGTCCCCTGTTTCCTCAATGTGCCGTCCTAGCTAGTGCCAACTGCCCAGAAGGTTGCAGGAAGCGATGGCACTCGACCGGTCAGCGGGCGGGACGCTTGTGACGCTGGGCGCGCAAGCTAACATGGAGTGGGGATTGGTACTCTGCTGAATCCTGATAAAAGCTGGTCAATTGTTCGTGTCGGTGAGGAAAAACAGGGCGGCATGTCAATGCCAAAATGCGTGGGACAGAGTGGGAGGAACCATGGATGCGATGGATGCAGAGTGAGACCCAATGGCTTGCGGCTTGAGGGGGGGCACGGGGAGGGTTACGACTGCGCTTTGCGGAAGGAATCCACCGGCCGAAAATGGATGCCCGGGCAGAAGTCCGACAATGGTCGGGGAACGGGTGAACGGGGGACGGGCAGACGGGATGGGAATGATGGGCGACTGGGGGGGGGTTGGAGAGCGGAAGGACACGGGGTGAAGGGGAGGAGGAGGAGGAGGAGGAGGAGGAGGAGGAGGAGGAGGAGGAGGAACGAATGGATGGGGAAAAGACGGGAGAAATGCGAAAGATGAGGAATGCCAGTATGGAATTGGTGGGCAATTTCCCATGATCAATTCCATTGGCATCGGGTCCCTCGCCTCTTCTGCATTGTGGCCCCAGGCAAGGTACTCAGGCATCTGGACGAATACAGTTAAGAAAAAAAGAGACATGAGGGCAAGAAAGGGGAGGGCCAAGAATGGAAAACTTGGAGAAGTACGGGCACGGGAAGGGAACATGGGATATCAGGCGAGACAGCAACAATACTCCGTACCGTAATCGTAACACCTTGCAGATACGGATACAAGATGGGGAGAGGGTCATTGGGGGAGGGGGCGGATGGGAGTGGAAGTAATTTGCCATAAACTTGGAAATGCAAAATGGGAAAACCCTCGAAAAGGTGAGGGCTGAGTCGGAGCTGAAGCACGAGACGGGCGAACGGTGCCACGGTGGAGGTTTCCGTTCCAGCTGTTGTCTTTCTCCCACTTTTGATTTGGCGACCTTGGCCCTTGGGACCTTCCATCGCGAATATTTCACTACGGATACGTACCCCGACGAGACCTCACGTGCCGGGCACATCTGCTACTCCGTACTGAAGGTAGGTACGGGCGGCAGCCATGGATATATCCGACCCGAACTTGTGCTTTCCTTGGGACCCCGTTTATTGTCAACGTGGAAAGTACCTTATGGAGTATACACATTCATGCCTTCCATTGCGTGTGCGCGTGTTTCCCAATGGAAGGCGCCTTAAGCTACCTCTGGTAAGACTCAAGAGAAGGTACTCGTAGCACCTGCCGGATTCCTCACATATGGATTGGTAAGGAGTAGTGTCTTAGTAAAACCAGAGGCAGCTCCCATCCACCATGCCATCTGACAGCCTGCCAAACCTGGAAAGTTGGAACAGGATTGGCGGCTCACCTGAAGGGAGATGTTTATCGATATTTCACTGTTAGTGGTGTAAATGGCCGCGTCTCCGTTTCAAGTGTGCCTGATGGTAATTGATCGTTACCTAGGGGGTACTCTTGGTGTTGACCGTTGACGCCTAAGGACTTTCCCAGGTTGTAGGGGAAATACCTAGGTACTATATGGTAAAGGGGCGTTGCTCTATGAACCATGTCGATATGCAAAAGCTTGCGCTGTTGTCTTCGGCGACTTTCCGGCATGATGCCCTGCTTCCATTTACAGTCTTCCATTGTAGTAACCCAGAGCAATTGTTGACGACATCGTAAGAAAACTGACCAGGAATCAGCAGGTTAGGTTTTAACCGTTTGAACAGTCGGCGACGCATCATCGCCAGGTACACGAGTCGAACAGAGTTGATGGAATAGTTCTAGGCCCTCGGGACGATGAACAGAGTTTGAGCGAGTTGGGCAGACAAAGTTGCAAAGCTGATAAACTCTGTTGTGTTACGCAGCTACCGGTAGCTACCTGAACCTCAAAGGCCCATGGTGGTATTACGAATGTTCGCCGATGAAAGGGGCCCCACGCCGAAATGTCAGCTGAAATGGACGACGGGTACCTGACCGTTCGTAATGCTGGCCTACGTCATTCCCGAAGGTAAGTCCGTCAGCAGGGGGGGGTTCACAGAGAAGCCAATTTGGCGAGGCATCATGCCAAACCTCGCCTCCTGGGCAGAATGGCCTGATAATTCTGTCAGGTACGACATTGATAGAAGGAAACCAGACAGCTCTGTTGAAAAATAGGCAACGAGGCAGATTTCGATGGCTTCGTATAGCAGTTTGTATAAAATGGTCATTCGAAAGGCTGGAACACTGATGGCGGCCAAAACGGTTCAACAGTGGGAGAAAATAGCTGCAGGTATTCGTACCTAGGTATTCGTACTGTGGCTGTACTGCGTGGTGATAGAAGGGCAGGTACGGATACGTACTTGGAGAGAAAGACCAATGCTCCTACACGAATTGAGCGCAGAGGCGCGATTGGCTGTTGGGCGGCGTCGAAAAGGGGTCCAGACTCGTCGAGACTTGGGATGATGATGCTAGATTGCTCATCTACATGGGCCTTATGACGTCTGCACCATGCGGACCCCACTTCCCAAATAAAGAGTAAGATCTCGAGTCTGGGCAACTGTTGGAGGGTGCAAGGTACAGGGAAGGTATCGATACCTTGGACACTCTGAAAGAGATGAATTTATCTCTCTCCGTATTCTTCATGGTAATTAATTGGTTGTGTTGTATCTCGACTGTGACGCTTCGTTGCAACACCTGTTGCGGTGGCTGTAGAAGCACTGTAAAAAGCTTGCATCCAACGTCGAACAAGGGACGAGCATGTCCTGGGAATGAATGGCATATCCAGCTTTACACCGTTGTCTTTTGGACGATATGTGCGTGTTCGCGGCTGCGGCTAATGGGGGCTTGCCCTGTCGATTTGTCCTCCACTGGGCTCTTGGTCACCGGACAGCTCGCAGAAAATGCGAGGAGTAAGGTTGGCCAGGTTCTTGATAGATGGTCGACCGTTGACCGGCGCTTGCGCTTGTTGTCGTGTGTTTCGGACCTGGTGCTGGGTGTTGTTCATCCATTGCTTTTTGTGGTCTCGCGATCTTGCAGCATAAAACCTTCTCTTCATGCCCCCCTGCTTCCTTGTCTCCTCCAGACTTTAGTGGTGGTAGGATCCAGAGCGGTGGTTCAAAGACAAGCCGGGAACAAACGGTACATCTGCAGTACCTACTCCGTAAGGTACCTTAGCTATGAAGAGAGAACAAATTATATGTGGTAAGGTTGTGCTCGCTGCCTTTTGCGCCATAGCTCATCTCTGAGGGGACGCACAGCCGAGAGCTTGTCCAATGAGAAACGACCAAGAGACCCCGTCAAAGGAGCGCCTCCCATTCTATGACGCGGTGGACGGGACATCAGCCCTGTGGAAATTGACTGGGTGTCTCGTACAGTGTTGAATAATCTCATACGCACTCTATCTGCATATCTGCCACACCCATACATACCAAAACAGCATCGACTCGCACCGTACATGTCCTACACGAACACCAGCATCCTCACGTGATGAGCACTGCTTTACACAGGGCTGATGTCAGCGACTCCGCCGGGCTAGCCCCAACGCGCCGATCCCTCCCATTCTGGACGACACACGACCTCATCAGATATGACACCCTCTTTTTTGTCCATTCTCTCCCCCACTGCGCGCCATGCTCTCGTGCTGCCCTTTCCCTGAGTTCATGGCCAAACAATTCCAAAATACACGGGTGCTGAAGGCTCTACGGATCCCCGTATCGTGCTTACACCGTCCGTCCGTTTTGGCCCAGGGACAGCCGTCAACATGGTACCTGCCATACTCCGTGCCGCCGCTAACTTCTCAGAGATGCGGTTCCGCACATGTGCTTTGAACGGTTCAAATTGCTGAGAGAGGGCTGAGAAGTTAGAAACACACTGCCTTGCCTTGCCTTTGCCTTGCCTTGCATAGCTCTAGCCATAGTGGTTTTTTCCAAGCCGTTGCCCAGACGGACCACCATCCATCCCATCGTCTATCACCACGAAGAAGATGATTCGAATGTGAATGTGGCGCCGCTGGCTGAAATCCAAACTCTCCCAAGCAAAATCAACTTTAACCAACCAGCATCAAAGTCCAAAATAAACCCCAAGAAAAGTAAAAGAGAAGCGCGCCAGAAAAGAGACAGAGAGAAAGAGAGAACAGCGGCCGCGACACACACATACACACACCACACCTGTTTCTTGCTCCCACACCCAAGTATCCCTTCCCTGCCACAAGCCAGGGGTGCCCCCCCATTCTTCTTTCTCGTGCGCGTTCCCATTCCCATTCTCTCTTTCTCCCAGGACCTGGACCCTTTTTTTTTTTTCTCTTTCCCGTCTTCACCCCTTCCGCTTCCCAAGTTGCTATCCGTACATACATACTCCATAGTGTACGAAGTAGTAGTGTACCTATGCTCCAGTGCTCGCCTTGTCTTTCAACACACCCCCCAGACCTAGCAGGTGGTCCTCCTTTTTTCCTTTTCGTGCGCGCCTTTGATTTACGTCTCCCCCACTAGCCCATCTGTCCAGCTGCTCAGTGCCTGTTTTCTTGGACCTTGCTTGGCTTGGTTCACCCACATCGTCTCCCGCTGGCGTGTCGTCCCGCTGCTTGACTTCTATTGCGCTGCGCTCAACCCGAGGCGTCTTCGTTCTATTATTTCCCAAGCTACGGACACGGGTCCAGAGTATCCATACTCTGTACAGGAGTACACATCTCAGTCACACTGTCGCAATCCTCTCACGCTCTCTCTACCTACTGGTTCTCGGGACGCCGAACGCCACCACCCTGTCCGGCCTTCGTCAGCTCAGCCCAGTGCATTCTTGACCACACCGTCCTGTCTTCTACGCAGTTGAGACTTGAGTGTAGGTTCAGGGTCAGAGTCAAGAGTCAGAGTCAGAGTACTGTCCATCAGGTGTAATCCCTCTCTGCCTACCTTACCTTTTCTCTCTCATCCTTCGCCTAGGGCACCGCTCAGAAAGTCACAACTCAACCAAGCAAAGGGCCAAGCAATCACACCCCCAGGTCCATACCGGGTTCAGATCGCCACTTGTGCCGTCACGTCAGAACCCCCCCCCCCCGCAACCTTCTTTTCTCTCTAAAAGACCCCCCCACTGCCTGTTCCTTTCCCTTTCAAAGAGCCTCTTCCGCACACCCTCCCTCCCTTCCCATTCCCTCCGATCTATCTGAACCCTATCCGACCTTGCCATAACCGTCCCGCCCAAAACGCCGCCATACCGGAATGGCGCTTTAATTGTTGACCAAGGCCTCCAACACTTGGCCCGTCGTCCGGAACAATATCCTCCAGAAACATCAGTGGCACACACTCATCCTCTCTTCAACTACCTACACCTACGGATACACTAACCATGCTCGACAAGAGGAGCAACGACGGCGCAACATCCGTCCACTACACCATGAAGACTCCTCACTCTGCTCCCAGGCCTTCGCCGGCGCCGCGATCTTCCCATAGCCACTCGCACTCACAGTCCAAACTCGCCGTCCCGCCCGCGAGGACTCCTAATCCTTCTACACCCGTGGCATCTCCAAGAATGCCCTACTCCGTCGGCCAGTCTATGCCTCCCGGAAAGCTATCCCCCACGAGACAGGCAGAGGCAAGAGCCGCGAGTCCAAACTACTTCGGTCTCGTTGTCGAGCAGTCCGTCGACCCAAGAGAGTCTGCCTCTATGCCACGAGACAACTGGAGCTCCCCAACCTCGTCCGTTCGGTCCTTTGGCGGCGCGCTGCCCAAGCAGGTTCCCATCGATGCTAATCCCGACTATGAGGCCTTCAAACGGCAAGCCGATCT
Organism: Colletotrichum godetiae; assembly: GCF_030913485.1. Taxonomy (NCBI): domain Eukaryota; kingdom Fungi; phylum Ascomycota; class Sordariomycetes; order Glomerellales; family Glomerellaceae; genus Colletotrichum; species Colletotrichum godetiae. The sequence continues at coordinate 63,663 of NW_026851289.1, read as the reverse complement.
CAATCGCGGTGTGAGCTTCAGCCTCTCCTCCTCTCACTTCCCGCAAGCGCCCCCGAACCCGACCACGCTTCGTCCTCGACCGCCACGGTGGAATACTCATGCCAGCGATCACGCATCGGACTTCTCGTTACCTCGAATCCCCACGGAGCGAAAGCAGAGCAAGGAAGCTGATCGGAAAAGCTTGAACGACTCGGCATACGCTTCCTTGGAATCCAAGCGAAACTCCGAGGCATCGATACAACCACCACAGATCTTGAACCTGAACATGCCAAGATTCGAATCGCCGATGCAAACTGAGTCGCCTTTCGAACGTAGAACGACGCTGTCAAAAGTAGAAGACCGTCACCCCAGGTTATCCATCTCACAGAATAAACCGGACGCGCCAGCGCCGAGCTCTGCTCGAGCGAACCAGCCACGTGCCGAGACCTTGCCGCCGACCATGGAAAGCGGCCCCTCTTTGATTGCACCGTCACAATTGAAGGACCTGATCGAGGCCGACGGCTCAGAAAGTGATCTGTTGCTTCTGGATCTGAGAGTGTCACAGCAATATGCCCAAGCTCGGATCGAAGGCGCGCTCAACCTCTGCATTCCGACGACGTTATTAAAGCGAGCTACCTTTAACCTGACGAAACTTCAGCAGACCTTTCAAAGTCCGGATATGCAGGGACGCTTTTCGCAGTGGAAGTCGACGAAGCATCTCGTCGTCTACGATGCTTACTCTGCAGAGAAGCGTGACGCCGTTACGTGTATGAACATGGTGAAGAAGTTTACGAATGAGGGGTACTCGGGCAATATGTCCATTTTGCGGGGCGGCTTCAACGCCTTTGCTGACGCCTATCCCGACTTTGTGGATGAAGGATTCGGCCCTCCGGCGAGCGGCTCCGGCCTTGCAGCATCGAGTGACGGCAACCGGCCCGGCATTGCACCCGTCATTGGAGGTGTGATGCTACCAATGACACAGAACAACGCCAACCCATTCTTCTCCAATATCCGCCAGAACATGGACCTCGCGGATGGCGTTGGCCAGCTGGACATTGCTCGACCGTCTGGCCTGGAGTCACCTACGTTACCTAGATGGCTTCGTGATGCTTCCAAGCCGAGCGATCATGGCAAGCAAGTATCAGGCAAGTTCCTCAACATCGAAAAGGCCGAACAGTCGCGGATGAAGGCGGCCTATTCCATGTTCAGCGGTAGTGAGAATGATAAGAAAGTGCCGCAACTTTGTGGCATCGAGAAGGGAGGCAAGAATCGGTATAAAGACATCTTGCCCTTTGAGCACGCTCGGGTTAAACTGCAAGGTCGCGCCGAGGGAGCATGCGATTACGTCAATGCCAGTCACGTCAAGGCCTCGCGGAGCAACAAGAGGTACATTGCCACCCAGGGCCCGCTCCCTGCCACGTTCGAGGTAAGCTATCGACAAGGTTTCCGCGATATGTGTACTGGATACTAATTTCAAGAAGGATTTCTGGTCTGTCATTTGGGAACAAGACATTCGTGTCGTCGTCATGTTGACCGCGGAATCGGAAGGAGGCCAGCTGAAATGCCACCCCTACTGGCAAGGCAGGGATTTTGGCTCGATCAAGCTGAAGCCGCTGTCGGAGAAGAAAGTGTCTTTGGACATTGACAAGCACCGCACTAACCAAGGGTCAAGCGCTCCTTCTGCTGCAGCAGCAGCGGAAGCTGGACGCCGCCGCGCGCAGACGACGACTACGCTGGAGGCATCAAACGCATCCGCCTCGCCATCCCCTCCACAAGGCGAGACGCCGCATGTCATCATCCGGAAGTTTGCGTTGTCCCACGGCTCACATCCCTTTGCACCCATACGTGAGATCACTCACCTGCACTATCCGTCCTGGCCAGACTTTGGAGCGCCTGCGCAGCCATCACACCTGTTAGCCCTCGTTGACCTGGCCAATGTGATGCAGCGTTCAGCATTGCCAGTTGACACGTCTTCAGTCAGCAGTTCCCGTGTTTCTCCGGACTCAGGTTCTATTGCTTGGTACGACGAGCCGGAGATGGACCAAAGGGCACGGCCAATGCTAGTGCACTGCTCAGCAGGATGCGGTCGAACCGGTACATTCTGCACTGTGGATAGCGTCATCGATATGCTGAAGCGGCAACGACTTAACAAGACGACGACGAAGCCGGTCAGGAAGCGGGACTCGGACGGCGACATCAAGATGAGTGGATCAGAGGAGTCTTCGCCAAAAGAGAAGACATTTGATTTCAACCCGAGCAGCCGTCGCACTAGCGCCGATGTGCGACGCGGCTCTCCAGACAGAACCCCATTAGACACGGCGTGGTTGACGGACGATAGCGACACTATGGATCTCATTCAGAAAACAGTAGAGGACTTCCGGAACCAACGACTCAGCATGGTGCAAAGCCTGCGTCAGTACGTCTTGTGCTACGAAACGATTGTTGAATATGTATGGCGATGGCACGAGAAGAGCTCAGGTTCTTCCAAGGGAGGAAGAGCACGAAGTGGAAGCCTACAGCTTAGAGGGGACAACTAATTATACGGCGCGGCTAGCATGAGAAAGACGGATGGAAAACCGGAAATGGGAAGTAAACTCGTGCGGAATCGTATTGCGATACCCCTCTTGGATGGCGGAAGGAGCCAGCATCAGCGGGTGTTGAAAGAAAGCTTTGTGCATTTTTCTTTTACGGCAATAAGGCACTATGGAAAGAAGCAAACACACACACCGGCCTGAGGTCCAGGGCCAGGGCCAGGGTAGGCATGAGACTAAGGCGTTTGGGCATTTCAGAGCATATGTTTACAATGCATGGCGTTTGGTACTCGACTTTTAGTGTCTGATGACGCCAGCATGTTTGGGATCTTGACTGCGGTCAGTCCCCTTGGAATTGTACATTAGAGAAAGGCGTTTGAATGAAAGAAAGAGAGGAAGAGAGTAGAGGGCTCCCCCGCCTTTCGGCTTGCTCCCCCATTGACCTCATATCCTTGAGTCTGGTGATGATGATAATTGGAAGAGGATGATGTGTGTCCCGTGTGAACAATTTGAATGGACGGAGACAGTGGTCTTCTGAACTTGCCTCTACAGTATCTTCTCTGATCTGCACCTCGTCCTCTGAGAACCGGATATATCCTCTTTTACGCTTATCTCGCAATGGTATACTATCTATGCTACCAGAGAGGCGCGAGACGAGGGGTACGGAGTAAGGACAACAAAAAATGGGCGATGATTGACAGTATTTGGTGGGGCATCTTGGATTTGCGAGTTGTGAGTATGCAGGCGTGCGTTGGTCACGGCGAGGTGAGGTCACTGTGGTCGGAACGTGGCATCAATGTTTGCCAGTACCGCCACCTCCATCCACCATGGGCAAAGAACAGAAATATAATGAACGGTGCAAAGTCATGGTGGCTGATTCCATGATTCTATGTAGTCGTACATAATTAGCCGTACAAGCGCCACGTGCGCGCGCAATGGGCGCAGACGCTGTTTCCACCGCCGCCACTCCGGCGCCTTCTTTCCCACTCTCCGCCTTTCTTCTGCCCTGCCTAACTGCCTGTCCAACTCCCGCCAGCCGAGTAAACATGTCGTCGTCGATCGTTTGCTGCTTTTTCTCCCTCTCTCGTTGCATACACCCCAACCGCGCACGCACTTACTTCCAGAGCTTGCCGAGTGACACCTCCTTGTCGTCGTGCTTGTTGAGGATCTTGGCGGTGGCGAGCTCAAAGTCCTCCTGGGTGACGTGAACTCTACGCTCGCGCAGGGCGTACATGCCGGCCTCTGTGCAGACACCCTTGAGCTCGGCACCGGAGCAGCCGTTCATCTTCTCGGCAATCTTTGTGAGGTTGATGCCTCTCGTCAGGTTCATCTTGCGGCTGTGGATGCGGAGAATGTCGGCGCGGGCTTCGACGCTTGGCGGGGGGAACTCTATCTTTCGATCGATACGTCCGGGACGCAGCAGGGCGGGGTCGAGAATATCGAGACGGTTGGTGGCCATGATGACCTTGATGTTCTTGGTGGGTTCGAAACCGTCCAGCTGGTTCAGCAGCTCCAACATGGTGCGCTGGACTTCGGAGTCGCCGCCGGATGAACCCTCGACACGGGAAGAACCGATGGAGTCGATCTCGTCCATGAATATGATGGAGGGGGCGTGCTCGCGGGCCATGACGAAGAGCTCGCGGACCATGCGACTACCCTCACCAATGTACTTTTGCACCAATTCGGAACCGGACACTCTGATGAACTTGCAGTCGGTGTGATGTGCGACGGCACGGGCGAGCAACGTCTTTCCCGTACCGGGGGGACCGTAGAGAAGGACACCCTTTGGTTGTGCGATACCGAGCGACTCAAACAGCTCAGGGTGCTTGAGACCGAGCTCGATGACCTCCTTGATTTCCTTGATCTGCTGATCCAGACCACCAATCATATCGTACGTGCTGTCGGGGACCTTCTCGACCATCATGAGGGAGACGAGGGGATCGACGGATGAGGGGAGCATCTTCTCGAGCTTGTAGCTGTCGGAAAGCAGGGTTACCCGCTTGCCGACGGTGAGCTTTGTGATGTCGACATTGTCGGAGATGTCGACGACTGCGAGGGGTTAGTTTGGCCATTTTGACAAGATTGAGACTAGTGAAGATGAGGTCGGGGTGGGATGCGATGACCTGCATCGCACGGCGGACTGGTGAGCGAATGACGTACCGTATTTGCCTTCGGGATGCACCTTGACCAGGACCTTCTTCGTGCTCATGACCTTGACGACCTCACCAACGTAGGAACCAGGCTGCTGCAACAGACCAAGCTCTTCCCTCAGCAGCCTCACGCGGGAGTTGTAGTCGTTTCTTTGGGCTTCGAGACGGCGGAGGACTGCTTGGCCCTTGAGGATCTCGAGCTTCATCGCCTCGATCTTGTTTTGATAGTAGCTGTCGAGCGCCATCGTGATGGATGCCCCGAGGGTTGAGGAAGGAGACAAGTAGTAGTGGTGATGTTGGTTGTTGTCACTGTCGTCGGTATGGATTTATCGGGGACCAGTGAGGGGGGATCAATCGGTCGTCGAGGGCGGGGTCGTGATAGGTAGAATGATTGAGGTTGCCGGGGGTGGTGGTGGTGGATGTGGTGGGCTGGGTCGTGATGATGGAAGCTTGTCGTTATGGAAGCTCACAGATGGATTGGGAGTGACAGGGCTGGACGTCTGGCTGGGCTGGCTGGCTGGCTCCGTCGGTCCGTCAGTCAGCCGCAACCCGCAGCAGGCAAACGACCGTCGACGCGTTCGACAGGACCGGACATCACGTGATGGCCACCGTTCCGGAAAAGCTCTGGTCCACTTTTCCTTCTCCAAGCTTGAGCTCGAACGTTTTCTGAGAGCAGTAAATGCCTTAGGTAATCAGGTTGTCGGAAGAGAATATTTTCCATCCTCCGTTAGCAGGACCCACCGTCTCTAGCGGGTCCAGCTCCATGGAAGGAGAGATGGTCCGTGTGGAATTGTTCACAGGGTTCCATGGAGAAGGTGCAATGGAACACTAAATGCGCCTGCGAGTACGGTGACGTTTGCTCTCCCAGTTGGGAAAGTGGAGCACAGCACGAGATCAAAGCACATGTCGAGCAACTGGGCGAGTGGAGCGTAGAAGATGTCGAATTATCATGGAAAGATAGATGGCAAAAGGCGCGCGGGATACATATCTCAAGAGTCCAAGAGGCGGTGATAGCCGCGGAAGCCTGGTATGGCAGGTGGAGGTGAGGTGAGGTGAGGTGAGGTCGAGTCGAGGATGAGACGGGAGGAGTGCTGAAGGTGTGGGAGGCGACGCCGCAACGGACCCCGATAGAAAGAGGATGGGCACTGGGAGCAGGGACTCGAGTGTTCGAGGTTCGCCAGTCGCGGCTGATGGGAGGTTGCACCCTGCGCCAGCGGCGACTTTGAAGCACGCGGGCGCTAGTCTGGTTCGGGACGGGGTCCATGATCCATGCTCCCGTTCCACCGTCCGCTTCCTCGCCGGCTTCACGCTGAATCCAAGGGTTTACCGGTATCCCCTTCCCCCTCGAGCCCCAAGTGAGGTGCGCAGCGTGCCTTTGCAAAGCACCAGTGATCTCCACTCGGGAACCTAAGGTAATCCTCCCCCAAATTGCGTGCCGCTGCACGACTCAATGTGCATGTACCCTTTTACCTTGGCACCTTGTTCCTATCAACTGCCCGCTACAAGTAAGGGAAGAAAAGAAGTGTGCGTGTGTTGTGTGTAGAGACTGTATCCGTAGGTGTGTGTGTGTGTGTGTGTGTGTGTGTGTGTGTGTGTGTGCAAGTCGCAAGTGTAAACACCAACCAAAGGCTACCAAACCGGCCATGCCTGTTGGCAATACTGACAAACGAGGGATCTCCTGTCCATCTTCCCCAGTCTTTCGGCCCCGATGACAAGTACATTGCGGAGGAGAAACAGCCTCGCGGTGGCCCTCGCTCCTCTCGCGGGGCCAATAAAAGCATCTTCCATGCTTTTCTGCGAGGAGAGTCGCCATCTGAGGCCATCCAGAGAGCACACATGACCGTCAGTTGAGAGACTTGGGGTTGCGGCTTGATCAACAGTGGGCAGCGCCTGACTCAGACATTCCATCCCACCTCCAACTCCTCCACTGCCTTGCCCAGTGCTTCCGGGCTGTTGCAAGTTCCTCACCTTAATGAGGCGTGTTGCTCCGTAAATATGTGTGAATCTGGGGGAGGAGAGACCCAAGCATTCCCTCCTCTCCTCCAAGTACGGAGTACCTGAGGTACACACACACACACACACACACACACACACACACCAGAGAGACTTAGAGAGTAAGGTAAGGTAAGTACTGAGGTAGATCCCAGTGGAACACAATAGGTACCTTAGCTTACCTAGCACCCACCGTTAGCCGGCAAGTAGCTTCCATGGTACGAACTCCTGCTCCACCACCTCTTCCACCAGCGACCACCACCACCACCACCACCACAAATTGCAGCATCGGTGATTCGGGTCATCCATCGATACCTAGTGCTTCGTACTTCTTATTCGACATTCTACCTACCTTACAGATAGAAGGTTCCCGTTGTCTGTGTGTCCGTCTGTACCTTGCCCAAGAAACATTTTCTACCGCTCGGGAATGGAACAAGTCCGCACTTTTCTTCTCGAACCTCATAGACACTAGGTCTAATCATCCCATCATCATTCTCATTCTCATCCCCCGGTCGTCCTTTTCTTCCCCATCGTGTGCTTGTGTGTTTTGGTCACCTTCTACGGATACTTAGCTTGTTTACACCACACCACCACGGCCACCTACCTACTACGTACGGTCTGCCGTCTGCGGTCTGCCTGCCTCACCTATTGTTCCTGGCTCGTCTGTTCAATTCTCTCTCTCCGAGTCCTCCCTCTCCATTGTTTATAAGCAATAAGCCTTCGGCTACCAGACTGAGACCCGTCAGATATCCAGCTGGGGTGGCCTCGACACCGACACACACCGTCACCGACTTCTCGACCCATAATCGGGCTCTCCGAGTAATCCTCACATTTCTCACTGGACTGAGCCCAAACCTGACTGAACCTGAACCTGAACCTGGACCTGGACCTGGACCTACCTAAACCCAACCGCACCTCGTACACCACCTTAACTGGCACAGACACACAACAATACATCTTTTTTCTTCCCCTTCCAAGTTTCTTCTCCTCATATCGCTTAATCACCAGCTCGCCGTTCCAAGACAGCAAAACATCGAGAATTCCAAGCTGGAAATCATCAACCCGACGCTCTCTTCTCCCACCCCCGGTTTGCCGTCTCGTCCCGCGCCTGCGCCTGCACTGATAACCCACATCTCCGGCACCTTGCCAATCTCCTCCACCCATCTTGCTCCATCGTCCCCAAACAGCTGCGCGGTCTTTCGTCGCCCTATTCGTTGTCGCCCACCATGGATCCCTCAACAGGGCCGGGCACACCGTCCCATCCATCTCATCAGTCCCACGATAGCTCGACCACCGCATCACCCACTGATACTCGTCATCAGCCCTCAAGGTTCGACTCATATGTCGCCTCCCGCGACGAAGGTCTGTCCGAAAGTTTTCAGTCCTTCCAGTCCACCGACACGGTGCGGAGGCGCCCAGAAGGTGGTGGCTACGGTATGTACGACCCGCTGCTTGTGTTGCATGCCCAGAAACCAAACAAGTCTTGGTCGTCCGAGTTACCCAGTCGCCCAACGCGAAAAACCCCTGGCTGATATCATACCCCCGTGCGCTTGCAGGTTCTATACATACCCAAGGTTCCGGCTCTCAATACCTGGGCGACCCGTCTGCCCACGATCGATCGCATTCTCGCTCAACAACAACTGCTAGTGCTAGATCGCCCATGATGGGTCCCGAACGCCCCAAAGCTGCGAAGCCGCGAAAGCCCCCCATGCCCCGTCGACTGTCGACCAACCCATCAGCACCACACCGCGGCGAGTTCTTTTCTGTTGACGACGATATCAACGAGGTCGAGGCAGATGCCGTTGGTCGCCATCAAAGCCGCCAGGGCAGCACCGCTTTTGGCACCCGCCGCCGACCTCAACTGGCCACCACACTGTCGCGCGTCCAATCTTCCCGCAGCGACACTGGAGTCGATGACGACGACGACAATGATGAGGTCGAAGATGGTCCACGGACGCCGAGAGCTGACGACGAAACCCCCGATGATGCTGAGCGCGTTCCTTCGATACACCCTGATGAAGAGGACATTGATGCCGAGTCAGATGGCGACGTGAGCGACGCCGAGAGCTTCACGCTCAAGGATCGTCAGCAGGCCATCAACCAGACCCATCCTTTTGGCATCAGGTTGTGGAAGCCTGCGTTGTACAAGAAAGATCGTTCGGTGCAAAAGAATGCCGAGGGCGATATCCATTCGTCGCCTGGCGGAAGAGTTCACACCTGGCTTGTCTTCTTCAATCTTCTTTGGACCTTGTTGTTTGGCTGGTGGATGGCTGCTTTCTCGGCACTCGGCGCCCTGGTTTGCTTCTTGTTCGCAGCAACTCCTAGTGGTAGGGAATACGGCAGAGTTCTCTGGGGCTTGGCTGGCTACCTTTTCTATCCATTCGGCAAATATGTGCGCCTGGAGCAGGATGACGCCTACCTTGACGAGGACCAAGGTGAAGGACGAAGCATTTCCGAGTATGAGCAGTGGCAGAGTGGCGATCTGGAATACGGCCGCCTCTTCTTTGGTCCAGAGGGATCCGAACGCAGCCGATCTATTGTTGGACGCTCGCGAAGGAGCATCGATTCGGAGCCGAGCGAGACTGATAGCCTCCTAGGCCGTTCTCGACGCGGGGAGCGAAGCCAGACACCACCCCAGATCAAGCGCCGTTTATTCGGAAGAGGCCAGTGGAACATTGGACGTGTCGTCTTCTTCTTGTTCTTCTACCTCTTGCTCTCACCCTCATTGATCCTGGTATCCTTGATCTGCTGGTTCCTCGTCTTCTCGATCCCAATGGGCAAGGTCACCATGCTGCTTTTCGACCAATTGCGCCGCCACCCCTTGGCGCTCTCATTCGAGTCTGATATTGTTCTCGCCCGCACAGCTGACACGCCGCACTCGTCAATCTTGCTGTGCACGTACCGCGCTGTCGGTATCAAGTACTGGAAGTATACCATTGACGGCACGAACGTGTTCTTGATCAACCTCATGGGAGTTGTCTTCTTCGTCATCTTTGACTATCTCGTTCTCGACCAAGTTCTTGGTTTGGAGCTCTTTATCACGTCACCCGCTTTCCTCTTCATTGCCGGCTTATTCTCCATCGTTCCGCTCGCCTACTTCATCGGCCAAGCCGTCGCCTCCATCTCGGCACAGTCTTCGATGGGTGTTGGTGCTGCCATCAATGCTTTCTTCTCCACCATTGTTGAGGTGTTCCTTTACTGCGTTGCCCTGAGCCAAGGCAAAGGTCAACTGGTGGAAGGCAGTATCGTGGGAAGCATTTTTGCCGGTATTCTTTTCCTTCCCGGCCTCTCCATGTGTTTCGGTGCCATCAAGCGCAAGACGCAGCGCTTCAACGCCAGATCCGCCGGTGTCACTTCGACGATGTTGCTTTTCGCAGTCCTCGGCGCCTTTGGCCCCACGCTCTTCTACCAAATCTACGGCACTCACGAGCTCAACTGTTTGGACTGTGTCAACCACGGCGGCATTGGAGGAGGTCTGTCTCCTGTTGGTGATGGGCGCGACTGCAAGCGATGCTTCTTCTCCCAGACTCCGGCGCTGAATGATCGTTTCTATCTTGAGGCTGTCCGCCCGTTCTGCTACTTCTGCGCCACGTTGTTGTTCCTCTCCTACATTGTGGGACTCTGGTTCACTCTGCGAACCCACGCTGCAGTCATTTGGAACTCTGAAATTGACGAGAAGAAGCACGAAGAGGCACATGCACACGCTCATGCGCATGCTCATGCCAGACAGTCGGGTCCTCACTCATTTGCCGAGACCACCGGCACCTCGGTCGACGTCCGCGACTCTCATCTTTACAAACGCATCCTCGGTCAGTCGCTGAAGCAGGTTGGCCTTGCAAACAAGAAAGATGACGGCTCTCGCCAGGGGTCCGTCACCGGATTGGGATTGAGTGCTGGCAATGGCAGCGTCAGTATTCCGCACGTCGTTCCTCCCAAGTCCAGTGGGAGCGATACGGTCCGCTCTACTGTCCATATCCCTGGGTTTTCAGAGGCGGAGAACAACGCTTTGGTCCGAGAGGTAGCAGAGATGGCGGCCACTGCAGCTACAATTGCTGCAAGGGAGCGAATGCCTCGCAGAACCTCGGCTCTCCCCGCAGGTTCAACTGCTGCTACCTCCTCCCGCCCTCCGGCTCTGCGTACCGCTACGGTTGCCGATAACGAAGAACTCGCAGCAGCCAGCACTGTCCAAGCACCCCATGGTGGACACGACGCTCCCAATTGGAGCCGAGGCAAGAGTGCCTTCATCCTCATGGGAGCTACCGTACTCTATGCTATCATTGCCGAGATCCTGGTGGACACTGTAGACGTCGTTCTTGAGGGCTTTGCTATCGATGAGAAGTTCTTGGGCATCACACTTTTTGCACTGGTTCCCAACACGACCGAGTTTTTGGTATGTTTGACCTGCTAATCCACATTTTGATATTAACTAACGCTTTGTAGAACGCCATTTCGTTTGCTATGAACGGCAATATTGCGCTCTCAATGGAGATTGGTTCTGCCTATGCGCTGCAAGTTTGCTTGCTGCAAGTCCCAGCCCTTGTGCTATTCTCTGCAATCTACGTCACCTCTGATCGTTTCGAAGACGTCGCTGCGCACACCTTCTCACTCCTGTTCCCCCAGTGGGACATGGTGACGGTCATTATCTGCGTGTTCCTCCTAAGCTACATGTATGGTGAAGGAAAGAGCAACTATTTCAAGGGCAGCATTCTGCTGCTTAGCTACCTTGTAGTCATTGTGGGCTACTACTTCTCAGGGTATACCGAGGATGCCATGAGCGTGAGTCGTTTCGACGTCATGGGCGCCAACGGACAATACTCAACTATCAAGACTGTTGGCCGGAGAGTGAGCGGCGCTGTTCTGCAGTAAAGAGATTTTGATAAAAAGGATGGGTGTAAAGGGGAGGCGATACCCAAAGAGGGTGAAACATCACTAAAGGGCGGTAGAAGGTCAGAGGTTCATGAAGTCCCAGTTTGAACTGTGGCTTCTTGTCAGTTTTCCGTCCGACAGGACATTGCATTGTTTTGGTTTTTTTCTGGCAGGCGGCTATGATGGGACGCTGACGGCGTTAAGGAGAGGAGCACATTACCTAGATTACCCTTTCGTTTCATCGCGGATCGCTCGGAATATACATCCCTAATGTTCAAACCCCGAACTCATCATTTTCGGTACCCATCATGCTTGTCAATGCCTGCCGGCCGGCTTCCTCATCGGTTTCCCGTCGAACGCCAGATACTATCGCCGACTTTTGACCGAGTCTAGTGATAGCGTTCCAAACGGCAAATGCTTGTTTTGACATATCGACAGGGGGGGAACCGGGCGATCAACGTCATGATTAAGTGGAGTAGGTAGCACAACGGCCGGCTGCCGCATCCACGGTATAATTCTTGGCTTTGGCTAGACCTCTGCAACCAAGATTCCCGATCTGAAGACTGAAGTTGATTGCTCCTCGCGTGGGGGGCCAATAGGTGACATGGCTCCTGCAACGCTGACACATTTCTGCAATGCGGGTTGCTAGCGCCGGCCGCGGCAGTGGCTTTCCGGAGGAAGAAGAGAGTTGTTTGATGTCTTCATGACGGCATCAGACTGACAATGGACGGCTGGCTATTGGCTGGCTCATCACTCGGATTTGAACTTTACCTGAGAGATACCACGGTTCTTGGGAGGGAATTTCGCCAGTGCGCGAGATTGACTTCTGGCTTGTTATTGGGGTGACTCTGGACGACAGGCCCGTTACTTTTATTAACGACGTCTTTCCCCGTTTCTCTTGTTAGCTTCTTATCCTAGGGCGGCTGTGTGTAGAACTCTGCACTCTCATATTTCCTTTTTCCCATCTGGGCACATTGCACCACCATGGCTCCTGCTGAACCCCACGCGATTGCCTTCAAGGCGAAGGGCAAAACGCCTCATTTTAAAGAGGAGAGGGAGGGTTGGAAGGGGTACATCGAATGGGAGAAGTATCCTGAGAAGCAGAAGCAGGTTGAAGAGCTCATGAGGCAGTACGACTTTCCGGATGTGAGTGTGAATATGTCAATGTCCGGCGCAGTTATGTGTTTAATAGAGCCCCCAGCTGACTGATTCTTCTGTGCCTGTATTTAGCCACCCCAGTATCAATTAGGACCGCTGCCTGATACGAATCCCATCCTCACGGGTGAGCGATGGAAACAGTACCACTACGCTTGCGGGCTGGGCCACATCCCCGAGGTCAGCTGGGATATCGTCAAGAAGGAAAAGGCAGAAGACATGATTCACGTGCTCCAGTTCCCTTACAACGGCGAGCCTCCTCGCGTAAGTCACACTCAACCTTTGTACTTGAGATTTTCCTTCTACTGGGCGGACCAAAAACAAAACAAAACCTGACATTCGGAAACCGCAGAAACGCCTCGTAGAAACGGAAATCACCTCAAACAAGGACCACTTTGTCCGCAACCACGGCGGTATCCCCGAGATCGACGAAACGAAATACACCCTCGACATAGCCGGCCTCGTCAACGACCCGAAAACGCTCACGCTGCACGACCTCAAGACCAAATTTAAGCACCAGACCAGCGTCGTCTCGATCCAGTGCTCTGGCACGCGGCGCATCGAGCAGATTGCGCAGTACCCAGGCGACGGCGACGAACTCATCAACGCGCCCTGGGGTGAAGGCGCCATCGGCACGGCGCGGTGGACGGGGGTGTCGCTCAAAAAAGTGATCAAGTACTGCGGCGGGTTAAAGGACGGCGCAGGCCACTTGGAGTTTTACGGCGCGGATACGTATTTCAAAAAGGGAAAAGTGTATAATTACGTCGTGAGCGTGCCGTGGCGGAAGGTGAAGGCGAACGAGGTGTTGTTGGCGTGGGAGATGAATGGGGAGCCGTTGCCCCGGATCCACGGGTTTCCCTTGCGGACGGTGGTGTTCGGGTACATTGGGGCGCGGAGCACAAAGTGGTTGACGCGGATCCGGGCTATTGCGAGCGAGAGCAGCGCGCCGGTGCAGAGGCGGGAGTATATCTACTACACGCCGCAGGTGGGGAAGCAGAATGTCAAGTACAGCAACGGGTTCTCGATCCAGGAGATGCCTGTGAGCTCTGCGATTATGACGCCGCGGGATATGGATCAAATTGTTCACGAGGGGCGGATGAAGTTGAGGGGGTGGGCGTATTCGGGGGGCGGGCATTGGCCTGTTCGGGTGGAGGTGAGCGGTGATGGGGGCGGGGTGTGGTATGAGGTTCCGTGGGAGAGGATGAGCGGCAAGTATTTCCATGCGTGGCGGTTGTGGGAGATTGAGATGCCTGTTGACGCGGAGGGGTGGTTGGAGTTTTGTGTGAGGACGTGGGATAATGCGTGTAATACGCAGCCTACCTTTGTGAGGTCTGCTTGGTATGTTTGCCCCATTTCTCCTTTTCTCTTCTCTTTTCTTTGGCAACATAGTCCTATATCTTCCCCTTTCTATCTGGGGTTCGTGGACAGAGGGGCTTTCAGATGAATGATAATCTCAAGACTGACGACGAGACTTTTACAGGAACTGGGACTTGCATGTAACGTCCTCGGCGCACCGCATCAAGGTGTACAGCATCAACAAGTCGAGGCCCGAGACGGCGGCCAGACTGAAGAAGCTTGAAGAGAACGGGATCCCTATTGTGCCGATTACGCTGCCTGCCGAGATTGACTTTGAGTCGGATGAGGAGTATGAGAGGAACATGGCGGCGCAGGGTGGACGGGATCCGACGGAGTGAAGGGAGCGTTTGGGTTGGATGTGTTGAACAAGATGGGTGAAGAGAAATAACCAGTGAAGCAATGGGACAGTTTAGTGTGTTTAGTATCTGTGGCAATGATGAGATACAGTTTTGTTACTTTAGTTCTCAATTAAATCCTCAATGTAGATACTCACATAGGTGAGGTATTGACCCTCTCGGTCGTCTTATATTTACCACATGACAAGGACCACATTTGAGATATTGATGCAGTAGTATGCACGTAATTGCTCCCTGTACTCAATAATTCTGCTGTGATGTCCATCTTGAGGTGTGTGCAACCGGCAAATGCCCTGAATTTGTCCAATGCCAAATCCAGCATCTGAGTACCTAAGGTCATTCTACACAAATTGTAGATTGCCGTACAGAACGTTCGAGTCTATCACATGAGCTGTTTTCTCCCCTCTTTTACTCTGTATTACGTTCTTACTCCTTGGCTTCGCGGTCCTACATAATTCGGTTTTCTGCAGAAGGCCGGGCATAAGGCCATCTCTAAGGGCCGTCAGTGTGGTAGTCAGGCCACTTTTCACACTGATACACCGCCTCTTGTTGAACAGTGACGCCTCTTTTTTTGTTTAATACGGCACGGCATCCTAAGACGACTTCCAAAAGAAAACCGACCTCCCACCCCTTCCTTGCCTTCTACTTGATACCAAGCAAGATTCGTCAAGTCCAGATACGCCGTCACATCACGTATTACCTTGCAGCTGGGATTTGAACACGGGACCTCTGAAAGCCTTCACCGATTAGGCTGTTCGTGGACTTCAACCACTCCACCAACCAGCCAGTTTTGACCTGACCCCCAAAGGGGCGTCTGCTGGCTGGTGACAGGATTGGACTTGAGGGGGGGTATATACCTTTCTCGTGTATTCAGATGAAAGGTAGGGATTCTATGTGTGGAAGGTATGGTCGAGATGAAGATATTTTGACATCCAAGGCAGGTACCTAGATGAGATGCTTGGAACGAACACAACACAGACACGCAAACTCCAGACTCCGCCGGCCGTGATTAGGCAATGTCTCTCGATCGACTGATTCCTCTTTTCCTTTTTCCTCCGACCTGAACTCAAAGACCCATCCAGTTCCCGTTTACACTTCCGCCCATACCTTCAAACCCCGGCACGTATCCGTTCCCAAACATGGCCGAGAACTCGTCGAGCGCAGGCGGCATCGGCGACAGACTCCCATCGAGCCCGAAGAATGGCATCGCCGGCGGCAACGACGCCGTACCCTGCCGCCCCGCGCCGGGCGCAACATGCCCTCCTCCTCCTCCGGCACCTCCGCCTCCTCCCCCGGAATGCCCGTGTCCTCCTCCCCGCCACAAACCCGCAGGATGCGGCGGAATCGGCAAGCCCGCGCCATCAAGCCCATCCCTCTCGCTCCTCGCATCACCACCTTGTCCCTGCCCTTGCGCAGGCGTATCCGTCTTCCACAACATCTCCCACTTTTTAAACCTCGCATAATCAGTCTCCTTCACCCCGGACGCACCACCCGCGCCCCCGCCACCACCATTCGACTCATCAGCCATATCCAACCTCGAAATAGCGCGCTCAAAGGCCTCAATAAGCGACATTTCCGATTTCGCAGACTCCCCGCCGGCAGACATCTCCCTCAGCATCGCCATGCCTTCCCGTAGTGCGTCGCGGAGGCGGTCCGTCTTCTTTTGGAGGCACTGCGTGATGATGACGAGCAGCGCGGCGCGGCACGAGGAGAATTCCGTGTACGAGGCGCGGGCGAGGCCGACTGTGTTGCGAAGGAGGCGGCACGTTTCTACGACGCAGAGGGCTGCGTCGACGCAGTCTGCTACGAGGACGGCGCGCGGGTGTGTTGTTTTGCTGGTTGAGCTGCTAGTTGTGGCGCGGCCGCCGGCACCACCGGCACCGGCACCGCCGCCGGAAGAAGGACCGCCTGCGACTGTCATGGCGACGGAGTCTGCGGGGGATCCGGAGGAGCTTGCTGTGCTGCCGCGGTGAGCCGAGTCACGGGGGAAGATGAAGGGGCGGCCGGCGAACATGCGGACGAGGCAGTATTCTAGCCTCAGATGCATTGTTGGGCGGAAGACGGCGGGGCCGGTGGTTGGATCTTTGATAAAGGTTGGTTCTGGGAGGCTGTTCCACCAGTTGTGGAGTTGGGCTTTCATTTCGACGAGTTTGGCCATGCCTTCTGGGATTTCATTCTTTTCAAATGTTTTGAAGAGGGATCTAGAGGGCGTTGGATGTTAGTGAGATGAAGGGGAAGGGGGGGATGAGTTGGGGAAGAGGTACATTTGGTGAGCTATTCTGCTGAGGGCGTTGTTGAGCTGGAGGGTTGCTAGCATGTGTGCCGTGTTTGGCGGCGCTGAACCGGGCCAGATTTCTGGTCTGTCGACTGGGAGTTCGGCGTCGACGTCACTTGCTGCGATGGATACTGGCCGGCCGTGGAATATGCCGATACGCCTGGGAGATTAAAGTCAATGTGTGAGAAGCAATGAGTAAACTCGGGGACAAAGATATGCTCACTTTTCCGTCGTATAGGCCGTCCACCATACACGGTTCCTTGTCTCACGAATAACAGGATCAATGGCGGCCCCGGGATGCTTCCGATGCATACCATTCTGTATCGCGAGCTTGACCGCCAGGTTCAGGTAGACGTACGACAGCCCCGAGGCGTCGAGGGGTAACGTATACAGGCCGATGAGCAGACACGCTTGGACGCTCTCGAGCGACGAGATGGTGATCACGTCGGGGACCAGCCGGCACGCCTGCTGGTAGAACATGATGCCGATGGTATCCTCCGAAAAGGGGCTCGAGTCGGCCGCGGCGCTCGGCGGGCCGCCCCGTTCATTCCGGGAGTCCAGGTAGGCGTACTGCGTGCCGATGGCGAAGATGATGAGGATCATGCAAACGGTGCCGACGTCGCGGCGCGTCAGGGAGGCCGAGTTCTCGTACACGAGGTCGAGCCTGTCCATGAGCCAGTGGCGCTCGACGTAAAAGTAGCTCGTCTCGGCATGGTTGAAGAAGGCCTGGACGAGGAAGTCTGCGACGTAGCGGGGCGGGAGGGAGGAGAGGGAGGCTACTGTGTTGGAGGGGGACTGGAGTTCTTCTGGGCGGTAGTATTCTTTGAATTG
The DNA here is from genome assembly GCF_030913485.1 of Colletotrichum godetiae. Classification (NCBI taxonomy): domain Eukaryota; kingdom Fungi; phylum Ascomycota; class Sordariomycetes; order Glomerellales; family Glomerellaceae; genus Colletotrichum; species Colletotrichum godetiae. The sequence goes on along the minus strand of NW_026851289.1, from coordinate 46,172 downwards.
TGTCTTTGGACCATCCGGGGCGTCCTGTGAGAGGGGGATCAGTATTTGCCCACGTGGTATAGGTTTCTGTGACGAGAAGGGGGTTGCTTACGTTTACACACTGTTCGATCCATTGCTTTATCCGCATGGAGAAGTTCCAGTGTGAGAACTCGCCGGAGTAATCTACTCGGCTGTCAATATGGCGGTCTTCGGAGAGAGGTCCTTCGGGATGCTAACGCCGAGCCCTGTTGAGGGTCCGGGGAAGCGGTCCCGGGGAAGGGGGAGGCGTAGAGCAGGGGAAGGTGAGGGGAGGGGATTGGAAAGGGGGGGGAGAGAAGGGGGCCCGCCTTACGTGTGATGTTGTTCTCCAAAGGCTGAACCGTTATCTCGTCGACCTTGAAGGAGTCGGAGCTCTGCGATTGCACCTCTGCCTCGGTGCCGACGTCCGGCTCCATGGTGACATCCGCTTCAGGACCAGCACCACCGCCGGCCCCGGTCACCGCGCCGTCCGGGCCGGTGCGTGGTCGACCAGACGACTTCATCTTCTCCACGGACTCGGCCAAAGTCTTTAGAGTCTCGGCATCGAGGGTGCTCTTGCCGGTGTAGTGCGCCAGGAGCCGCTCCATGTAGGACATTCTCTGGGCGTCCTCATGATGTTGAGGGGGGCGGGGTCTATTATTGTCCATCCGGCCTCGTCAGCCAGATGTTTTATTGGCGCAAACCAAATGGAGGGCACGCAGATATCGCATTGAGGGGGATCTCATAGCAATATTGAATTTAGGAAGGATGGGAGACAAAAGGAGATTTGAAGTTCTAATAGTTCTCACCTCGTTGAGTTCTCTGATCCGGGCTCATCTCTCGTCGTGGGCGTGAGGAACTCGCACTGCCGGCGCAGACGGGTGCACCGGCGGCAAGGAACTCCTCCGTCGCATTTTTCCTTGAGTCGCCGACATCCGTCACAGCTTGGTCGCGTCAGCATGGGGGAGGTTCTCTCACATCAATTGACACGGGACCGAGTAACTAGTAATGAAAAGGGACAAAAAGGAAAAAAAGGAAAAAAAAAAGAAATGGGCTTCATCGTACGCTCGAACTGCCCTCTTCCGCTCCTTATCCGCTACGCGACGCTGCTTGTGTCGTTGCAGGCGCAGGCCGTCCTCGGGATCCATCTACAACTTCTTTTTGGGGTCGCAATAGCCGATAAGAGGACTGTAGTGAGAAGGGAGAGAGCGGACAGTGCCGATCGACAGGGCCAGGCGAGGACCCGGGCCGGTGGAAGAGGACTCTCTCTGTGTGTGTCTGTCTCTGTTGTCTCTCTGGCTTGGTCTTCTTTGTGTGTAGGGGAGGTTTGTTTAACTCTCCGCGGAAAGTGTTTCCCAAGTGACCCCGCCGTAACGAAGAGTCCGTGTTCAGAAAGGAAGGTCTGGTCTTGTCTTGGGTCTCTCTCTCTCTCTCTCTTTCTCAATGCCCTTGCAATTCCTCGGGAAGTGAGTGGGCAAGGTATGCGGGTGGATAAAGAACGGGAATGAGTGAGTGAACGAGAGTGGTTGTTCCAAGTTTGTGTGTGTGTGTGTGTGTGTGTGTGTGTGTGTAGAGGGGGAGCTAAGATAGGCCTGCTGGCAGTGCTGACTCTCTCCGTCCGAGTCTTAGTTTCCCTCTTCCTCCACCGCCGCGCGCGCCCATTTTCCCAGAAGGGGGAGGGGTCGGGGAGGCAGAATTTCGGCGAAACCTCCAGCGCCGCGGTCGGCGGGGGGTCGGAGAGGAGCGGACCCGCTGTTTTTCGCGACCAAGACGCGGGGAAGCCGGCTACATCCCGGTCGGAGCCGAAATGGTGCATGAGGAAAGATCCCTGGAACCTGAGAATCTGGAGTTAACTTGACTCGTGATGCGGAGATAGGGGGGATTTGACCGAAGTCTATGGAGTAGAGTCTGTGAGTAATCGACATCGTGTTGTTGGACAGTTGGTCTTGAGAGATGCAGTCGGTGATTATTCAATTCGTTGGAGGGGACGTGAGAATGAAAACGAACAAAATTGACGAGCACGAGTAACAGAATTGTACAGAGTAACCCAATGTGATATTAACTTGGCATCTTTATCAATTACCACCGTGCTATGGATACAAATCGCTCACAGTTTCGCCTTCAAGTCATCCTCCCACAGAGACTTGAGCCCGTTCTCAAGAGGACTATCTTTCCTCTCGATCCTCGCCTTTGACGTCTCCATGATACTCGGCAGCCCCGTGCTCTCAAACGAAGCCCCATAACGAATCATGGCCGCCACACCCTTACTCGAAAGCAGAATCTCTGGCATCCCGTGGCCAGAAAACCCAGCAATGATAAACTGCCCCGGCTTCCCAGGCACACCGCCCAAATGTGGCATAAAATCAGAGCTATACCCCATGATACCCGTCCACACCCTCTCCGTCGTCGCGCCGCTCTCCTCCCACCCGCGGAAATGTCTCTGCATGTACCCGTCAAAGTACGGCGCCGCGCCCTTGACCAGCTCGTCGTCCCGGACGTTGTCGAACCACTCCCCCCGCTTATGCCAAAACATTTGCCGCGCGCCGCCGACGACGATGCTACCGTCCGCTCGCGGGATGAGGTAGTCGTTGTTCCGCGCGTCGAAGCGGATGCCGTACGTGTTGACCAGGTGCGGGCTGTTGGGGCCGCCCGGGCTGGTGATGCGGCTGCAGAGGCCGCGGACGGGGACGATGCGGTCTTCGTATTGCGGGAGGACTTGTGCCGTGTAGCCGTTTGTGGCTACGACGACTTTACCTGCGCTAATGGTGCCGCGCGGGGTCTGGACTGTCCAGCGGCCGGCGGCGTCGGGCGTCGATGATACTGATGTTACTGGCGTGTTGGCTTGCAGGTTCAGCCCCTTTTGGAGGAGGCGGTCTAGGAGCTGGTGGACCATCTTTGCTGGCCATAGATGTGCTGCCGTGAAGGAGAAGGCGCACTGCGCGCCTTTCACCCCTGAAACCTGCATTGGGATGATGAGGCTAGATCTTTCACCATCGATGTAAGGGGAGCAGATAGACCTACCCTTTCGGCGTCCTTCTTGGGAGTGAAGGCAACATCCTTCATATCCACAACGCCCGCCTTGACTAATTCCCGATATGCAGCCTCAGTCTCCTTGGCATGCTCCGGGTCAAGATACACATCAACCGCCCGCGTCAGATGAAAATCGCAATCCAGCCCCTCGCTCTCTACAAGCTCCTTGACGGCATACACATTTGAGGCCTCAAACGCAGCCAACTTGGCCGCCTGCTCGGGCCCAAATAGCTTGGTGTACTTGGGCACCTGGAAATACGTGTCGGGCTTGACGTGCCCGCCATTGCGACCCGAGGCGCCGGAACAGACCTTCCTGGCCTCGAGGATGGTGATGGACGGCGGGGACGGGTTGTCCTTGAGGATGTGGTAGGCCGTGGCGACGCCCGCGAAGCCGGCGCCGACGATGACGATGTCGCTCGTAGCAGGGAGCTCCGGGGTTGTGCGGTGGTCGTCTAGGGCCCGGGGCGCGGCGTTCCAGAAGGAGATGACGGGGTTGGGAACCGGGTTCCGGTTCGTCGGCCTTGGTGCGGGCATGGCGTTGGGATGTGACTGGATGGGCTGGATGAGAGGCGGTAGGTGGGCTTGGCAGGCTTCTTCCGGGTCTCTTCTTCACAAAGGAGGGGCAAAGGTTTACTGGGCAGGCTAGAAGTGAGGCTCGGACTGATAAGCAATATGTGTGGACTTTCTATATACCAATGTTGGGGGAGACAAGCGAGCAGAAGCCGCTTCTTTGGGCTGGCGCTACCATCAAAACGAACCGGCACCTTTTCGTTCAACAAACGTGCCGTTGATGCTCGATTGGGACTGATAAGGAGCATTGAAGTCGGAAAACCGAGATAAGATGATTCGGGCATGGGATCCATCCCCACCGATATCTCTTTGGTCCCAGCTCCGGGTCACGGGTGGGTATTAGCGTTTCTTGGGGGCGTTGTGACGGAAAACACGGCGAGTGGCCGAGACCGGAGGCCGAACCGGCGGCGGGGAGTACGGGACCGGCAATTTGCCGGTTCTCTTTGTCTTTCCCCCCTCTTAGCATGATAAGCAAATCGCAGGCGTCCAGTGACATGCAAGGTATGCACAGCGAATCAGCTCCAATCAAACATCCAAGAACGATATCTTCCTCACGGTAGGAAGCAATGCATGAAGATTGGTCACTTTGTTCATTCTTACGGGGGTTTGCCGCTTAGAGTGCGAGACCGAGGAAACAAACATCCCGTGAACCCCCTCCCCTCTAGGAGAGTACGAATACCTTACCATTACGCCGTTTACGCCGCGGCCGCCCCCTCCGACGCGGCTATAATCTTCCGCGCCATCTCCGGCAACTCGGTCGCCATGACGTCCATCTCCCCAAACAAATCCGTACACGGCTCCCCCTCGTATACGGCGCACCACGCCCCCTTGAACCCGCACCCCTTGGCCGCCGACGCATCCCACATGTGCGCGGCCGCGAACCACGCCTCCTCCCCGCCAAAGCTCTCCAGCACGGGCTTATACGCCCTGGGATCCGGCTTGCCGATGCCATCCGCGTCGCAGCTCTTGAGGTTCTCCGCGGGCATGTCGATGCCCGCTTTGGCAAAGTACCCGCCCACGCGCTTCGCGTCGCCGGCCGTGAAGGCCCAGACCGTGAAGCCGGCCTCGCGCAGGAGCGTGAAGCACTCCTTTGTGCCGGGTCGGGCCTCGAGCTCGAGGAAGCGGTCCATGATGTAGGCCACGTCGTCGTCGGTGGCGAGCTTCCGCGGTTCCGGGACGCCGGCTTGGAAGAGCATGCGGTAGAAGAGGCTGCGGAAGATGTCGTAGAAGCGGCGGTAGCGACCTTGGATGGAGAGGTAGGTGTATTCGCGCTCGGCGGCCTCGATCCAGGCGAAGCTGAGGAGGGCGGGCTTGATGTTGTGTTCTGCGAGTTTGGGGCCGAGGCGGGTCTCGATGGCGCGGGGGATGGCGTCGTAGGACATGCAGGTGCCTACGATGTCGAAGACGACGTGTTTCCTTGGTGATGACATGTTTGGGTTTGTGTGATGTGTGTGTGTGTGTGTGTGTGTGTGCGATAGTGAATGAGTATTCACAAAGTGATTTTGATTGTGCGAAGAAGTTCTTTTGAGTATGGTAAGTTTGTATGATTGCAAATATGGTCTTAAAGGTTTATATCACGAACATCTCATCCATGAATAAGACACTTAGGCTATAGATAGCCTCACCACCGGCGCGCCTCATCGCCCTATCTCGGCGCCTGGGCCCGCGGGGATGAGCGGGGTACCGCAGCATTTGCCATTGCCGCGACAGACCCCTGTTACCCCAGCCGGCTGCTCTGGCGGATCCGACGAACCGGTTGCGTATCACTCGACGGGGCGTTCAGTCCCGAGAGGGGGGAGCCCCGAAAAAGGCATCGCAGGCAATTCCCGGCTGTTGCATGATAAGCTACCGGCCGCCGGCCGCGCTACCCGTTGATTCCGCCCGGTCGTCAGTATCCCCTCCCCGACTCAGATTGTGCTTTGCGGTGGTTGGTTTACCCGACAGCCCATCTTTTGGACAAAGGTCGTGGGAATCGGTATTCTGAATGGGTACACTGAAATGTGTGGTTTGCTCGTTGAGGAGGATTGAGACTCAACGATCAATGGTAAAGTAGCTGTTAGATGCTTGATCTTATAGGACGTTTCTAGAATTACATGAGTCAGCAATCCGTACCAGGACGAAGGTCGGAACTATTGATGATAGCTATGAAGTGACGCCTAATTTTAAGCAGGAGAACATGCGCCGGCCATCCATCTTTCAGGTTTGCACATTTCAACACAATTCATTGTGAGGAGCGTAGAGAGTGATTTAAGTTTTCAAGGCCATCAACGGCTCTGTCATTATGGTATCAATAAGAGAAGCTTCCTATACTGTGATCCCCACCTTGGGTCTACCGTCGGAGCTGTAAATCCATGCTATGCTAATCCGCCAATTTTTTGTTTTCCCGTCCATGCCATGCTTTCGTGATAATTGTTGTTTACAATGAAGAAAAGGTCTTCTCAAATGCAGAGATCAAAATGGGAACTGTGGAGATGCATGTTAGACTTTTGGTCATATAAGATATGGTAGGCTTTCTTCAGAAGACTCACCATGTGCCTCTTCGAAGATGAGCATGGGGCGGAGACGGATGGTCTCCTTGCCGCAAGCACCAATATTGACGCCGAGGCGCTTCATCGAGCCCGTGACGGCCGCCGCGCTCTGGGTATCGAAGGCGACGTAGGTTCCCTGGCCCTTGCCGCGAAGATTCATGACGTGGTCAGGGTACTTTTGGGCGAGCTTCTCCATCTCGGCGTAGAGGACTTCACCAACACGAGCCTGTGACACGTGTGAGTTGTAAGTCATCATGCTTCTGGAATAGTTCACTTACGGTTTGCTCCACGAGCTTCTTCTCGCGGATCTCGTCAATGACTGCCTTGCAGACGATGACGCGGGCGGCATCACCCATCCAGCTACAGGTTCGTTAGCGACGATTGAAGAGACATGAGGACATTTGGAGGAACATACGTGTTGAACTGGCGGTAGGCCTTGTCGGGGACCAGCATGCGGTCGCCAAAGTAGTAGCCGGCAGTCTGGGCCTTCTTGGAGAAGGTGACGATATCGGGAGGGGAGGTCAGGTTCCAGTGAGCGTGGCCCCAGAACTTGCCAGTGGCACCAAAGCCTACCAATCACATGAGTACGACTGCATACAGCTTTCGTGTCAACGAGAGTTACTCACCAGTCTGGACCTCATCAACAATCATGACAACAGCATGCTTCTGCGTAATGTCGCGCAGACCCTGGAAGAAGGCGGGGGAAGCGTGGTTGTCACCGCCCTCGGACTGGATAGGCTCAACGATAACAGCAGCAACAGGGCAGTGCCAGCTCTGAATCAGCTCCTCCACCTCCTTCAGGCAGCGCTTCTCCTCGGCCTCGTTCTCGGCCGCGTACTTGTCCAGGGGGTACTTGAGCGCGGGGAAAGAAGCCTGAGGCCAGTTGAAGGACGGGATATCGAGCTTGTGCACGGCCTTGCTGCGCGTGGTGGACAGACTGCCGAAGCCGCGGCCGTGGAACGAGTTCTTGAAGCTCATGATGGCCAGCTCGGGGGAACCGGGCGTGGTGTTGTGCAAGCACGAGTGGATCTCCTCGTGGGACCACTCGGCCTCGCCGCGCTCGCGGCGGCGGTAGAGCATGAAAGCGGCCTTGTAGGCCAGCTCATTGGCCTCGGAGCCGGACTGGGCGGTGAAGATGTGGTTGAGGCCCTCGGGGGCGGCCTTCATGAGGCCGTCTTGGAGGAGGTCGTGCCAGGCGCCCGAGGGGAAGTTGCCGATGGCGGGTCTGTTGACGAGGGCGGAGATCATCTCGGGGGACTTGGCGGCCGCGATGAGGGTGGGGTTGTTGTAGCCTACCGGGATGGAGGCGATCTGGGAGTAGCTGTTTTGAGAAGGGGGAGATTAGCGAGATGCGGGTCGATGGGTGTGCCGGGCGAGGTGATCGGCGGCTGCGGCTGCGGGGGATATCAGACTTACACATCGAGGTACTTGTTGCCGTCAACGTCGACGATGCTGCAGAGTATTGTTGTCAGTTTGGCTCTCAAACGAAACAGCCGTGCGGTTGCTGCGTACTAGTTTCCGGAGCTCTTGTCGTAGTCGACGACGAAGTGGATGGCGCGGGCGTCGAAGAAGGTGTCGAGCTTCTTGGCGCTGGCCTTGGAGATAGGTCCAGGGACCTCCGTGGTGACTGAGTGCTCAATGACGGCAGGCATCTTGAAGGTCTGGTCTTTATCTGAGCAACTGAGCTGTGGTGATCTTGTAAACGAGTCTTGGAGAAGATGCGATGTAGTGTTTGCCGTTTTTCCTAGAGACTCGTGAAGCTTGTTTGATAAAGAAACTAATCGTTAAGTGTTGGGAGATCGAGTATTTATCATCCTTGGTCATGTTCGAGAGCTTCCGTTCGCCCCTCGATCTATGAGAGCCGGGCACGAGCCGGCCGGTCCCGAACCGGCGCCCCATCCGGGCCCAGGCCTAGACGTAAGAGAAATCCCCGCCAAATCTCCATTGAATCTAGCATGGCCCATCCTCAAAATCCCGATTGCGGCTCATTTCAAACGCATTGTGCATTGAGGCGTTTTCGGGGCGAAAGTTTTAGTGTACAGAATTGGTCCGATTTCTTGCCATTTTCAGCGGGTTCAAATCACAAGATGTGTCAAAACCCCCCTCCGAATGCCCCACTCCGGGCCCGGGCCGGTCCCACTCAAAACCACAATTATCGTTCCCACACCGGTATCAGACAGACACAACGATATCGCATTGCCGCCAACTTTGACGCCATCGTGAGAGAGTTCATATAAACAGTCGACCGCATGAGGCTGTCCGGCTTACCGCGGTAGAGTTGTAGACATCAGACCACTTTTCTGCAGGAACCAAAATCGAGGTGCATTACTTTTACTCACAATGGCATCAGTCGCACACCAAGTAAGTGGGGTATTCCCGTCAAAGGACATGAGCCCGTCGATGAACGTCATGCGGTTGCTTACATAGTACTTATTCGTTTGCAACAGTTGAAAGATGCTTCTCTGCTGAAGACATCATGCTACGTCAACGGACAATGGGTTGGCGCCAAATCTGAAAAGGTCTTTTCAGTCGAGAGTGAGTACACTTCTAACGCATGTACTCGGAATGGGCAGCCAAAGCTAACACTTCTCATCAGACCCCTCAACCCTCACCGAGGTAGCAAAGTGTCCCGAATTCGACGAGGCCGACACCGAAGCATCCATCCTCGCCGCCCACGATGCCTTCAAGTCCTTCCGCAAGACCCCGGCACGCGCCAGAGCGCGCCTCCTCCGGAAATGGTTCGACCTCATGATGGACAACGCCGACGACCTCGCCAAGATCATCACCCTGGAGAACGGCAAGCCCCTGGCCGACGCAAAGACGGAGGTCGGCTACGCGGCCTCCTTTTTCGAATGGTTCTCCGAGGAAGCGCCCCGGATCTACGGCGACACCATCCAGGCGAGTAACCCGAGCTGCCGCCTCGTGACGCTCAAGGAGCCGGTCGGCGTCTGCGGCCTCATTGCGCCGTGGAACTTCCCCGCGGCCATGATCACGCGCAAGGTCGGCCCCGCGCTGGCGGCCGGGTGTACCGTTGTCGTCAAGGCCCCTGCCGAGGCACCCCTGACGGCGCTGGCCCTCGCCGAGCTCGCTCATCGCGCGGGGATCCCCGCGGGCGTGGTGAACATCATCACGGCCCTGGATAACACCGTCTCCGTAGGGAAAGTGCTCACGACGCACCCGGTTATCAAGAAGGTGTCCTTTACCGGTTCAACGGGCGTCGGAAAACTGCTGATGAACCAATGCTCCTCGACGCTCAAGAAGTTGTCATTCGAGCTCGGTGGTAACGCCCCCTTCATCGTCTTTGAAGATGCTGATCTGAATGCGGCGCTCAAGGGCCTCATCGCGTCCAAGTTCAGAATCTCTGGCCAGACGTGCGTATGCGCCAACCGGATTCTGGTCCACAGCAGCGTGTATGCCCAGTTCTCGCAAATGGTCGTCGACGCCATCAAGACCTTTACCGTCGGCGACGGATTCGGGGAGACGACGACGCACGGCCCGCTCATCCATAACCGCGCCGTCGCCAAGGTCGACGAGCACGTCAAGGACGCAGTCTCCAAGGGCGCGCGCGTGCTTCTTGGCGGCAAGCCCCTGACCGAGCTGGGGTCCAACTACTTTGACCTCACTGTGCTGGCGGACATGAAGCCCGGCATGAAGATTTGTTCCGAGGAGACATTTGGGCCCGTGGCGGCATTGTTTTCGTTTGATACCGAGGAGCAGGCCGTCGAGCTTGCTAACGATGCGGACGTTGGTCTTGCGGGGTACTTCTTCAGCAAGGACGTGTCGCGGTGCTGGCGTGTGGCGGAGGCGCTCGAGGTTGGCATGGTTGGCGTAAATATTGGTAAGTCGTCCTTTTGGGCGAGTCTTTCATGGGCATGGGAGACTTGTGCTAACGAGCTACTTGTAGGAGCCATCAGTGATCCCGCTGCACCCTTTGGCGGCGTGAAGCAGAGCGGATTTGGTCGCGAAGGAAGCAAGTATGGTATTGACGAGTTTTTGGTGACAAAGATGGTTATGACTGGTATTGAGTAATGCCGCTTTTCCTGTCATGTTTTTGTTTCTTTACTTTAGAATAGACTATACCCTACTAAGTAGATGATAGAATAGGATGCCGGTTCACGTAAATGTGTCCCTGTCATATATAGAGAGCAAGTTCCCTTGAGTGACGAAGACAGTCCAGATGGCGGAGAGAGTAGGAGTGATAGAACTAGGAGTAAGGTATCGAGAGGCAAATTAGTTTCTCACCACCTGCCTATCTTCTTGTACAGTCAAGTAAGTGTAGCTTGTTTTTGATGTTGCTAGTGTCAGTATCTGAGAGGGAATCGGACTTAGTTCAGAGCCATCACGCTTGAAAGCCAAGAGGCTGTCATGGTTGAAATCATCGTCAGCAAGACGAGAAGTAAAGGACACGCTACATTTTGACTCTGGGCATAGGATACATGAAGGTGAGGAGTATCCCTATTCTAACCCACTCACTTTAGGTTTCGTAGGTTTCGCAGTGTAGGTTTACACTGAATTTCCATCAGGTGAGGTATCAAAAGGTGCTCACCCTCCTCTTTTGGTATCCGCCGAATCAAGCCACCAGGGTACCTTGGTCTTCGTGTCATTTAGGTCTGGGAGTCCGACGATGATTCCGGTTCAGAAACCATCGGAGTCATCGAAACACCACCGACAATCTTGGCGCAATCAACGGAATCTCAACACAGCCAGCCCCAATCTGGATCTCAGAACGCCTCAACCCAACCCATTCCCATTCGCTTGACCAATCCAGTGAAATACTCGTCCGAAGCACATCCTCCTTGGCCGTCGCGCGAGCATACCCCGCCATCTGGGTCTGAGGATGGTCCATCCAAAGGCAAGCAGCTGCCGTCAACGGACGAGCAGACCCCGAAGAGGAAGACTCAGCTCTCAGACGAGCAACCTCAACTGCATTCGGATCCGGAACCAGAACCGCAATCAAGGGAACAACTTCCCACCGACACGGAGCCCGCAACTCAATCACGAAATGGGCCTTTCATCGACAATTCCAGCTTGTCCGAAGACTTCGAACAATACGAGAAGGGGAGCAAGTTGGTGTATACCTATCAAGTTCCGCGCCGACCTTACGGCCGCTCTGAGTATCCCAATCCTGCAGGCATCTATAGCGATGACAAAGTTCTGTCCGAAGACGAAAGGCGCCTCTCTCGCACCGGCTTAGTCTATCACGATCGACATATCAGCAATCCTGATCCCACCCAAGACAAGGCTACAGTCCACCTCACCATCACGAAAAACATATCCGGCGGCCCTGTTGCCGGCGCACAGGTCATTTTGTGTAAGGTTGACGAAGCCAAATACGATGGCGGAGCCAAACACGAGGACCGAACGTACAAGCAGCAGAAGGATACTTTCAGACAGTATTTTACAGATAAACGCAGACGGGCGAAGCAGTATGTTGGAGACATTTTCGATCAGAAGAATGCGGGTAGTTCAACTTCATCTCGAGGGGATCGGAGTGAGAAGCAACCAGACGTTGCCGGCAAGGCCCCATTCATTCTAACTATCGACGGGGAACGCTTGACCGTGGGTCAGCTTGCGATTCTCAAGGTGTACGATGCGATGTTCTACCCCTTCACGTGCGGAATGAATCAAGGGCCTTGGAAGGTTACCTCTAGAGCCGATCAGGAGCACACTTGTGAGGCCGGTGCTTACAAGCATCTCTGGACTCACAAGAAAACTGGATATGAACACCTTGCACCTCAATACTACGGATCCTGGGCCATCGAGCTTACGACCACGAATTCGGATGTTGAAGACAAGCAGCGATTCGCCAGAGCCATCATCATGGAGTACATTGAAGGGACCAGCATCGAGGAGCTTTGCTTCCGGACTGCTAAAGAATACCTTCTTGTTCCTCGCAACGGGATGTTGCCTAAGATGGCCGATGGTACCAAGTGGTGCTTCGATAGGAAGCTTCGTTTGGAAGTCTTCGTGACGCTTCTGAAAGGCTACATGAACATGCTTCATCACGGAGTCAATATGCGTCTCGACCCCGAAAACATTCTCCTCACAGGTAAACTTGGAGACGAGCTTCTCACAACGCCTCGCGTTGTGGTGATTGACTATGTCGATGCCCTGATCGACGATGAGAGGAAGGGACCTCTCAGGGTTTACCAACGTTGGAAAAAGTCGCCTCACCCCTGGGGCGAAGTCTCTTTCCCAAAGATGCAATACTTCCACGGCTGGTTTCCCCACCATTGGACTCCTCAACTTTTCGACAGCTGGCTCATTTACATCTCCGGACAATTGGACAATCCGGAGTACATGGACCGCAGTATTTCGAAGGGTCCTGGCTTGCCAAAGGACCCTCAGATGTCGGAGCAACCTGGTTCAGGCCAAGACTCTGAACCTGAGCATTCTTGAGCATACAAAACGCGAGTGTTGAGGAGCTTGCCATCATCACAGAACCGAGGTAACGCATTGGTGCCGAGTTCCGGCCAGGAGACCCTGAGTGTGACGCACTGAGAGTTCGGAGGCCGGGTATGCAGCCTGGGGGGGGAAACACATTCACATAGTGATAACAATTTATTGGGGCATGGGATGAGCGATGTGCATATTGAGACGTGAAGGAACCCGGGATAATTCTGAAGGATAGTTGGAGTTGGGCCTCTTTTGGCAGTAGGCTTGTAGGTGTCATTAGGTAGCTCAACGAGGAATCTCTTTGATCAAGCCCACCTGACTTGGTGCTTTGATTTACTTGAATAGGAAGACACGTCCTGATAGTAAATATTGAGGCGTTCTCTTCACGGTACTGATAAATGCTGTACTGGTGCTCAAAGCAGCGGTGGTAACATCAATGGAAACTGAGAATGTATTGAGCGGCAACCTATCCAGTAACCCGCATGCCCCCTGCGCAACTACCCATGTTTTCTACCACTATTCTTATCCCTGTGGCTATTATTCTTCTAATCTAGCGTTATTCACTCTGAGCCTTTTCCCTGAAGACGACACGAAGGGTCGCAGTAAGGTGGTGGTTGAAAGAAGAGTGATTTGTCTGCTCATTGCCGCTATAAAATCATCCCTTTCCGCTACCTTATACTGGAGTACATGAGCCAAGTATTCCTATAGTGCCTAGACCCGTTCATAACATCTCATTCTTCTGATCCTGCGGAAGCAGCGGGGCTTTGTCAGCATCGCGCTCCTCCGCCTGCCCCAACGAAGCGGTCTTCCGAGCGAGCTCGCGAATCATTTCGGCGTCTTGCTTGCGCTGCTCCTCGTGCTTGTTGTCCAACTCGTGCCTCCTCTTCTGCTTCTCGAAGACCCAAATCGTTAGCGCTTCTCCCTCCCTGCGTTCTTGTTCCTCGCGCCGAGCATCGTTTTCGGGGCCGTCGGCGGAGGTGCGGGGCGTCATGGTGCACCACCATGAGACGATGACGATCACCTCGAAGAGTACGGCCGAGATGGCAAGTAAGATGAGGCCGATGTCCATATCGGGCGTCTTATCTGCCAATGTTAGGGATTTTTTAATTTGACACTCGTGTATAAAGGGGACTCACTGTGTAGAATCGTTGTAGAAAGAGTATCAATTTGGTTCGCTGGACGTCTTGATATTTGCCGCAGTGAAAGGTCTTTGTGGAAATGCTTGGTGGGTGGGTAGTCTGGACTGATTTGATAATAAGGAGAAAACTTTTCCAAGGAGGATGCCGGAAAATTTGGTGATCCAGGATATTAAGTTTCTTTCGCCGGTGGTCTCATGACACGTTTTTGTCGGTGTACGTCTTTGAATACGGGAGATGCGGAAGCCAGCTAGAGTTCTAGGGCTTCGGGTCCGGGTGGGGCATTTCTCGGGCTTAGGTTCCGTATGTGTTAGTGGAACGGGGCGGCCTCCGGCCCTCCGGGTGCCACTCCGCCCGCCGTAGCCGAGATCCACAGCATCTGCTCAGAATGACGACTGACGACGGAAAACATGTGCCATGAAGGAAGATACATGATGTCAAGCGCCTAGGATGATAGATCACTCAATGCCTATTTGCCTCCTAGGGCCTTCTAAACAAGATGGATCGAAGGAAGCAGACTGGCTTAAGGACATCTTTATAAATTCACAAATGTCCAGAACTAGGTTGCCCAAGGCATGTGCTATTCATTAGTCGCTTACATATTCCATGAGTACTACGTATGTAAAAGGGTGTTGAATCACCGGCAGACACGTCACACATTGGGACTCAACCGGTAGGCCTTATCAAATAGTTAGTGCCTCCCCACTCTAACAACAGATATCGGGCCTGGTGGCCTCTGGTCCAGTCGGCTGCTGTTGTTTTTGCATTTTTCTTTCCTGCTCTTGGACTTACTTACTGCTGTATGAAGCAGTTCTGCCTTCATTACGCCGACTGTGTGTAGTATGTAGTAAAACCAAAGGGGGCCCGAAGAAGAGAAAAAGGCATGAAGAACATATGAAATGTACTTCAGATGACTCTGCATATTTTTGCCTTACCTTACCTAGAATAGGTCAATTTTTAACCATGAATGTGGTAGCCTGTGATGCCCACGAGCTATGAATGCCCGTTATTGAGCCGAGATTGAATCTTTGCATGAAGAAAGGCATCAGGGTACTTAGTAAATTATCCAAAATATTCTGGAATGCACGAGGTTCCAGTCATGTCATGGAGATCACAGGTACCTTGAATCGCGAAGCCCCGTGCTTGATCAAATTGACACACTAATCTTCACATATATGGAATTCAGGAGCTGTATGTTTTGCGTGAATATGTGCAATATTTGATGCATCAAGCATGATATTTACGTCCTCGACGGTAAAGTAGTAAGATATGTACATGAATCTGTCGTTGGTCTCTTTGCGTGTACCCGACTCAACACTTCCCCCAATTACAACCACTGAGAAACTCCAACAGGAGAGATAAGGAGCAAGCGATCCAAGCGAAAGCGCTTAGAGCTTGCCGAAGCCAGCGCTGGTGGTAACAGCCTTGGCGTCGTTGGCGGTGCCGGCAGTAGCGACGTTCTTGCCGGCAAAGTTGGCCAGGATGGAGGTGTCGGAGCCGACGAGGGTGCCGCTGGAGCCGTAGGCGTTGAGCTGGCAGGCGTGGCCGAGGTTGGTGGAGCACTTTGCGTTGGTGGTGGAGTCGGGGGAGGCGAAGATCTGGCCGGCGAGACCGGTCTGGTAGGCGGCGACGACGTTCTGGAAGATGTTGCCCTCGGCGACAATCTTGGCACCAGAATCGGCCTCGAACGCGTGGCCGGAGTTGTCGTACCAGTAGTTGTTGACGGCGTGGAGGAGACTGTGATGGAGTTTCGTTAGTTGGAAACTTCGATAGCACACCATGCTCTCGAGGCATGCGCCAAGACTGGCAGGAATTAATACGTACGTGTTACCGGCAACCTTGGGGGCTCTGCCAGAGGTGTGGTGGATGTAGTTCTTCTTGAAGGTGACCATGTCGTTGCTGCCGGTGAAGTAGAGTCCCCAGTAGTGGTGACCGTCGCAGGTAGCGGACCAGGAGGAAGAGCCGTCAATCTCGTTGTTGGAGATGGTGACACGGTTGGAGGCGCCGTTGCCGAGAACGATGTGCTGGCGACCGATCAGGGAGGTCTTGACGTGGTCGATCCAGACGAGGTCGGAGCCGTCGAGAGTGATGGCATCACCACCCCAGACGTACTTGGGGTTCAGGTTGGTAATGTGGATGTTCTAGCACCGGTAGTTAGTCGCTAGCCGCTATGATAGTGACTGATGGAGTGGAACGAGTCTTCATACCTGGATGATGATGTTCTTGGCGCCGCCGGTGATGCGGAGACCCTTGCCAATGATAACACCCTTGCTGCCCTGTCCGATGAGGGACTTGTTGGAGCCGACCTTGATGGGGTTCAAGCCAGCGTTGTCGTAGCTGTGAAGAGAAGATATAAGTATCATGAAAGTCACAATGTATCCGCAGGATGTAAGTGGTTCTCTACGTACGTCGTGGAGACCTTGGGGGCGTTGGGCTGGTAGTTGGTGCACCAGTTGTCCTTGTTGATGGCAGTCTGGCAAGCAGAGCCGGTACCCCAAGGAGCGCAGCCGGTGGCGGTGGTGGTGCCCTCAGTGTTGCGGAAGTCAAAGGTCTTGGTCAAGACGATGACGCGGGCGGAGGAGTCGGTAAGGTAGGAGACAAGCTCGGAGGTGGTGGAAGGGTAGACGGCAGTGGCGCTACCACCACCAGTAGTTCCCTTGGCGAAGCCCTCAGCGGCGCCAGAGACGGCGTCGGCTGCGAGAGCCAAGGGGGCGAAGGCAGCCAGTGCCGCGGAGAGAAGAGCAGATCTCATAGTTAGAAGGCTTTCGAATAAGAAGAATAAAAACGTAGATACAAAAGAACGAATAGGTTTTGGTCGGATGTGAAAGAGAGACAAGAGGACGAAAGCCGCTGGAGTAAGAAGGAGCTTCCAAGTCAAAGAGCGCGGCTCAAGGTCGATCATATATGTTTGTTGGAAACTGTGCCGCTGTTCGACGCCGCTCCTTCAACGAACCCCCTTCCTCCATGTCTTCCTTCTCCTTTCCCAGGTAGTACGGATAGAGTAGCCCCCTAACCACCAAGCCTTTCCAAGAGAACCCCCCGCCAGCAGGGCCAGACGAAGGCCTCATCTCACGGCTCCTCATCCTTCTAGGCCTTCCAAAGAAAAGCACACCCCCAATTGCGCAGTCGGCCGAGGAACATTGCTTAATCCACCCACACTACTTTCCGAAGAATCATGGCGTTAGGTGCCGGAGCCGACTTGTTCGAGGGATAGAGTGGTGGGTAGTCTCCACTGATTCGTGGGGATTTGCTGCGCTCTGTAACCCCTTCATCTACCACGTCACCCCCGTCTGACCCGGGGTTGCGGTGATAGCTTCGGCGGCACAATCCGAATCGAGCCCGTCGACGAAGACGTTCGGCTTAGTTCGCGGGTCTCGCACGGCCTCGCACTCGTCTGTGGCGTCACTTCCATCAATGAAAAGACGAACAGAGATCTCCGCTGGTAGGGCCGCGTAAGGGGGGGAGAGGGGCGGGACTTGGGAAGTGTGGCTGCCCCAGGGCCCGGAGGCAGACTAAAGACTCCCAGCGATGGAGCTCGGAAAGGACCTGCTGCAGTGAGATGTCACGGGGTGTCTAAACCAGTCAGTACTCATGTCCACGAGCGGCAGTTCGCGTTCCTAGGGTACCATTCGTTTTTGAGAGGAGAGACGCTCCGTCTGCAAGGTGCCAAACATGGGTTCAGAGAAATTTCCGCCACTAAGGACACATGGGATCCGAGAAAAGGAGCTCCAACATGCAGAGCACCACGCTCTAGGCTCTCCATAACTCGTTCCGATGAAACGGTTGGAAATTTCCCGGTTGATGGCGTACTTTCTGACATTTGTTGGCATCAGCGAAACTGGGCAAGCCGCAAACGCCACACCGCGGCACATACATGGAAGAGTAATACGCGCGTGGGCATCTATACTCAGTCAGACTCCAGAGAGACCCAGTAAATCAGAACAAACCAGGGGTTGTGAGAAAATAAGCTAACAAGCTTCTAGCCTCGGCCTGTCTCCGACTCTACGTGTGACAATGTCACATAATATGTCGTCCTGAGAAGGGATAAGATCTGTTAAGCATAAACCGCGGTAGGCGCATCAGGCTCCATTTATTTGGCCCAAGCTCCTTCGTGGACTTGGGTAGATTTTTACTTTTCGGTTACACGTGTATTGTGACGGCAGTCAGTTCTCCCGTACTGTAAAGAGAAACCTTTTTTCAAGGACCTGGTCTGCGGAGGGAGAGAAAGTCAATCGGAAGCAGAAAAACACACACGCCATTTCTGCTTGGTGCGGGTTGTCTCTCCTTAGTGTTTCGAGTCAGGGTGAACGTGGGCAGCCGGATGCCTCGAACAGGATTAGTTTGGACGGGCTGATATGAGAAATAGGCGGCTAATGCCTCTCGCTGACATTTTCTTTTCGCAATCCGTGCCCATTCAGGGGTGGGATCCAATCCCGGGCAGAATTGGCACAAAGGTGTCTAGTGTAGGTCCCAGAGACCAGGATATGCATGCCAAGAAATAGATTGAGCCTCAAGCCCAGCCCACGAGGAACTCGAGAAAGCCCCATATCGAGGAGCCACAGGGAGCCACATCTCGAAAGATATCCGATATCAAGCCACAAGGATGACGAGGATGAATTGTGGTTCCCGTCACTTCTTCAAAGGATCGACTATTCCGGTGAGATGGAAACTCTTGTGGGAACTCTGGGAACAGTACCACCAACACCCAGTATTCCCGACCTGTTCCCTTACATCCCTTTGACCATCAAAATTGGATCTCGGCTCTGTTTGCCGGGACGCACGGCAGCAGCGGTCAGACCGTCAGAACGGCGGATAGAAGCGAACCAGAACCTCCAATGCCTCCAATCATCGTGGTCAGCCTAAACCTGTGTTTACAGTGATCGGCAACTCTCTTTCCTGGGAGGGAACGCTGTTCCATAAAATACGGCTTTGTGAATTGTCAAGGTACCATTCAAAGTTGCAGTTCATATATTTATATTAATTCCTCGGTACGACCCCTCCCCTCCTTGCCTTACCAATGCTGATGGAGGCAAATTGAATTCGATCCGCTCCCATCCCTTCCTCCCCCCACCGTCCCGACCCGGGCGTCGTTTTCCCTTTGCCCATATTGCCATTTCACAGCTCATACGACTTTAGACTTCACCGGGGGCTCTGGTGTTCTCAACAAACTCTCTCTCGCGCGCCAAGATCTCCTTCTCAGCCTTGGTGTTACCCTCTTTGGGCAGATAAGAGAAGATGACAGGAATCAGCGCCGCCAGAATGGTTCCGAAGCCGGTGAAGGCACCCGTGACCGCGAACCCCTTTACGAACCGGGGCCCGTCCGACGAGGGCCAGAGCCTACTGCCGTAGACCGCCGAGAGATTTCCGACAGAGTTGACTAGGGCCACCACCACCGCGCGCTTTTCCGCAGGGAGCGAAATGACCTCGGAAGTCCAATTAAGCATGAGCGGGAGCGCCGTGTACAGGCCGGCAATGTAGAAGCACAGCATGGCATACACGACTTTGGGGTTCGACACGGTCACGCAGACGAGCGTGCAGACGAAGCTGAGACACATGCACCCCGTGATGTGCCACCTGCGGTCCCTCGTCTTGTCGGCCGTGTACGAGAGCACGAGCAGGAAGACGGCGCCGACCATCCAAATAGGGATGGTCATGTACTGCGCCATCACCGACGTGTAGCCCATCTGCTTGACAATGGTGGGGATGAAGTAGGAGATGGTGCAAGAGCCCAGGTCCATCGTGAAGAGCACCACAAAGACGTACGTCCGCGGGTCGGCCAGCGCGGCCTTGAGAGATTGCCAGTGGGTGAGGCGCTGGCCGTGTCGCGCCGCCGTCGTTTGCCGATCGTGGATCATGCGGACCACGGCGAGCTGCCGTTCCTCCAATGAGAAGCGCTTCGTCGTCTCGGGGAAGTCGAGCAGCACAAACTTGAAAATCATGGCGAACCCGACTGTGCAGACGCCCTCAATCAGATAGAGCCATCGCCACCCTCGCATGCCTCGGACGCCTTCCATATTGCCGGTGATTGCGCCAGCGAGGAGGCCGCTCACTGCGCCGGAGCACACAGAAGCGGTGTAAAAGATTGAGAACCTCTTGCCTGTAAAACGCAATTTCAACTTTAGTACGAGCTGACGTAGACCAGTTGTGGGGCTTGGCATCTATCCGTACTTGAGCTACTTTCAAAGATGAAAAGTAGATTAAAGTACGGAACTTGCGGGTGACGCCGTGATAGTAGGTAATTAGGTACTTACCGATTTCTGCCTTTTTGTACCAGCAAGTCATCACGTACAAGACACCAGGGAAGAATCCAGCCTCGATACAGCCGAGAAAGAACCGAAGAGCCAGCATTCCTTCATAGTTCTTGACAACCGACATCACAGAACACACGGTGCCCCAGACAATCATGATACCGGGCAGGTAGTATGACGGGCGAGATCGAGTAAGCAACATATTCGAAGGGACTTCGCAGACGAGATAGCCAATGAAGAAGATGGAAAGCAACATGGCATATTCTGTACCATCATCATGTCAATACCGAGTTCTCTGAGTTCTTTGGTCTGAACTAGTACAGGGGGGGGGGGGGGGGGGGGGGCGCTTACGATCGTCTGTGAGTTTGAGGTCTGCTTCCATACCAGCAACTTTGGCATTGCCCTTTGTGACAAGTCAGTTCAGACAACCCTGCGCGTAATCTGCCGCGATAGACTCACGATATTCTGCCTGTCGATATACGCTAAAATGTACATGAACCATAACGTCGGCCCCTGCCATTGGTGTTAGCATCGCGCCATTGCTGACTCGGCTTTCGACTACTGTTCAACCCAGCAGACGAGCCAGGGGGGGAGAAGAAAAAGACTAACCATGTATAAGTCGAGCTTCCGCACGAGGGCCTTCTCTTCCGGAGAGTCTGGAACATAGTTTGCCAGTGCTTGTTCCAATTCCAAGTCGTGCTCGGATAGCGTAACCTTCTCAGTGTACGCCTCGGCCGTGTCCGCAGCATCGGAAACCTCTGGCTGAGGCTTGTCTTTCTTGATGTCGGCCATGATGAACGGGACTGGTTTTTCGGTTGACCTGGACTTGTTCGCAGTTCAAGCAATACGTCGATCACAGAGACCACATCACCAAGGGCTTCACTTTGGTCGAAGGGGTACTAGTGCTCTTATTAAGTCTTATCTACTTAGCATTGGTGCTAACGATCAACCAGCGTATCACGCGTAATGCGTGCGCTGAGTCGGAAGACAGCCGTCTTCCTTAGATACGGGACAGATTGAGTTGGGCGTGGCTAAACCCCGCATTGTTATCGGTAGTTCAACTATAGAGAGTTTAATAGACCGAAACCAGGATGACCGAAGCAACTTGTTATCTCTCCATTGCGACGGTGACCGTATCTTCGCACGTTCCACCCCCAGCCACTATCACCGTCCCCCGCGTTTCCACACTGAAGATACCCGTGCAGCGTGATAAACGAGTTAACAGTTGGGTAAAAGCAATCTGGCGGGGTTCTGTCATTCCGGCTGCAAATGATAGATGACCGACGGTGCGTTAGACTGCCTGGGCAGTTATTGGCAGTATCATTCCGGATATCGACAACCACTGAAGAGTGGGTCCGGTCCCGAGGCCGGTTGGTCTGTGTGACCCGGCCCGGTGCACTTACTCACGGACTAAGGTAGGAACATCTCTCCAAGTCTCTATCAATACGGCCGGCATTGCGATATACAAACCGTTGAACAAACCACGGATATCGTACACGAATATCCGCACTTGCTAACGCTACCAAATAGCCGGGTCGAGTTCATGTCGCAGCCGGCCGCCAATGCCACATGGCCACGGTACCAAGCCGCCTAGCGACTGGAACGTTTTCTTACTTCTCCCGCGGCCAAAGGCTTTGCCGCAACCTCCACCTCCACCGCCGCCGAGGGAGAAGGCGAAGGCGATGCCGTCCCATGACCGGAAACCTTCTGCACTAGCCCTCTACGCTGGTGCCTCGAACTGAGCAACCTCGCCTTCAGGCCCCTCGTCGAATCCAAGGGCCAGGAATTCCGACCCGCCATCATGGGACATTTATAACAATCAGACGGGACCAAAGAGCGCATAGACCGAGCAACATCGATTTGCTCAGCTGGTGGAAGTTACATCTACACTCTTCTTCCTATATCTCTTCGTAGTACGCAGCTTTTATTAGCCGGTGAACACTTGGCTTCCTTTTCCTAGAAGATTAATAGCACACTTCAACCAGTGACATTCCATTGAGTAACTCTCTTGGAGAACGCTCTGACCCTATTCTAATGAGGCTTTCAGACGTCTCAAGGAGCCTTATGTACAGTTTATAGGGGAATGCAGCATCACAGTCTTCGACATCTTACAAATATATGATCCAGAAGCGTCACGAGCGCAACAGCGCATGTGCGAAGACGGAGGCGTAGTTGCCTGGTAGGTGATGAAAGTTTTGTTCGATTCGAGTATCATAGGGGCTTTGTGGTGGCAGGGTACCGCCGTTGTGTCTTAGAAGAGACTGTTGGAAGGAGCGAGGGTGAGATGGCCAGGACTTGGTAGAGAGGAAGCGAGAGGGTGACGAAATGATCCACCGGTAGGCACATAAGTAACCCCCTATGTCATGTCATTACCACTATCTTCATCTCTACTGTCCTTATCACTATTTCATTAAGATGTCTTGAGGATATTTTTTGAACTATACTCAAAAAGGAGACTTGAAGAAAAGATAGCGATGGTAGTAATGGGAGAGAGTGAGAGAGAGACTATGCGCAAAGGCAAAGTGCTGAGCTTTGTTGCGATGTAGATGCCGTGGCTCAAACACCACAAGAAAAGCCACAGACCAAGGACGGTGTAATGTAAACAAGGTACGAGGGCGAAAGGGCATAAAGCGAAGAGAGAGGTGAAAGACAATTGTCAAGTGCGTTTGTAGTCAGACGGCGAGGAAAGAATCAAGTCTCGAACCTTCCAAAGTGGAAAGGTGAGATGTATTGTGAAATAATAAGGTGAAGCACATCAGGTAGGTATAGATGATTCACGATTCCTTGTGTTTGCGTCTCATCCTTAAACACATCTCAACTACCATTCGTCTCAAGATTATTTCAATTTACCAGACCCGTACTACAGCACACCGCTTTTGGTATTTGAGATAATTCAAGCCGATATCAGCGTTTCTCTACAACCACGACGACGACTTGGCCTAGTCACCAGCACTGTTGCCAGAAAGTCGAATCGCCTCACGATGACACAACAGGGGCAGAAGCAGTGGTAGAAACAGCGTTAAAGTACGTAAAAGTACAGAGATATTCGTTCAATTGACTACTCACCTACTCTATCCCCACGAACCAACAAAGCAATAGAAGACCCCTCCCTCACCCTAAACTCTTCCTGCCCACCCACCCTCAATATCGCCGAAATAGCATACGAATGCACAGTCAACGACACAAACATGGCCGGATCCGTCGCGAAAATCTCCTCCAGCACCGCCTGCTTCCTCGCGACATGCTCCTCCGTCGTCTCAAACCGATCAGCCCTCCAAAGCCGATCCTCCTCCGTGAACCCAGGCTCGAAACGATACCGCGGATACGCGCCCTCGATCCAGCGCCGCGGACTCCGCTTGTCGCACGTGTGGTCCGTCATGCGCTCTCTCAGCCCTTCCTTGATGAGGGGTCGGAATTCCCGGCCCCCTTTGGCTTCGACGAGGGGCCCAAAGGCGAGGTTGCTCGTTTCGAGGCACCGGCGGAGGGGGCTGGTGTAGAAGGATTCCGGGAAGGGGACGCCGTCGCCTTCGCCTTCTCCCTCGGCGGTGGTGGAGGTGGAGGTTGCGCGCGCCCAGAAGGTGCTTAGGTCTTTTGCTTGCTGGATGCCTGTGTCGACGAGCTCTGCGTCGAGCCATGTCACGACGCCGTCTCCGTCGAGGTGGGACCAGTATCTCTGCATGCCTCTCGTCAACTTTCTTCGGCCTCATCAAGGTTGAGGAGAGCGGACTCCCAAAAAATAAAATAAACTCACATCCCACTCAGCCGTCCCAACCTTTGCTGCTTGGACGTTGTGGTATCCGAGGCCATGCCTCGTCAGGTACAAGACCTTGTAGTCCACACCGTCGGGGCTCTCAGCGTTAAGCCTCCTCACATGAGAGGCGAATCGCTCCCAGGGCCTGGCACCACCACTACCACCCTCGGCCATTGCTACGTCGCCGTCACCATCAGTAGCCGCGTCGCCGAAGGTCTTGTCGAGGAGTCCAAGACTTGGCTGCGTGGTTGCTTTCCCGTTTGGACTGGCATCGGCGATCTTGTAGTAGTCCACAAAGTACTCGGGCAGGATTGTGAATCTATATCGGCAGAGGTCGGACGTTGGGGCGGCCATTTTGGTTGCGGCGAGGAGTGCGGGGAAGAGGCTCTGGGGGAGCATGAGCTGAAAGGGAAACGTAACGGTATATATGCAACCCAAGGGTTCAAATGCAAAGGATGGAAAAGACCTTGGGCTGGGGGTTTCCGAGGGGACTAGCTTGAATAAAAAATCAATACCCGTGGAGTCTGAACAAGGCTTTCGAGGCTGAGCAAGTTACCGGTCCAGATCTGGTCTAAACTCTGACGGCGTTATTAGTACAAGCAAGCCCCTCAATTCACCGTGTCCGCCTCGAGATCTGCCTTGGCGATGTGAGTTTCGAATGCCTGGACAATGACTTCGTCGTGATGAGCACCAAAAAAAAAAAGGTCAAAACCTCTGAATAATTCACACAGATTTCAAGAGGAATTAAAAAAGAAAGATGTCAATCACTATTGAATTAGTGAGCGAAATCCACACACAAATCCCGTCGTCAATCTACCCCGCTTTACCCTTGGCCGCCAACGACATCCGCCTCATCACAATCCAAGCCAAAGGCAACGGCGACAACCCTGACAGCCTTAGCTGCTCTCTCCACGTATCCAGCCTCGACGACTCGACACCCTACCACGCCCTCTCATACACCTGGGGCCCGGCCACCGTCCAAGAAGCCGACGACAGGCCCGCCACCAGCATCACCTGCAACGGCCACGCCATCCTCATCACGCACAACCTTTGGACCGCGCTCCTGCGGATACGAGACAACCCAGAGCTCGCGAGCAAAAGGTTCTGGATCGATGCCATCTCCATCAACCAGACCGACGATGCGGAGCGCTCGAGGCAGGTCCAGCTCATGGCGAGCATCTACAGCTCTGCCTCTTGCGTGCTAATCTGGCTGGGCGAGGAAGACGACCACACGGTCAAGGCGCTACGCCTAATACACCACCTCACGACGATAGACGCACGACACCTGGCCAGACTAACTCCGCAAAGCATATCCCAAAGCCCGCTCTCACGGGACCGCGGAGGCGGCGACGACGACGACGACGACAACGACGACATCCTCCACGACCCCACATCCTGGGACGCCGTCCGAACCCTCTTCCGGCGCAACTACTTTTGCAGATCGTGGATCATCCAAGAAGTCGTCCTCGCGCGCTCCGCCACCGTCCTCTGCGGCCGCCAAACAACCTCGTGGACGCACCTCGAATCCGTCTCCCACTTCCTCTCCACCACGTCCTGGTCCTCCCACTTCTCCTCCACCAGCCTCCTGCGAGACACCACCCCAGGCGCCTGCCACCACAACGTCCCCACGATCCTCAAGGCGAACAAAGCCTCCCGCAACCGCCTCGAGGGCAACAACAACTACGCCTCCGCCCTCGCGCACGCGCTGGTACGCACGCGACACTTCCGCGCCACGGACCCGCGGGACAAAGTCTACGCGCTCTTTGGTCTCGTGGGGCTGGACGGCGGCAGCCCGGTGCGCGACAGGCGGCGGCTGCGGCCCCTGTACGGCGACGAGGTCACCGTGGAGTCCGTCTACGTCGCCGCCGCCGTGCAGATCCTGGAGGACACGGACGACTTGTTCCTGCTGTACTGCGTCGAGGGGGACAAGTTCCGAGATGCCGCGCTGCCGTCTTGGGTGCCGGATTGGCGGTGCGATAAGGCGTTGGGGTTGCGGGTTACCGGGTACCGCCGGTTTGATGCCTCTGGGGGGCTGCCGCGGACGCTGGTGATTCGTGAGTCTTGCAGGGTGTTGGAGATGCGGGCGTTGAAGATTGACGTGGTTCGGGTTGCTGCTGAGACGAAGCACGAGATCTATTTTGGCGCACCGTTCCCGACGTTGATGAAGATCCTGATGGGAGAGGACCCTCGCGTGGACGAGGGAGTGTTGAATGCAGTCTGGCGCTCTCTAGTGACCAACACCGGAGGTGACCCGCCGCAGTGTCCAATAGATGAGAGATACAAGGGGGCGTTTGTGCACTGGATTACAGAGAGGCTTGATGCGATATCTAAAGGTCTGAAAGGCGGAGAGGATGCTCAAGTGGCGGCCATGATTGCCTACTTTCGTCGTTTGAGCCAATCTATGCCGCCAGCTCCTGGGATGGAAGACTACAATACCGCATTCTCCCATGGGTTGCATCTGAGGCTCTTTGAGACGTCTGGAGGCTTCATCGGGCTTGGTTCAGAGTGTCTTCAGATGAATGACTCAATCTGGATCGTTCCTGGCTCACGTGTACCATTGATATTCCGGAAGAAAGGACCAAGCCATCACCGGCTGGTAGGGGGTGCATATGTCCATGGTGTGATGCAGGGAGAAGCAGTCAAATCGAGCAATGTCAAGACACATGAGTGGGAAACTCTGTCTGTCGAATAAATGCCAGAATTAGCTTTACACTCCGATGAAGAATACGAACAAGAGCTCGAACTCACCGGAAATACCAATAGTGTGAAGCATTGAGCACACAATCCACTCCGACTGAATGGGAATCCCAAAGAGACATACCTTGGATGGGGAACTCGGCTTTAGACCCATTGATGACGGTCAATGATGGATATTTTCATCTTATATTCCTTCTTCTTTTAGTAAACACTCGCTTCGGGGTATCTCAGCTCTCAGATGACTATTCTCCATGACGCCACATTTCGCAAGAGCACTTTCACTTCAACAAGCCAGAGTCTCTAAGGCAGCTCCCAAAGCTTCCCAGCGGCGTCTCTTCTTTCATCACCAAACTTCTCGTATCCACCAACGGCACCATGGAAGGTCTTCCATGTGCGCACTGAAATGGGAACGAGCACCGACTGAGCCTCCGAACAAGAGCCTCGCATTCGTCCCTGGACAAGACATCATTAAACATGATGGCACCTACTCGAGTTAGCATCCTAATTTGTAACGTATTAAATTCGAAACTTACTGCGGCAGGATCTCGAATTGAGCAAGTCGAGGATCCCTTGAGGACATCCGTGAAAGTTCGATACCCAGTCGACCTCTTGACTGCTACTCCCAGCAGCGAAACTGAATGGCCTGGAACTTGGACTGCCGTCTTCCTCTGCTTTCCATATTTCGTGCCGAAGAAGGTCTGCGAGCAATTTCGGCTCGGATCTGCATCGCTCGAGGATGCTGGGTGGTAGGCTGAACACGTCCACCTTGGGGAGCTGCCTGCTTCTGTGCCGCCAGTCTGTCGGCTCAGGTTCATCAATGTTGTAGAATACACCCCATCGGCGTAGATGGTGGACGTATTTGCGTAGCAGTCTGCACTCCTTGGACGAGAATTCGAACTGCAAGGGCTTTTCAAGAGCCTCCGTCTGTGCAAGTACCTCTTTCTGGCGATTAGCAGTGTAAAAATAGTCTCGCATCAGTGACTCGAGTCGACATCTCTCGTCCGCAGCGTGTTGATCGATCAAGACTAGTACGGAATTCGTTTGAATAACTGGCAGGTTTCCGCCAGAGATCAGATCTCGTCTCAGCTTTACCAGAATAAATTTGCTGTCAACCTGGGAGACGATTTCTGCTTCCATCAATGCAGCTTTGGAGACTCGACCAGACAGCTTGATATTCGACGTGTGGTCTCCGTGTGAACATCCAGTGGTGTCAAGATCGAGGGAATGAATCAGGTTCTGCTTTTTTTCTGCCAATGTACCATTTAATTTAGGTACTGGGGGGTCGACAGGCTGGAAGACGGGGTTCTCCCATTTTGAAAGAATCCCCCTGAGCCTGTCGCTCGGCGGTTGAGGCTTCCGGTCACCACTCGGCTTGAAAAATTGAGAAGAAGAAGGCAGCAAGTTGAGATGGCCTCTTACTTCCCCATTGTCATCAGGCCTTGCCGAAGATGGATTGAATTGATTTTCCTCTACCTCAACCGATGACTGCGTGCAAAGCTGAGATTGTCCAGCAGGCTCATTTGTAGCACCGGGATGTTTGCCAGGTGCGTCTTGCTTTGACGAAGATTTCGGCGTCAAATCATCAAAGGGCTTTCGCAGAAGATTCCCGGACTCATCGAGGTACCGCAAGCTAGGCTGAGCTTTCGAAATGTCCTCACCCAACTCTTGTTCCGCAGTGTGTCTGATGGTGGCTCCTAGAGCGGCCTCTGAGGACAGGGGAGTTGATGCTCCCGATTTCGAGGTGCCTCCAGATGGCCGTCCTATCTTCACTCGTTGCCAGAGATCAAAAGGGGACTCTGGCCTCGACAGCGGGGTAGCTGAATTCGATCGACTGGTCGTCGACGAGACTGTCCGCGACCGGCTACCTTTGCGCCTCCCTTCTGTACTACGAGAATCATCTCCATGATGCTTGTTACGAGAAGAGCCCTGAAGAGAAGTAGTGACTTTGTGGGGTCGGAAATGATGCTTCTTTAAGAACTCGTAACAGACAAGTTTGAGCAGGTCAATCATGTTCGCCAGGGTGTGGTTCCGCTCCTCAAGTAGCTCTTCGAAAGATGAAGCTACGAGAGGACGTGCACGGGAAGAAGAGCTGACTTGAAAGTAGAACATTGGCCACCGATTCAAGCCTCGTCTCGGCTTGGCAATCTTTGCTGAAGGTCCCCTTGAACCTGGAAGAAGGACGTCGGGCGAATCGCTTGAGGCGTCCGCGTCCTCCTCTATAGCAAAACCGGAATTGACAAAGACACGATTGATCTCATTGTACAGGACGTTGGTTCCGTGTTCATTAGACACGGGATGGATACCGAAGCTGATGAATTGAGCTCGACGTGTGGCCACGGGCTTCAGCGCTATGCATCCTGCAATGGTCAACTTCCCAACGGATGCGCCGATGGAAGTCCAGACTATTTGGTCCAAGCCGTCCACAAGACCTGATTGTGTCAGGGTGCGTGATGACCGAGTTACCATGTCCGACTTGGGTGTTGTATTGGGCCTGAAGCGTGTCTCGTTGTTGTTGACACTGTCTCGGACGTAGAGAGCAACGCTCGAAGGCCAGGCTAGCAACAGAGCAGTCAGGTCATGCAGTAATCGGCCCCATTCCTTGTCCACTGCAACTTTTTCTGAGGCTGCAGCTCTCTGCTTGACTCTGACGGCCATGGAGCCGAACAAGTCTCTAACGGTGACGCGGGTTCCATGGCTGAAGGTCACTAGGCGTTGCTCCGGCAGGGCTGGGATATTGCGTGCCAAGACCTTTGAGTTGTGAATGGTAACAGAGCTTTGCGAGTTGTGGAGATGGTGGTGGGAGGTGATGGAGAGCAGAGACAGAGCGGCAACAGAGGCTAGAAAGTTTCCGTTGATGCCGTGGCAGTCTATCTCGGGTGAGAGTCTTGATGTATCTGAAGATGTTTTAGCAAGTGCACGCTAAGATGGGTATATGTAGCTCACGATGGTGCTTGACCAGACCACCATTCTCTCGAAACTCCAGGGGTAGAATGCCTAACCCATCGTCATCGACCGTGCAATTGCCACGGGAGTAGTCGATAGTAACGTTGACTCTTGTGGCTCCGGCATCGAGGGAGTTCTTGACGAGAGCGCATACGACGCCGTTGAGAGACGTGACTGTGGCTGAGGACCTGATGCGGCGGATGACGTCCTCTGGCAAGGGCTTGATGGACATGACGGCGGTTGGGGGAATCAAGGCGCCATGTCGACGAGACGCGTCAGGATGAGCCACCGGGGATGGCTGCGTACGTGCATGGATGTCGGCAGTTGCTGATTTACACGGCTATGGCAGCTACCTACCAGTGTTTTGTTGATTAAATCAACGATGACAACTTCTGCTGGTCTCAGGTCGGAACTTGTGCACTGAAAGGAAGGCGACGTCGGGAGCGGCGATAAGACAGCGATAAAATGGTGGTTTCTGATAAGATAAGATAAGATAAGACAAGACAAGACAGGGAGCGGACGACCCAACGCCCTCAGGTGTGGCTGCCCCTGCTTCCAAATCACACCAAGAAGGCGCCATGTGAGTCTTTTGAGTTTCAGTTTGAGCGCTAGATTCGGGAAGCGTCTGACAAGTGAGCTGAGAGCTTTGGCCGTGGCTTACAAAGTTGCGAAGGGGGGTCGAAGGAGGTTGGGAATGGGGCTGAGGACGACTTCATGGCAAGGTCAGTATGTGTAGGCACTCGATGGCGACTGTCTGCTGGAATGCGATGCTGTCAAATCTTGAACATCAACCCGGAGTGCAATGTGCGCTTCTCTCCTACGATTGAGGTACGTTTGAGAATCGAGATATTGGTATCGAATAGCTAAGTTACCTAGATTGGAGGACTGCAAAAGTGCGGGGGTTCGGAATCAAGACAGAAGCTCAAGCTGCCGTCTGATGTTGAGGAGCAAGGTGGCTGATGGTTATTGTGTACTATTGATTGTCTTACATGTGATCCCTGTCTTCCTTGTTCCCAACGTCGAAAGGGTAGCCACGAGGATGGGATGCCTGTTGGAGATACGAACACACCAACTTTATCTCGAGGTGGTCATCGCTCTCGAAAATGTGCTGGGAACGTTCACCTCCCGGCGGGAAACGGATATATCGAGGTAGACTCGACAGTTGGAAGGTAAAGAGTCCCGCCTGCAAAAAGATTCAGAGAGTGACATCACACATCGGATGGCTGGTGAGTGCCCACCACAGTGACCGCACAGATGATGATGACATAATGCGACCTGATGGATAGATTTGCAGCAATCAGCAACAAGTATCCGTAAGCAATTAATGAAGCCCACACCAATTGGCGGCGTTTTCAATGGGATTCAAGGGTCCACGCTTCCGGGGGGCCTTGCAGTGATCCCAGTCGAGCTCTTTGGAAGACATTGATGATCAGAAGACTGACGTTCAGATGCCGTCTCCTAGGAAATCTCTTTGAATGTTGGGCAAGAAATGATGGATGGACCAACGTTACCGACCAAGCCGATGCATCAGTTTCAGACAGCAATTGGGCGCTTCCAAGCTAGCGGGCAGTTGGCAGACTAGGGGGGAGGGGAGATGTGGGCGAGAGCGACCCCCAAGGTCTCACAGTCTCCCAAAGATGGCTTCGGCCGTGGACCACTGATATGCTGCTGATCGACCGTAGGGCGGCGCAGGCGGGACGTGGACCTTGCCGTGGGTGCATGGTTGCGTGGGCTGGATGTTGGGTGTCACCCACCTCGATTGTGGTGTTGTCGGGTGGTTGTATTCAACATTGGAAGACAGTGTATGCCGTCCGAGCACTGGTAGGATGAACAGAGGCATACCTACTACCTACCTTACGAGCGTTCCTAGGGTTGCTTCTAGTATTGTGCCTAATCAGGTAGTCAAAGAAACGAAGCTGAAAGAGACTGTTCAACGTACGACTTGCTACAAGAGAAAGTCGTAAGAAAAGATAGGCCGGGCTGGGCAGCGATGGTGGGCAGCGCCTGGGGCGTCTGGGCTGGGGCTTTGCGGTCCACTCAGCTCCACGCCTTGGTTCCCCATCATCCCAATCCGTTCTGGTCACCTTTCGCAGCCCACCGACCTAGTAATAGGTACCTTACGGTTAAGATGCCCTCTACTGGGCTTCCAAGTGCTGCCCCTGCTACCTTACGCTGCGCAGTAAGGCCCCGGTCTCGTACCTTGGGTGCTACCGCTACCGCTGCCTTGGCTCTCAGTATTCCGTTTCCAGTCCCATTTCCATTTCCATTTCCATCTCCATTCTCATTCTTTGCTCTCGCTCCTCCCATTCTCCATCTCGACCTAATCACTCTCGCCTCGACACACCGCACACCTTCCTCTCGTCCAGACCTCCGACCACCACATTTTGCTCACATTCCTTCGACCTTCCCGGCTCATCCATTTCATTCCCGAAACCCCGACCCTTTCTCCCATCGACTGACGCTTCTCTTTACCTCCCTCCTGCACGCTCATTCGAACGCCCGCTCGTTTCTCCAACTTGAGTCGCACGGTCAACTTCCATTTACCGCCTCATCTTCGCCATATTTCACCATTCAAGCTCTTCCACCGATACCCCTTTCTGAACGATTCCCGGCAGACACTCTCCTGCGACAAAAACTAGCCCTGCAAGACGACCGAATGGCTACAACCGAGGCCGCGCTGCAGCCGCACGGTAATTACAACCTACCTTCTGTTCGCATCTGCTTTGTCGCCGCGGCTGCCGTCTGCACAAGGCGCAATCCTTCGGCAGCAGCTCCAGCCCACGCCGGGTGGCCAATCGCCTCAACCGCACAAGATACTGACAACATAGTAGATCGCCCCGATCGTGCAGGTCGCCGCCGCCCCTTTTCCACATGGGTCAAGAAGCTCACCAACTTCAAAAGCTCATCCTCGAGCGATGGAGGTGGCGTTCGCCTTCCCAGCTCCAAGCGCCAGCAGGCGAAACTTCACGCAAAGATGCGAGCCTCCAAGAACAATAACCCCTATCCTCAGTCAGGCCGAGTAGGCTCCGCGAGCCATGCCGATGTCGACGTCGAGACCAGTTCCTATTCATTCTCAACCGCTCTGAGCGGGAGCGCAACTTCCATCGAACGATCCTCTCGCATGTCTTCTCGAATGTCCTCC
The DNA here is from genome assembly GCF_030913485.1 of Colletotrichum godetiae. Taxonomy (NCBI): domain Eukaryota; kingdom Fungi; phylum Ascomycota; class Sordariomycetes; order Glomerellales; family Glomerellaceae; genus Colletotrichum; species Colletotrichum godetiae. The sequence goes on along the minus strand of NW_026851289.1, from coordinate 13,734 downwards.
GAAGATGGCCGCGCCCCACCCACCGCCGGCGCAAGGTCCATGGCCCCCACGATTTCCACTGATCACGATGGCGCCCATTCCGTAGTCGCCCCCTCCCACGGTGCTCCATCTGTAGCCGGCACGAGTCGAACGATTGGCGGTGTTGAGTCTCGCAGAGGAGGAGACAGCACATTTTCATCCCCAGCACCGTCAGTGCGGTCATTGACGACCACCTTGACCACAATACAGTCCATGACGCCAAATAACGGCGGCACCCATGTCCCAACGAACCCGACCAACAACGGCAATCACACATCGCACCAGGGTCACACCCAATCGATTCATTTCAACCAACCATTCCCAACTGCACCGCCCGCGTCTGCCATCCCCGCTCATCTTGCGCCTGCGGGCTCGGCCTCTGGCAATCCTCAAACATATACCACGGCCACGGCCAACAACTTGCTTACCGACAACGCATCCATTATTACCCTTGCTTCTTCGTCGCAACGCCGTCGCCGTCGCTCGTTAGATACCGATGCCTCTGTCCGTGCCTTGGCCCCTTCCTCCCTCTGGGGCGGCAGTCGGGAAAGCCTTCCTCTGAGCGTCCTAAGCGCCAACATCGAACAGGGCGCGGGAATGCCGACAACTCCGGGGCTTCACCAAAGTAGCTCGCGCATAGCCAACGCCGAACGCACTAGTATATACTCGGCTACTGGTGTCGCCCCCGCCATTCCTGGCGACCGAAACAGCTTTTATGCGAAGCAGAGCGGCACTGGGGATGGAGGGAGCGTCCGGAGCGGGCTGTTAGGCCACGGGCGGTCTGACAGCATCAGCGGGAGTATTGGTGGCGTGACCAGTCCGTTGACTAGTCCACGAGAGACTTCGGAAAAGAGCGAAATAGAAGACAGGGGCGATGGCACGAATCGGGGCAAGGAAGACGAGGAGCGCTAAATACGATGTTTCATTACTATTCACGACCATTTTCTCGCATTAATGAGTCTGGGACTTGGGTGTTTGGCTGGCATCATAGGAGGGGGAACTGGGATGGTTTGGGGTTTGGGATTGGGGAGGGTTTCATGGATATTACCCTCACGTGGCTCATACGCAGCCAGTTAGCCGTGAGTCGAGCATTGACGGAAATACATGCATTACGAACGAGGTCTGATTATCGTACTTTTTGATTTTGATTTTTTGCCAATGATTACCCAATTATCGAGTTTGGTGATTACTTACATGACAGTCTTGACAAGTACTTACTTTGGCAGCAGACTACCCACTCGACAGCATGGTTTAATACGGCAAGGGGTCCAGATCCAAGCCCTCGACGGAAAACTTGAAGGAGTCGTTGCGCGAATAGCTTCCTCCAACGTCAATGTCCAACCGTCCGCGAATGCAGTCTTCAAAATCGACGTCGGCGTAAATGATGCCCTCGTCGTCCTCCCACTGCGGTCCGGCGAGGACGTCGCCAAAGGGGCCGACGATGGAGGAGCCGCCGCGGGAGACCCAGTCTTCTGATTTGAGGGCCGGTTTCGAGGTCGTTTTGGCCTTGGGTGCGGGGGTTGTGCCGTTGGTGCTGGTGCTGGTGCTGGTGCCGTTGCCGGGGAGAGCGATTTCGTTGCCGTCTTCTGTGAAGCACGAGTTGCGGCGCGCGCGCGGGGGGTAAATCTGGGCGTCTTCTGCGTCTTCGATGCCGCTGTCGTTGTTGTTGTTGTTGTTTTGCGCCTGCGTCGTCGTCGTTGTTGATGGTGAGGATGAGACAAGGGGCCTGGCGGCCATGTTGGAGGAGACGACGAAGCAGCGGCCCTCGCAGGCGACGGTGCGCATGAGGGGCAGCCAGGTGTCGCGGCCGTCTGCGGTGGGAGCGAGGTAGAGGTTGATGTTTTGGGCGTAGAGGGATTGGCGGAGGAGGGGCATGTAGCTCTCCCAGCAGATTGCGGCGGCGAGGTTGATGCGGACGCCCTTGATTGTTGTCGAGACGGCGCGGAGGGTTGCGGGAGAGCCTTGGGCCCAGATGAGGCGTTCTGTTGCGGTCTTTTTTTTTTGTGAGAGTCATGCTAGTGAGTCTTGGAGGGGGGTATCATGGGTGGGAATAGGAGCGCGAAAGGGAAGGAAAGACGTACGGGCATCACTTTGCGTCTCTTTCCAATCATGCCCAGCTTGGGACAGACGTAGACAACGGCGCAGTACAAGCTCCCGCCGGCGCGCTCAATGCACCCGACGACGAGGAAGACGCCCGTCTGCGCGGCAATCTTCTCCAGTTCCTCTCTGGACCCATCGCCCCTCTCGATTTTGGCGCCGGCGGCATCGTGCTGCGCGGGGAGCTGCTTCTTCACCCACTTGTCGCCGCCCCCCGCGCCCGCGTCGCCGACGGTGTCGCCGAGGTCGACGGCGGCGTTGAAGTAGGCGAGGAACTCGTCGCGGCCCTCGGGGGCGCGGGAGCCGATTTTGGAGCCGAAGGAGGCGCCGCGGGGGTAGCCTGCGCCGAGGTAGGCTTCGGGCAGGAGGAGGAGGTCTGCGTTGGAGGAGGAGGCGCGGTGGGCGAGGGAGGCGATGTCGGAGAGGGTTTGGGATGTTGTTGGGGCTGTTGCGGGGGATGCTGTTGCGAGGCGGATTGGAGGCATTTTGGGCTGTTGTATGGGGAGGGTGGTGATGGTGGTGATGTTGGTGGTGGTTGTAAGTGGTGAGATTTTGAGTGCGGGATGCTCGGTTTGGAGTCGTTGATGAACAGGGTCCAGCGGGAATGCTTGAAGCGATGATATCCGAGCTGTATGGATATGTACACTGTGAGTCAATTCAGCTGGAGCGGTGACTAGAGGTATTTAGATAATAATGCAGTTTCCCGCGGAGTGACGGGATTTGAAATGGGCGAGCGGGCCGATGAAGAAGAGGATAAATAAAAAAAGAATTATGGGCTGAAGGACTCCAGTTTGAGAATGAGGTGATTCAAACGCCGAGCGAAGGGCGCTATTGAAGGTAAGAAGGCCCCACGACGCGGACGCCAGCGGAGGGGAGGAGGGGATGTCATTGTGTTAGCTACCCCGCAGCAGCAGGGTGGGCGGACCCCGAAGCTGAGAATTGGAACAACACCCCGGGAGGAGGAGGAGGAGGAGCTCCACGGTTCGGCAAGTTCGCGTGAGCTTCCAGGTTTAGGCCGTCGCAAGTGGGCCTCGGGGACCCCTGGCCCCTGGCTTTTGGCGACTTTGGGCGGGATGCTTGTATCTGTTGCGAATTGTCGATCTTGGGGTTGCCTACTACCTATTGAGGGGAGGAAGACGTCGTTATCAAAAGACAAGTCCTCCCTGGATCTGGCCCTTCAATCCTTAACCAGAAAGGTGCCATACGTTACCTTGGTGTTGCAGAAGAGTCTCACTGAATATGTCACAAAGCTTAGCTCATGATACCCCGGGCAAAGCACAGGCTTTGACAGACAACAAGTCCCTTCCCAAGTAGTTCGGGTAGAGTTCACTATGACAACTCGAAATTGGCTCCTATCGACGTCGTATTCCTCTACAGTCCGTCCAACATTATGAAGAAGCCATCAGGTTGCGTAATGATTACTGAGCCAGCCCCTCAGAACCACGTCTTCTCGCACTTCATTACGGTCCTCCCAGCCGATCAAGTTGCCGTTCGGCGAAAGCATACCCAAAACTTCCCCTTCCATAGTAACGCGATATATGGCCTTCTCTCCTGCCTTTGTGCCTCTCGAATAGGCACTTTCGTACTCGTACCGCCAGTACGCCCCATTTACATCTTCAAACCAGCCCATACTCTGTAGTTCTGTTGCAGACACGTCCTTGATGGACGCAGGATAACCTCCTTTCAAGAGAACCAGAGAAACAATTCCGCGCTTTCGTATACCAGGACAGAACTCTTGTCGAATGTCGACTATCGATGCCATGGTCTTCCGGTATGTATAGCACGTTTCCTTCCTGAGAACTACTTCCCAGCTCTTGCAGATCTCTTCGAGGTATTCAGCACAGAAGCTGGAGGTCATCCAGTCCATGTACTGGTCTGAGAGGCTTGATCCCCACTTCGTACGCGATGTTTTGACACGCTGAATGACGTCTACGTGGTCCGGAAAGTCATGCCTTACGGCTCTGGGATCGGTTCCTGTTGCCAAAGCATCTTCCAATGCACGGGACATACCGGCACCGATCCTGCTGATGTATGGCATGACGAAGAAACTCCGTATCTGCGAAAGTTGGTCCGAACGTCTCTGAGATTGGTAATTGATGTTTAGACGAGCAGTGATGGTCTCTCGCAGGTTGACTTGAGGTACACTGGGGTCGCTGGCCAACTCAACCCACCATTCCAGGTACATCTCGCCAAGGATTTTAGCAAGGCGCTCGTGTGGGACTACGTCCCGATTGAGAAACTGTCTTTTAGAAGACATATCATGGAGGGGAGGATCGGGTTTGGTTCTCTGGTAGGGCTGAAGACCCCAAGCACGCCAAGGGCGATCGAAGGCCCCGAAAGATTCGATAAGATCTGACTCGACATGAAGAAGGATCTCCTCCAATGTCTTGGTCGGCTTCGTTTCCGGACCGTGCTCACGAAGTCTTTCTTCAATAGCACCGTAGAGTGCACCGTCGAGGCAGTCTTGCCGTTTGTAGTTCCATTCCTTGATTTGTTCGTGGAGGTTGTTCAGTCGAGTCGTATTGTCGTAATAATTGTGAAACTCTTGCAGAGCCTGGGGATCTGCCGCGTTCGAACGCATCAACTGTGCATGTGCGTCGTCTCTCTCCTTCCAGTGTCGACGCAGGAGCTGCTCTCTTCTGAATTCTCCGTTCTTCCGGTGGCTCCTGCGGATATGGCTCACGTCATCCCATTTGGCACCAACATTCTTCAACACTTGAAAAAGCTCCATCCTCGCCTGGTTTTCTCGTTCCATTGCCTCGCGATCTGCTAGGTTTTCGTCGTGCATAGCTGTATCCTCGACATTTTGCTTCCGTAAAGCTGCGGTAGAGGCCTCATTGTCGACATGGCGGCCTGAGTCCGAGTCCGAGTCCGAGTCGCTATCTTCGTTGTTACCCAATTGCTTTTTGGATATCCCTCTCCTTTTTCTGTATCGAATCTTCATGGACGAATCAATGGGTGGTTGCCGGCTCGGGGGAGGATGAGGTCTTGGCGTTCCGCCTTCTCTGTGTTGCACATTCCCGAGAACTTCTCGAGTCTTTTCTGGCTTGGTGGGCAGCGCGACTTGGTCTCGTTGGACTGCTGCATTGACAGTGGGTTTTCGTTCCGAAGATTGTTGAGGAGAATGGGATTGAACATGTGCGACGTCCAAGCTATCCGATTGATCTTGTTGGGTTTCTGGGTTGACAAACGGTCTCTTCTTCAAAGGCGGTTTGAAGAGTTGGGTTTGGCGTTGTGGGATTTCAGAGCCTATGAAGGGCTCCATGATGGCTGGTTTCATGAGGAGTACTAGTGGAACTTTTGCCCTGAATTGGCGCTGAGTGTATGTGAGGCAAAAATACGAAACAAGTTCCGAAGTCTTGAGCGAAAGTGAAGTTAGGAAGACGATCCCTCAAAGCATCGGGCAGTTCAAAGAGGTGACTTATGTACGACGAAGAGCCGCGTTCTGTGAGTTGTCTATGGTCCGCCCCGGTTGGCGGTTCATAAGGCGTCGGTCTGCCTTGTTCAACCCCAGCGCTTATGGAAAAATTCGATGCTGCCTGACGGGCGAAGTGCATAGGCTGTTTCGGGGAGTGCAGCCAATCTCGAGGTCTTCCTCAATAGGCATTCTTACATTAGCAGATGACTGGCTACGGATTAGCCACGACTAGTCGCCCGACTTTGCCTTGCCAACCCCGATTCATCTACTCCTCTGTTCCGCCACAAAGAACGCAGTCTTCCCGCCGCCCTCAGCTTTTGCTCATTGATACAGCAATCACCAGAACTTCTCAGCAGTCATGGTTTCGAACCCGCCGATACATCAATCTTCAGAGTCAGTGCCTTCACCCCATTGCTTGAATACACAAGTCGAACATGAAGTTTCCGCAGGAGTAGGGAAAAGAATTCCTACTACGGGAGATGTAGACAAGAAACCGTGGAAATACATCGGCTACAAAGGGTATACAAAGTTTATAGCATCGGAAGATGACTTCTTTCTTCTTCGCAGGTTCGACTCGCTCAATGTGCGCGTCGGACTGGCACTCCAGGATGAAATATCAGAACTTGAACAAGAGCTGGAAGAAATGGACAATGCACTCAGCAAGATAAGCGCCCTTGACTTCAACAACGGTACTATCAGGCAAGATGTGGAAGAGCGTACCGACCTGATCGTAGCACTTTCAAAGAAACTGGTGAAATACAGTAACCTATATTTCCCGTCGAAGCTGTAGCCGTACTTTTGACTGATGGCAATTAGATGAATTCTTGATACAACAACGTACTCTTCGGACTCTGTCTAAAGCACCGCGGCGGGACATCAAAAACCACTTGCACTGGCATGAAAACCACGGCAACGAAGCTATTGCAACAGTGGAGCAAGACTATTTGAATCACAAAAATGATCTCGTAGCTTTGGCCCAAAAAGAAAAGACACCCTTGCGACAAGTCATCGACGGATCCCTTCGTTTGCGAACACTTCCCCTATGGAGACATAGAGAGAATGAAGGCGAGACTTACGACAAAGAAGACGTCTCTCACTATTCCGACAAACGAATGGACAGTTTCGCTTCAGCAGTCATAATTGCTGTCGGAGTCTTGATGCTCATCACGCCAATATGGATCCTTCAGGCACTGACGGATCTGAAGGCAAAACTCGCAGTCATCACGGCCTTCATATTTGTCTTCCTACTCGTTCTATCCCTGGCCATGGTAGCGAAACCTTTTGAAGCGCTGGGCGCCACTGCAGCGTATGATTCCCTCCGCCCCCCTATCGAAATTTCCCAGCTAACGTGAGTATAGATACGCGGCAGTATTGATGGTGTTTCTTCAAATACAGTCAGAAGGCTCTTGATTCCATAGTGTTAGATGAGCCCAGGAAAGTTGTATAATAGTGAAGCATGAAGAAAGGGATTGTACCACATCGCTGAGAGTGACTTTTCTGGGCGGTTTGAGACGACCCGACAGCTAGATATCTTTGGTACAGGATGGCAAGGTAACATCAGTTTGAAGGTACTGGTAATGGCGGACACCTCCCAACAAAGCGAGGAATTCATCAAGTTTGCTTGAGACCTTTAATCCACGGTCCACTACACACCCTCGATAGCCCATCAAGTTGGAATGTCTGTCGGGGTGGTCAAGAGCCTGCCGCCAGCACTCTTGCCGAGTGATCTAGAGTGCGCCTACTCCTCCACGGATCGCAAACCGAAATCAATCTGAGACTACCGCGCCCAGTGTCCCGTTGTAGCAGTCGTATTCTGTCATTTTGCCAGTTCGAAACTCCCTTTTGTCGCTTTTCATTTTGGTCCTTGATGGCCAGTGTGTATTCAATAGGATACGTAGGAGAGAGTATCTAGATTAATCATATTACTCGGCGGAACGATGTGCCATTTACATCCATCATATCTCATCCACCAAATTACTCAGATCAGCCTTCTTCAACCTTGCCTCCGTAAGCAACAACTCCTTGGGAAACCACTCTCCCAGCCGGCCCCCAGGAAACCCAACCCCTTTCTCGAGCACAACATCCTCCTTACCCGCAACCATTATCCCCAACGCCGTGCCACAAAGCCAAGCCCAAACCATACCATCACCGCAATACCCAGCACTAACCCACTGTCCCGCCTCGGCCCCCATCCACGGATGCTCCTCCTCCATCTCATCAACCGTCTTCCCGACCTTCTTCACCTTCACACTCTCCCTCCCCTTCTTCAATCCAAACCAAGAAGACAAAGACGAAGAAGAAGAAACAGAGTCCTTCTTCCCCTTAACCCCAACAACACTAGCAGGAGCCCGCCCAACAAAAGGCGCCATGTCACCCGTAACACCCAAAACACCACTCCAAACTCTCACCACATCGCCCCTCCACCGCGCCCCAAAGACAGCACTCATGACCCCGGAGACATGCGCAATCGTCATCCCATCCGTCCCAGAGTCGTCATACACGCCAACCATGTCCACGCCCTCGTCCGCGCTTCTTGCAAATCCGCCGCCGAGCATCACGTCCCCGTTAGGCCGCTGCGTGACGTAGTCAAAGGCGCCGCTGCCGTAGAGGATACTCCATGATTTACTTCCCGTGCGGCTGTTATCCGGCCACTGGAAGCCTTCTCCTTCCTCTGCTTGTTGATTACTTTGCCCCGAGGATGTCGTCGTCGTCGTCGAGGGTCGCTGAGCCGTCATATGCGCCTTCACACCCGCCATCTTCCCCCTCAACCCCGGCAAAAACTGTCCCGCATGCGCATTCGTAGCATGAACAACATGTCTCGCCCGAATAACCCCCCTCCCAGTCCTAACAACATACGGCCTCTCACCCCCCTCGCCATCAACCTCAACCCCCTCAACAGGCGTATTCATCTCCAAGCTCAACCTCCCCGCAAACTCATCCACCAACTCTTTCCAAATCTTTGCCACAAGCCGATACGGCCACATCGCACCGGCAGAATACACCAAGCCACCACTAACATGCCCTCCCTCAACCCCAAACCTTGCCTCCGTCTCCTCCCGCCCCAGCACCGCAATGTCCACCTCGGGCACCCACCGCCTCAACTCCTCCGCCCCCTTCTTCCCCTCCTCGAACCCCTTATCATCGAGGAAGAAATCTACCGTCTCGACGCGTCTACACTCGCTCACCTCCCTCCCCTTCTCCCCACCAACCTCCAACACGGCCTCCGCGGTCCTCAACGCAAACCTCGTCAACCTCGCCGCGCCCTCTTTTCCGAAATATCGCGCCAGCTTCGTGAACAACTCATGCGGACTCGCTTTCACATGTCCTCCATTCCGCCCCGTCGCACCAGCACATAACCTCCTCGCCTCAAGCACCACAACCCTAGGCCCCTTCTTCCCTTCTCCATCCGATACATCTGTCGCAGCAGCGATATACAGCCCCCTGGCCACCGCCGCCGCCGTAATTCCACTCCCGATAATAACGACATCCGCCTCAGCAGGCAGTCTCTCCGACTGCGCATCCACGAGCTCCGGAAACGGCGGGTCGTCGAGCCAATACGGGTCCGAAGGTTTCGCGTGCGGGAGGCCGGGAGGGGCGTTGACGCGGGAGAGGAGGGCTTGGTATGTCTTGTTCAGGTCCAGGAGGAGCTTTGCTACGGCGGTGACGGTTTTTGTTGCGCCGCGGAGGGAGGAGAGGATGGAGCCCATTTCTGCGTTGTGCCCCCTTTTTTTTTTCTTGCCCTCTTTGAAAATGCAAAGGGGGAGTACGGATGATTTTTATCTTATGAGTGACGAGGGAGTGAGGATGTTGAGCATGCGACGACGTATGATGGTGTTGATGCACCAGTTTCTCTGGTACAATAATACACGATGACAGGGAATCCTACTAGGATTCAAATGGATGAGAGCACTGATCAAGTTCGTCACGGGATATTGGATGAAACCGTACACGGCCATGTATCCAGACTCCAAAGTGCCGATTTAAGCAGTCCCTCCCCGGGGTATTATACTTCGTTGACGTCGGAAGCTTACATAAGACACCCGGACCTCAAGCGGCCGGCAACCCGGCACACTCGGAAACACACGCAACGACCTGGAAGGGACCGTGGCGTGGCGTTGACTAACTTTTCTCCATCACTCGAACTGGACATTCCCCTCATTGAAACGGAGAGCTATCAAGGTATGGTAAGGAAAAGTACGGAATTGAGGCGAGTGTGTGGATAGAATCTACTCATTTTTGTCTACCTTGGTGTCTAAACCTAAGCCGTAAGCAAATGAGGACACAACGCCTTCACACTGCCCGAAACGATGAAGCTCCCCCCAGACCTTCCCCAACGACACACATCATGGCGTTCCTCATCAGCAACCATCACAACCTCTCGCACAGCACTCACGTCAGACACCGCACATATTTGCAGCAATCACAACTCAAGCTCAAGCTCAAGAGAGAGACAGAGAAACAAAGTGAAGTACAAAACATCTCAGTTGCCTTAATCTGTATTGTGACGCCGAACCGATGCCGGGTATGTTGTCAAATGCCGTCCCTGACTCCGCCGAAACCCCCAATTCCCATTCCCATCCCATGAAGAAAAAGAAAACGAAAACCACACATCCCCAAGCCAGAATAAAAGGAGTTTCCTAAATTATCAACGTGAAGAAAAGAGACACTTCCCCCTCTCCCTTCCCTCCAAATCATTCGCTAACAGACCCCTCCTCATCCGAGACGTGATCAATGTCAATATCATCCTCATCCATCCTATGACCTCGTCCGTGACAGTCCGGACCCATCTCAGCGCGAATATCCTTCTGGATCTTGAGGAAATACTTCCTCAACGTTCGAAGACCTCGGAGGAAGCCACGGTCCGGCTCGTTGGGATGCCGCGGCGGACAAGGCTTTCCCTCTGCAAGGTCGCCCTTGGTCAGGCTATTTGCAAAGTCGGCAATCTTGAAGTCGATGCCGCGCTTCTTCTTCTGCTTCTTCTTCTCGCGCAGCGCCGACGTCTCCTCCGTGTCGGTCGCAAAGTCAGTCGTGGAATCGTCAACGACTGTATCGTATTCATTACCCTCGTTGGTCGTGTCGCCGTCGTAAAACATGAGGAGACTGGCGGCGTAAAATCGGTAGCCATCCAGTCCTCGGACGATCGACTCGAGGTGATCCAGCTTTTGCAGGATAGTCGGGATATGCCGCAAAATGCTGGCGTAGTCAACGCCGTCATATAAGAATCGCGTCAAAGCGTCCTGGAACTCTTGGCCGGCTTTGAGGTCACGTCCAAAGTACTTGTCCTTGAAGACGTAGCTCTGGCTCTTGACATCCCAGACCTGAAGTCCGCATACACGCACGCCGAGCTCACGCGAGGTTGTCCGGGCACACTTGCCCTGCTGCGACTTTTGCTTCTTGGGGGTGGCCTCAACGCCGTACTGTCTGGTGCCCATCTTTAGGTCCATGATACAGGGCCGTTTCATGCCTGCTGTGAGATCTTCCAGCAGAAGGAAATACTCGACGCGGGAGTCTCTCTGCGTTTGTGCTTCCTTCGGATTCACGGGTCGCGGGATTCTGCGGAACTCTTGGGTAGGGCTAGGCACCTCGGACGGGACAGTCGACGCATACGTAGAGTGCTCAGCTTCGGTCGGGACTTCGGCTTGAGATGCATCGGCAGCAGGCACTGGGAGACTCAGTTCTTTCGCGGCACCATCACTGGCGTTTGTGCCATTCGTGCTTGGCGCTTCGATCATGGGCGAGTTCACTTGGGACGTGATGAGGGACTGCCCGCCTTCGTCTTCACCTCTATAGCCGGCGTCATCCGCCTCTTCCCAGTACTTGAGATGTCCTCTAGACTCCGTCACTGTTCGTGGCTTCCGTCGGAGACCTGTTCCAGAATAGCGTCTCTTCTTCTTTTGAGCAATAATCTTATCCGCAAGAGTCTCCGGCTCCGGTGCACTGGTGCCTGTGACGTCCTTGACATCGCTATCTTCGGCCTCTGCCTCGGCAGCCTCGAGATGACTCGGGCGCTCCATGGCAATGCTCTCTGTGGGTGGCGGCGAGGAGCTGCTGGGCCGAAGCGGGCTAGGCTTTTGAGGTGCGTGACCTTCTACGGCAGACGGATCCTGTCTGCGGACTAGGTCGGGTACAGAGCTAGCTGGCCTCAATGTCGGCTGCTTACGGAAAGCCATCGACTTTTGATGGGGGCGGCGATGCTTGTGAATCGGAATCGGCTGCTTCAAGAAGACGTCATTGAACACCTCATTGCGCAGTCGCTTGTTGACGGTAGTTGCACCCCAGCTGTTCGCGTGCCTGTCATCCAGGCTGGGCCTGGTTGGGGACGCCATTTTGCTCTGCTCAGGGTTGTCGGGAAGACCTGCAGAAGATGTGCTTCGACCCCGCGTCGGTATGGCGACTGGAGGAGGCGTCGGTTGCAGGAGGTTCCGGGGTAAGATATGCCAGTTGTCGTCAAAGGTCACTGTCGGAATTGGCTCAGGAGCGGACGAGAGCGACTGGCTGATGATGCGGCGGTGCTCTTGACTCGGCTGAAACGCACCGTTGGATCCGTTGGATTTGGTCGCGTCCGCTGAGGCTGTAGCCCCAACGTCTCCGGTCGGCTTCCGCTCCAGCAGGGGAGCATCGTCACGCCTGTGGGTCGACTTGCGCCGGGGTTGCTTATGGAAGGTTACGTTAAGAACCCCAATGTACCGTGGGAGGAATGAGAGCAAATCAGGATGGTCCTGTTCCACATTTTCGTAAAACTCATTCTCCCGATTATTGAGCTGTTTGCAGACAGCTCTCTTGGAAAAGCGCCAAAGCGTGGTGTGACCGCCAACTTGGTGCTTGTAGGGGATGAGTTCGATAGCCTCGAGAGGCTCTTTCTGCTCCACTTGATGATTGTGTGAGTGGTCATCAATGTGCGCAGGGATGTGCTTCGGCGTCGGTGGCTCCGACTCTTCTTCAACCTTCACGTCCTCAATGGTGCCCGGTTGAACCTCGCGTAGAGTAATGTTGGGCTCGCCGGGCAGACGCTTCGGCTTCGACTTGGAAGGAGTTTCGGGAGGCTGGTCAGGAGAGAGCAGCTCCTCCTCGGGCTCGGGCTCATCAGCCTTCACCAGCCAAGGGTGAAAGTCCTCAGCTCTGGCTTTCGACGTGGTGCGACCAGGCGTCTGTCTCGGTTTCACCACGTCCCTCTCGCGTTCAGCTGCCTCCTCCAAGCCAGGGTGCGGCACAAACACAGCTGAAGAAATTTTCTCCTCTGAAGACTCGTCTCCTTCCTCGTGGCTTTCTCCAGGGTCACTGCTGTCGGCTGACAGGCGTCGGGTCTCGGTCGCTCCGGATTCTTCAATCGAGGGTAGCGCAGCGTCGCCCTCTTTGTCTCCATTAGTAGGACCGGTCTTATCGATGGCCTGTCTAACAACTTCGGTATCCACCTTGTGGAAAATGTCGCCGTTAACCTTCCTCAACCCGAAATAATCTTGAGTGGGCGAGTCGGTCAGAATGGGGGTTTCGCCGGCCTGAGGTGACTGAAGGGGAAAAGTCTTGACTCTTTCCAGTTGCTTTGGCACCCAGTCCTTCTTGTCGAGAATCCTAGGCGAGGGTTGAGCACTGGCAGCTTTGGCGAAATCTTCGATGGCAATGTCTGACGAGAGCGGCTCCTGCGAATCTGAGCTCAGAGAAGGCTTCTCTTTAGGGCGCTGCTCCTTTCGGCGTCCTGGCGTCTTCTCCTCCTTGGGAAGTCCCTCTCGGAAAAATCGAAGACTGTAGCTAGCCTTCCGGCTGCGAGCGTTGGGCTCGGCGCCAATCATGGCTTCGTGGACGGACTTTTCCACCTGGCCATCTTCTTGTCCGTCGATGGCCTCACTCGACCCAATCGACCATATCTTCTCGGGTCCAACGGAGAAGCGCTGCTCCAGTTTCTTCGGTCGGCTTTCGGGCACAGCAGTGGCATCCTGGTGTAGTTTATGGTCCATTTGTGCGACTGAACTGAGAGATCCTTCTGGGCTGGTGGAGTGGGAATGAGCTCTGCTTTTCCGGAGGCCTCCCTGTGCTCGCATCTCCGGGTCAACTCGCTCCAAAGACGAGCCCCTGGCACGCGGCGAGCGCGTGCTCTTGAGGAAGTCGCGATGATCTAGCAACATTGCTCGAATACCCTGGAAACTGGCCATATCGTAGGTGGGCGATGTCATTATCTCCATGTCGGCGTCGGGGGTACGAACAGC